>NC_081407.1:21050053-21387553 GCF_030272615.1 Cryptomeria japonica
GAAGACAATTCTCATCCTAGAGGCGCGAAGAGGAAAGAAAGACCCGAGAAAAGGGAACCCTCCAAGAAGAAGCAAGAGGCCAATCGAGATCGCTCATCAGGTACATCATCTTGACATGAGAAAAGGACAAGTCAAGTTGAAGGACAAGAGATGACGATGCCTGAGGTTGATGAATCTATGGAGTCAATAGTACAAAATGATAAACCTGAAAAAGGGAAGGCACCTCAGCATTCGTCAAGTTGATCTCCCCAAGCCAATGAGCTACATGAAGACAAGAATGATGATGAAGTGACATCTCCTCTCCGAGAAGACAAACCATTGCCTAAAGAAATACAAGTTAGAGAGACAAGATCCGCCATTCCAGATTGGTTGAAGGAGAGACTGACAAGGGTGATTGTAATTGAGGATGAAGATAATGTAATTAACTTAGAGAGCCTTGTAGGAAATTCTCAGGAAGTAACGGAGAAGAAAAAGGCCACCAAGATGTCCAAGATGATCAGAGATGAGACAGGGTCCAGGAAGTTGCAGATAGCTACACGAGTAGTGGACAAGTATGAAGGTGAAATTCTTGCAGAAGAGTATGATGTAGAAACTTTTGAGCTTGGTCCACTCACGGCTGAGCAGGCACTGGATGAGGCAACCGATTCATTTGAAGTACTTAAAGACAAGCTTAAGGAAGAAATGGAAAAGAATAGAAAGCTTGAGAGAGAGGTCGGTGCTTGGAGAGGCTACTTTAGCCATCTCAATCAGCCTTTGGGACGTTAGGATCCAGCAGTGTCTCCTGTGCAAGCACTTCCCCTTGAATCAGTTGGCGAGGCAGAGAGAGTCAAGAGATTGGTTCAGCTTATGAGCTCTTGGATTGACAAATCCCACACAGTAGCCGTTGAATTTGCAACAAGAATGATGCAGACAATCCACCGAGCTATCCAAGTCCTTGAGATCGTCCACAACCTAATGATAACAGTAGCCGCTTTCGCTCACACTAGAGATGTTATCATTCCTGTTCTGTAAGTGATCAGGCAAACACCAAGGAAGATTCTAGCACAAGAAAAGATAATGGATGGAGGAGCTCATAATTTACTTCAGTGGTCAACTCTACTTCAGATGAAGGAGGTTCTTTTCGAGGACATCAGCACCAAATGCAATCAAGTTGAAGGCGTCATCCATCCAATTCAGGATAGGGTGTTTGAGGTATTATGTACCATTCTTGGCAGGAGGATCGAAGTTGAGACAGATGTGGACCTTCAAGAGTTGGAAGAAAGGGTCAAGGTCATCTTTTGCAAGGATGAGAATGTCATCACAGATGAGCAACGGGATCTAATGTTCACTACTATGCTCCTGATTGAGAAGATCAAAGAACTCGAACCTGGATGGGATGTGGCTCTTCTCAAAGCCTTTGATCAGGTTATCCACTTGGAGGAACGAATGAGGAATCTTCCTGAGATTCCTATTGCTGAGATTGAAGGAATTGTGTCCAGATTCATTGCATATGCTAAGAAAGAGCATTGGAAAGGAAATAAGGTTCTAGAAGAGAGGTTGTTGTAGATGATGTGGCACCTTAATTATCATTGGTCTATGTTTCCTAGATTTTTGTGCCAATTAAATATTTGGCTATGCATTTAATATTGTTCAACTAAAAAGGGAACTTTTTGTAACAAACCCTAATTAGGGTTTAGGTGTCAAAATCTCAGCCGTTGATCTTCTTTTGATCTGGGCCGTTCATTGTAATTGAGGATGATATATATACCCTCACTCATTTTCATTTTGTAATTAGAAATCAGATTTTAGATATTAAAGAGAAGAAAGTTATTTTGTAGCAAGATTGAGCATTGAAGAAGGAATTTCAAACAATTGTTGTCTATTTTGGCTTTGAGATCAATAAAATATTGAAGTTATGGTGTTTTATTGCAATTCTTGTGGCTATCTTCATGGTTGTTTACTTTCTTGAATCATTCTCAGTCGAAGTAGTATTTAAGTTTGAAGGACTAAGTGTTGAGCTTGATCTTTGGTGAGATTCACGTTCCAAACCACTAGCTTCTTACTGATTGTAAGGACGCCTTGTGCGGTCAACTGGAGATATATAGATTGCTTGAACCTTCGATCATTATTAAACTATTGATATGTACCTTCATGGTAGTGTCTATAATTTTTGATGATTCGAAAAATCACTAATCACCTTAGAAGATCGCATCAATTCCAGTAGAGTTGTAATTCCTTGGCAATACTGAAATTGGTAGAATCTTACCAAGTCTAGCCTACATTGAGTCATTCTTAGGATTAGATTAGAATTCATCTCTTGCAAACCCTACCTTTTGATCTTTTTTGAGAACTTGTTAGTTTTAGGAAATTCTATTCCTACAATTCGGAAACGTAAGGCCCCTTGATGAAACAGCATTCACAACGACCACTGGTGCTTATCCACACGTAGAGACCCTACATCGAAGAACCTTGGAGTCATCCTGATTGATCCTTTTTCGCGACATCTTCAGCAATCAGAGGCTTTATTCAAGAGAGGATAAGGTACCCTTGGGTATTTTATTCTGTGTTTGATAGTGTACAAAATACACGTCAACAATGCCATGTTCATGGAATGTGATTATTTTATTAAAAGAATGGAAGTGTACATATAGCATTCATGAAGACGATGTTTCTATTAAGAAACAATCGTAATCAGAAGAAAAATAGAAACTAACTAATATGTATATTATGATACATTATTGACCATTAATAATTAATAATAAAGATATTATTCTAATAGTCTATGTGAAATACACATATTCTATGTGCATTGAGTTTAAATTTAGGAATAATGTACTAATTTTTGCATTTAAATTGTGAAAATTAAGTTTTAATTTTGCTGTTAATATATGATTACTATTTAAATTCAAAGGCTTTCTTTTTGTAGAATAGAGAGGTTTTGGAGATACAAGGTCCATGTAGCATAGAGTGGATTTAATTTTGCATGTAGAATAGAGTGGATTTTGTCCGCATGAAATATACCTAGTCAATATGCATCAAGTTTAAACTATTAAGTGAAAAAAATGAAGTTTAATTTTTTTTCTTGATATGATAACTTCTTTGAGAATTTTTTTTGAAATGTGGACGAAGATTGGAAATTTGTGCAAAAGTTCGATAAATGTGTTTTGTTGTTTCTAGCCAGATGAATTATGCTTATTTTCATTATATTTGAGTAAGTGAAATATAAATAATTTGATCTCTAAGTTGAGAAAATTCACAAGAGTATTAACATTTAGGCACTTAAATCTGCAAATTCCCAAAGATTTACATGCTTGAAATGGACACAAGGTTAGGATGCTGAAATTTGTATAAAAATTTAGTACATGTGTAGCATTGATTTTTTCTAAATGGAATTTTCTTTATCCGTGCGCACTTAAGGAAACAGGTTAGGAGTTGAAAAGCCCTGGTGGAAAATAACAGTAGTTTCTCCTCCATACTAATGTATTCTTAGAGAGGTGTGTGTGTGTGTGTGATTATTCATGAATGTGTACATGATAAAGAGGTTAGAGAAAATTGACTACTCATGGAAAATAGTCATAAAAAATGATGAGTGTTAAAAATTCTCTCATGTAGTGAAAAAACTTCCCAGAGAGAAAAATATTTAGATAAAAAATATATTCAGGTATTCTTATATGCAATATTTAAGCATTTAACTCTCAATATTACAAGTATCGAAGGATTTATACACTCAAAATGAGCCACAAAAAAGAATTTATGCATTCAAAATGAACCAAAAAACATGTATAAATTTTTCTATGGAGTCTAAAATTGAAGACATGTATATTATAGATTCTCTCTGCCTGAAATTTAAAATCATAAGACTGGAATGCCGTGCAGAAGTTTGTTGAGTGTGTACTGCTGATTTTGTCTACATGAAATCCTCTTTCAGTTGTATATAAAACAAGCTTTAAGACTCGAGAAATTATTATAATTGAAGGATTGATTCATTTGAAGTGTACAAGAATTAAGGGCAACTGAAATTTGTTCAAGAAACATGCAGTATTGATGTTATCCACACAAAGTTTATTTGTTCAGGTGCTGTTTTTGATGTGTGAAGTTGAATTTTTTTGAAAATTATAGTTTTGAAAACATGTAGTGTATTTGGAGCTTCAGGCACTCGAAACTGCTCATATCAAAGAGTTTACACACTCAAAATATCTTGGAAATAAGCACAATTCTAAAATTAAAAGATGCAACCTTTTGTTAACTGTCTAGTTGCTTTTTTGTCTCAAATTTAAGAGCTTAATTATGTTTTCTTCCTTTTTAAAAATTGCAAAACCTGAGCATTGATTGTCTGCATTTATATTCAATATAAATGAGTATTGAAAATGGTAGAGCAAATAATATACTGGAAAAATTAAACCATGGCTGCACAAAATAAAAACAGATATATTGATTTATTGAATTCACTGGGATATTTTTTACATTACGTTGCATTTGCTTTAATAGCCTTACATTTCCTGTGACAAGAATAACTTCCCAAAGCTAACAACTAACTTTATTTATTTATTAATAACATTTATTTTATCTATAACATAAAAACCAACCTATTAATTATTTGTCTATCTATTCTATAAACTAAACTATTGATGTAATATATTCCAACGTTCCTCCCCTTTATTACATCAATCCGAACAAAGAATGAAACATTGCAAGAGTTGATTGCAGCAACCCTTCTAGAGACTTTGATGAAGTGCCTTCACCAATTCTCCCAGTTCACCCAAGAAACACTAAATTGAATGCATCAGCGAATCTCTTGACTGTCAAACTTGCAAAATATTTGTGGATCAAGACATACTCCATTATCCACAAGTACACTACTCCGTGAATCAAGAGAAACTCCATTATCCACAAGAAAAGATACCAACCAATTGTGAATAAAGACTTGCTCAATTATCCATAGTAACACAACCACCAATCAATTGTGAATCAAGACTAACTCAATTATCCATAGGTACCACTTACCAAATTTGCAAATCAAGACATTCTCAATTATTTGCAAACCAAACAAAGTTGTAATCCCCCTTGGTTCCATGAAGGGATTCAAGATGAAAGATGAAATGGTGCTTCTCATGCAATGAATCATCTTTAGGCGAGAAGCTAGCTTGAGATGATAAAAGACCTCCATCTTTGGATACCTTTGACCTCCAATTGGTCTTTGTTATACTTTATCCATCATGAGACTCTTCGATAGCACAAGCATGTGAGTTTCAAATCTCTATCAAGTGTAACATGAATGGCTTGAAGAACATTTACATTGTGTGAATTAATTATATTATTTGGACACCCTTACAATACTTCCTAACATTGCTGCAAAAATCTATTGGGGAAAAAATCTACAAACCAAAAGTATAAGATTTTGTTTTTAAATTGGAAAAAAATCGTATTGTCAAACAACTCAAAAAGGTAAAAAAATAGAAAAACCTACTTTAAAAAAAAAAATTCAAGTCATTTAAAACCAATTTCAAGCCTTTGAAACCACACAAACCTTCACAAGACATGCTATATTTCATAATATTATTGTTTGTAATCAAACTCCAAGATTCCCTCAAACCCCTCAAAGAACATTTGATTTTCACACTTTTAGATTTGAATGTTGTCAAATTTTTATTCATTTTTTAATTAATAATAAATATAATATTAATATAATAAAATCATTATGGCTTTCTAATATAAAATTATAAACATATAAGATCCTAAAACCCTAACAATTAACCGAAACTAAACTCCATGTAGCTTATAGTTAACCTAAACAATGAATATTGACAAATGCCACTAGAGATTGCCAGACAAGGTAAAATGATTTTAAACAAGGAGCAAAACATAGATTGCCATTTTGTGTAGGATAATGAGTATGGTTTTGGATCCTCAAATATGAATACAAATTAGTATATATATCTGCTAATAAAATAATTAAAATTATATTATTATATTAATTATATCAAAATTAATTAACTAGAAATATTTAAATTTACAACTAAAAATATCATTAAATTAATTTATTTAAATATTTAAAAAAATATAATTACTTGTATATCAAATGAAACAACTTAAATAAGTTCCTTTACATTATAATTTTTTTTATAAAAGTCAAAATATAATACAACCAACTTTATTATATACTATTTAAAAATGTGAGGCATAATGATAAAATCCATGAAATCACAAGCAATGTTGTCGTTTAGGGTTTCCTAACCTAACAACTAACATTATATATTTATTACTAAACATTTATTTTATCTAATATCTAACATAAAAACTAACCTATTAAGTATTTATTTATCTATTTTATAAACTAAACTATCAATGTAATATATACTAGCAATAAGACTATAAGGTTAGCAAGGTGCGTATGAATAAACGGACCATTATTTTTTTATCATTTGAATCAAGGGGCATGCTCAATAGTATGTTTTCCTTCAAGGTGACAAATCGTGTCTTCTGCGAACAATGAATCTATCAAGATTAATTAGGTATATAACAAATTATGTTTGTTTTCAATGCATTTTGAGGTTGAATTTCAAATTGTTAGACACTTTAACCATAAAATCATTGATCTGTAATAGACATGGATGTTCTGTTGTACAATCAATTAACACAATCCTTGATGCAACACCTTGTTTCTCACAATTCTATTCTTAATTGAACACCATTTAAGATTGCAAATTATTATGCTATTACAGCTTTGTGATCAATTTCTAACAACATACATTCATTATGCAAAGTAACATGCTCATATTCATCCCTACATCCTTTGAAGCCTTATTTCCATAGTCAAATACATACTACTACATATAGTTAAAAAACTTGGACTTGACAACTTGTTGGGAAAAACTAGGCAAATTTTGCAAACTTTAAAAAATACATGGATATGTAAAGTAATCTTGAAAAGCATGCATAAAACTAAAACTGCAAAGGTCATAAGTATTTTTTACTTCATTATATATAGAAAGTGAGTTCAATTCACATCATAGAGTTTTATATTTATAAATTACATGTGTATTAATATTTAACAAATTTCATCAGTGGAAAACTTGAGCCTAGAACAATATTTACTTTTTGGTGTATTAAACCAAAGTGTGGGTCTAGGGTGTTGAGACATGGACCAGCTAGGACTCGAACCTAGGACCTTCCATACGCTGCTGGAGTGCTCTACCACTGAGCTACTAGCCCCTCTTGGACCAGTCCATCGTCGGTCCGGGTGTGGCTTATTTCCAACACCAACACCCCCCCTTAAGCCACACCTCTTGTGTGCTTGGGGCTCCTAGCCTGGACCTGGCTCTGATACCATGTTGAGATATGGACCAGCTAGGACTTGAACCTAGGACCTTCCATACGCTGCTGGAGTGCTCTACCATTGAGCTACTGGCCCCTCTTGGACCTGTTGACGTGTATTTTGTACACAATCATACACAGAATAAAATACCCAAGGGTACCTTATCCTCTCTTGAATAAAGTCTCTGATTGCTGAAGATGTCGCAAAAAGGATCAATCAGGGTGACTCCAATGTTCTTTTATGTAGGGTCTCTACGTGTGGATAAGCACCAGTGGTCGTTGTGATTGCTGTTTCATCAAGGGGACTTACGTATCCGAATTGCAGGAACAAGATTTCCTAATACTAATGAATTCCAAAAAAGATCAAAAGGGTAAGGCTTGCAAGAGATAAACTCTAATCTAATCCTAAGAATGACTCAATGTAGGCTAGACTTGGCAAGATTCTACCAACTACAGTATTGCCAAGGAATTACAACTTTACTGAAACTGATGCGATCTTCTAAGGTGAATAATGATTTTCAAATCATCAAGAATCATAGGCACTACCATGAAGGTACATATCAATGACTCAATAATGAATGAAGGTTTATGCAATCCAAATATTTCCAGTCGACCACACAAGGCGTCCTTACAATCAGTAAGAAGCTAGTGGTTTGGAGTATGAATCTCACCAAAGATCAAGCCCAACACTTAGTCCTTCAAATTTAAATACTACTTTGACTGAGAATGATTCAAGAGAATAAACAACCATGAAGATAACCACAAGAATTGCAATAAAACACCATAACTTCAATATTTTATTGATCTCAAAGCCATCATAAACAACAATTGTTTGAAATTCCTTCTTCAAAGCTCAATCTTGCTACAAAATAACTTGCTTCTCAAAACTCTAACTATTTCTTATTGCTCTCTCTTAATTCTAATTTCTCCTATCTATATCAAAATGAAAATGAATGAGGGTATAAATAGTATCCTCAATTACAATGAATGGTCCAGATCAAAAGAAGATCAATGGCCAAGATTATGACACCTAAACCCTAATTAGGGTTTATTACAAATAGCCCCCTTTTTATTGAACAATATTAAATGCATAGCCAAATATTAAATTTGGCACAAAAATCTAGGAAACATAGACCAATGACAATTAAGGTGCCACATCATCTATAACAACCTTTCTTCTAGAATCTTATTCCCTTTCCAATGCTCCTTTTTAGCATATGCAATGAATCTAGACACGATTCCTTCGATCTCAGCAATTGGAATCTCAGGAAGATTCCTCATTCGTTCCTCCATGTGTATGACCTGATCGAAAGCCTTGAGCAGAGCAGTGTCCCATCCAGGTTCAAGTTCTTTGATCTTCTCAATCAGGAGCATGGTGGCAAACATCTGATCCCGTTGCTCATCTGTAATAACATTTTCATCTTTGCAAAAGATGACCTTGACTCTATCTTCTAATTCTTGCAAATCCACATCCGTCTCAACTGCAATCCTCCTGCCAAGAATAGTACATAATACTTCAAACACCTTGTCCTGGATCGGGTGGATAATCTCTTCAACCTGATTGCATTTGTTACTGATATCCTCAAAAAGAACTTCCTTCATCTGGAGTAAAGTTGACCATTGGAGTAAACTATGAGGTCCTCCATCTATTATCTTTTCTTGTGCTAAGACCTTCCTTGATGTTTGTCTGATTACTTGCAGGACAGGAATGATAACATCCTTAGTATGAGCAAAAGCAGCTACAGTTATCATTAGGTTGTGGATGACCTCAAGAACCTGAATAGCTCGGTGAATGGTCTGCATCATCCTTGTTGCAAATTCAATAACAACTGTATGGGATTTGTCAATCCAAGAGCTCATAAGCTGGACCAAACTCCTGACTCTCTTTGCCTCGCCAACTGATTCAAGGGGAAGTGCCTGTGCATGAGATACCGCTGGATCCTAACGCCTCAAAGGCTGATTGAGATGACTAAAGTAGCCTCTCCAAGCACTGACCTCTCGCTCAAGCTTCCTATTCTTTTCCATTTCTTCTCTAAGCTTGTCCTTAAGTGCCTCAAATGAATCAGTGGCATCATCCAACGTCTGCTCGGCTGTGAGTGGACCAAGCTCAAATGTCTCTACATCATATTCCTCTGCAAGGATCTCACCTTCATACTTGTCCACTGCTGGTGTAGCTATCTGCAATTTCCTGGATCTTGTCTCATCTCTGATCATCTTGGACATCTTAGTAGCCTTCCTCCTTTTCTGTCACTTCCTGAGAATTTCCAACAAGGCTCTCTAAATCAATCACATTATCCTCGTCCTCGATCACAATCACCCTCGTTAGCCTCTCCTTTAACCAATTTGGAATGGCAGATCTTGTTTCTCTAACCTGTATCTCATTAGGCAATGTTTCTTCTTCTCTGAGAGGAGATGTCACTTCGTCATCGTTCTTGTCTTCATGTAGCTCATTGACTTGGAGAGATTGGCTTGATGAACGTTGAGGTGCCTGTCCTTCTTCCTGTTTATCGTTTTGTACCATTGATTCCATAGATTCCTCCATTTCAAGTGTCCTCTTCTCCTGTCGAGAAGATGTGCCGGATGAACGATCTCTGTTGGCTTCTTGCTTCTTCTTGGAGGATTCTCTTTTCTCAGGTCTCTCTTTTCTCTTTGAGCCTCTAGGATGGGGGTTGCCTTCACTTGTGTTTCTGGGATTAGGATTACCTTCACTTACACTAGCTCCTCCTTCGCCTGGTCTTTCCTCCAAAGTAAAAGTCATAGATATACCCTGCTCTCTCAACTTTTGATGTTGCACATCAACCCATCTGCGAGTACAAGACAAGATTGGAGCCATCAAGGCATCTAGATCCAAAATTTCAGGTTCATTCCAATCTAGCCTCACTGCTTTGCTCTCTCGGTCATAAGATGATTGGAGATGTCTGCCACTGTCCTAAGCTTGGTCGGCCACTTTGTAAATTTTGCATTTCCTGATAAAGTCTAAAGGCAATTTGGAATGCATCTTTCTTTTCACTTCAAGATCATCTGAGAGATTCATCACAAAGTCCTCTACCTGAGGTTCATGTCTGTATTTCCTTCCGACTGTCTCTTCTATATACCCATAAGGATCAAAATTCTCTCTCATGGCAAAGAATGAAAATGAATATAAAGCTAACTCCTTTTCTGCATCATCCATGGCTAGAGCATTAGGACATACCTCAACTGAATTTCCTAGTATGATAGGAACGGGAACTCCATTTCCATGCTTGTGTCTGAATGCCTTTGCATACGCTGCCAATTGTCTAGTTACCTCAAGTAACACTATTCTGTCTGTCGGATATCTTGGCAACATGTAGGGAGGTGAAGGACATCCATGAACTCTAATATATGTAAACTTCTGAAATTGGATGAACCAAGCACCGTACCTCTTTACAAGCTCTTGTGCATCTTGAGATAGCCGATTGTGAATCCCGCCTTGCAATGTCCTGGTGATGTTCATCGTGAAGGTATCATTGACCAACTTGTAGTCACTTCCTGGAGGATGATGCAAATGAACATAGGAATCACAAACTCTGACTTCCCCGGGCCCTCTCCCGATCACTCCTCTGTGAGGCAGTCCTGCATATTCAAAACTCTTGATCAAGGCATATATGATGTATGAACTCATGTGGAAGGACTTGGTAGCCTTCAGTCTCCTTAACTGCACGTCCAAGCAATGGCTACTCATTCGAGCCCAATGAATTGTTCCTTTTCCTTGAACTATCACTTGGATGAAGTAGAACATCCACTTCTCAAAATAGAAGGCTTGAGGAGCCCCTGTAACTCGGTTGAGTAATGTTATCAAATCTCTGTACTCCTCCTGGAAGTCGATCCTATGTGGTGTGTTCGGAATCTTGCTCAGGCGAGGACGACTCTTGAGTAACCAATTCTTGTTGATGATGCTCAAGCAAGTGTCTGGATCATCTTCATACATGGACCTGGCTCCTTCTAAGCTTTTATAAATCATATCTTTATGTTCTGGCAGGTGAAGAGCTTCACTGATAGCCTCCTCTGAAAGATAAGAAAAAGTGTCTCCCTCCTTGGACACTATCGATCTGGACTGTGGATCATAATGGCGAGCACACTCGATCATCAACTCATGGCATTGGACTGTTGGAGGGAAGCCGGCCGCCTTGATAATGCCACTTTCAATTATTCTCCTTGCGACAGGTGATGGCTTGCCAATGTAAGGGACCTCTCGAAACTTCTTCACACTGAAGTTTCCCAAGTTAGTATCTCCAATGTTGCTCCACTTAGACACGATCTTGGTCTCCAATTCTTCGTTCTTCTGATCTTCCTTCATGAGGGCTGGATGACTGGTAGATACTCCTGCCTTCGGGGTCGCCATCGTGACACCTACACAACATTTCATAATGAGTAATAGATTTTGCAATATAGAAATATAGACTAGATTAAAGATAGAATTTAGGAAACTTCATGATAAGTCTTTGAGTTATCATTTCCTAAATACGATTGAGCTACTGGAAATTCAAAATTTCAAAATTCAAAATTCAAGACTGAGACTAGGACGATTAAAATTCAAAATTTGAACAAGGGAACTTCTCCATACCTCACTTTGAGAGCTAACTCTAACAAAAGGATGCAAAATTAGGAAATTCGCCTAGGCAAAATGAAGATTGAAGTCTTCAACGTGAGGTTCCTCTAGCAAATGCGTCTCCTTTATTAACTTCACCACCTTGAGGGCAAATTCGCTCCACCATAAACAAAGTTCGCACTCCTCTTGATGAGATCTCGCACTTCCTTATTTGCCTCTCCAAATCGCATATGAACAATGATTGAATGATGGTTGAAACATGCTCACATACCTTCATTATATAGGCGCTCACCTCTTTGCAATCCCTATAGGCCGACTTGGAAATAAGGCAAATAATAACAAAATTTAAATAAAAAGAGGAGGCCGACTTTTGTAAAAACATTAAAATAAAACCCAAGCGCTCTCTTTTTATTTAATTTAATAATTAATTAATTTTAATGCCTTTGTATTTAATAATTTCGATTTTTAAAAAGGCTAAATTAATCATTAAATGCCTCATGCGTTATTTTTAAATGCTAATTCAATTAAATATTTCAAGTTTTATCGATTTTTAGCATTTAATGCATTTCGAAAATATTGGCGCCTAATCATGGGAGGATTTTGGAATATTAACAATATCGCTCTGGTCCCTGGGAGAGGGACAGGAGCGAACTTTGTGTTTGAGCTCAAAATTGTTGACTTTCGACGTTAACCCCTTGTTCATCATCTTCCTAAAGATATTTTCGATCTTGCATGTCCTTGCCTTGACGTGGTCTAGGAAGGAAATGCTTGTTTCAATGAATATCGCCCTGGTCCTCCAGTGAAGGACAGGAGCGAACTTTTGTTCCTTGTGCTAATCCTTGATCATATCAACTTTCAATTGCTTTCAAAATGCAAAATAGTGTCTCTTACTCCTTCTTGAACATTTGAAACGGAAGTGACACCTCAAAATTGGACACACTTGCATATTTCGCTCTAGTCCCTTGGAGAGGGACAGGAGCGCCTTAGTCATTTCTCATCACTTTTCGTGGTCTCTGTAACCTTGCTTTCCTTCGAAGCACCTCCAACATCTTCGCCACCTTGTGCCTTGGCTTGGATCCGACCAAACTTGGAAGGGACGACTTGATAATCTATATTTCGCCCTGGTCCCTAGCAGAGGGACAGGAGCGATTTTGTATTTATTAGCTCAATTGTGTTTCGCCAACTTTCAAAATTCATCTTTGACGGATTGGTTGGGTGGCCCTTCATTCATCTCTAGCTTGAAATTCGCTTTTCCTTGGTCCAAAACTTGTCCTTCGAGAAAATCGCTCTGGTCCCTTGGAGAGGGACAGGAGCTATCTTTAAAATTCGCCTTGGTCCCTGACAGAGGGACAGGAGCGAACTTGACTTCTTGGGTAGATTTTCTCCTTCGGGGTCCATTCAAGTTATATTCAATAGGCAAAACGCACCTTCCTTGATCTCTTCCACATTGCGAAATCATTTAATCCTGCAAGGATAAGGCAAACTTGGTGTTCAAGCTCCGGTCCTTCAGTGAGGGACAGGAGCGATTTTGTCATTTTAGCATATTTCCTTGCTTGCAAATTACTTCAAACTATATTCAATGGGCAAAAGATGCCCTCCTTGATCTCTTCCAATCCAAAAATCGTCTTGGTCCTGCAAAGACAGTGCAATTTTGAGAAACAAGCTCCGGTCCTTCAGTGAGGGACAAGAGCGATTTTTGTCCTTAAGGCCAAATGTTCAACTTTCATTGCAAATGACTAAGTCTGGATGCTCCATTAGGTTGATTTCATCTCTTATTGCGTCCTTGATGCCTTAATTTTGATCAACTAAGACCAAAAATGGTCTAAGTAGGCCATTTCGCCCTGGTCCCTGGCTGAGGGACAGGAGCGATTTAACCTTAAACCTTGCAACTTGCCATTTTTGAGTCTCAAAATCTTCAAAAACCCCCTATTTATGTTCAACTGCATCTCCTGGCGATCCTGCACAAGACAAATGAAACAAGTTAATAACCAAGAGGTATAAAATACCAACTTCGCCCTGGTCCTTGACTGAAGGACAGGAGCGATTTTACCCCTATAGGCCAAAATATCAAGAATTTAGGCTTTCAGTCACTTCACAAGGCATTACTAGGTCATCTCCGAGGCCAGGGGTCAATTATCAAACTTTCCAAAATTTGGTCAAAATTCACCCGGACAAAATTGCACAATTCCATCATCAACACTTAGGTAAAATTTGAACTTGCTTTCAAAATTCCTACTGGACCTAGTCAGACACACCTGACATCCTGACAGACTCATCTTATTTCAAAATTGCAATCCATACGAGAATGCTCAATAATCTTCAAAATTTGACTGGACTTCAGCTTGAAAATATCAAAAAAGGAAACCCTAAGGCTTAACCCTAGTCCAGACGACTCACTCACTTACTCAAAACCCTAAAAGCAGAGAGAAGAACAGGCAAACCAAGCAAAAAAGAGGGGGTCCCCATTTTAATGGGGTGATGTGTGAAATGGTCACAACAGGACCCCAGTCCATCGTCAGTCCGGGTGTGGCTTATTTCCAACACCAACATAGGGATGGCAGGTTTTGGGGCAGATCTCCCAATAGTATCAAGAGGCAGCACTTCTTCTGGAGGTTTGGGGGTAGAGCCTTAGTGGGGTCAAGGGGCTGACCCTCATGGGGTTTGGTGATAGTGCACTTGTTGCAATATAGGACCGAGCCAAGTGGCAAAGCCCTTGTGCCAAGCCCAAATTAAGGCCTTTGAGACTACATGAAACTTCACGACACATGCTCAAATGAAAAAAGCACAGTTCAAATGCTCAAAAAAATGGAAAAATGATTTTTTTCTTGGCAAATAACCTGTCATAAGCATGGCTGAGTTTTTCCCTTGAATTTTGCCAATAGCATGCTGCAGTAAGTAACTTGTGGGTTCTCTAATTTTTTTTATCTATGCTACTATACAGGTGAATTCTTAATTGATCCACTAAACCATAGTCCAACCAAGAGTATGCTTATGTGAGGTTAATTCCAACAATTATTAGTTGTGAATAACAAGAACTATGCTTGTGATTACACATACAATTATTCATCCTTGTATTCACTTGATTCTTATCTTCTTGTGCTAAGAGATAATATAAACTTGCAAGAAAATAATGCAAGCAAGTGATAGGAACGACATCACATGAAAAGAAGATCAAGACAAGCAATTTTAGCCCAGAGAACTTGGATATGGAGAAACTCCAGAAAACTATCCATTATCAACTGGTTGTACAAGTTTCCTTCCTTTTTGAGGATCTTCAAGATCAACATTCCAGCATCCTAACACTTACACCTAGTGAACTCCATAACTAAGCATACTCAAAGTTTCAAATTATCTCTAGAATTCATTACAATGGAGTTCAACCTTTTAATTGCCACATTCTCTAGGATAAGAATTGGAAATTGGAATACATTCAGCATTCTCAAATTGAGCTCCTTCTAAGCTCACTTTAACCTCTTACATGCCTTCACACATCTTGTATGCTTCACTCCATACCCCAATGTGTGTATTTATGAACAAGGATGAACACAAGCCAAAAACAGGAATTGAAACATCTCCCATGTGAAGGGAATAATAACTGATCCAATCCCCCTAAAGACTCTCGGCTTTGCTTTTTTTATTCTTCTAGGTTATGAGTTCTGTAATGGCTGAGATGAGATTTTTCAACTAGTGACTTTTTCAGCTTTGACTAAAATTGTATTATGTTTTTGGCCACATCTAAAGCTGTCACTGATACATCATCTTACTTGCAGAGATTATATCTTTTGCGTAGAGATTCAAAATGACATGTCATTTTTGAAATTGCATAATTTTTTGGGAGGAATATAAATGTGTAAAACATTCAACTTTTGATATCTCCCTTACGATGCACTTACCTTGAAACAAAAATTTATTTAACATGCTCTAACACTCAAAAGTCAGTCAACTTATTTGACTGACATTGATTATTTGATGATCCAATTCTGGGTCATTTATGCACAGAAATTGGCATTTTAAACACTAATATTGTAGATATCATCTATCAAGTATGTAGGCACTGAAGTTGCAATTATAAATTATTCAAGTGCTTAAACTTTCAATTGTTTAGGCACTTAGATGCTCAAACTTTCCATTTCTGTCTTCATAATGTTCGATTGCTAATTTCTTTTTATGAGCCTCTAAGTTTAAGATGAGAATGCTTAAATAATTGCGTTCAATAGATGTATGGTATTAATTTGCATGCGTGAAATATGTTTATTATGTGTCTTTCAATGTGCAAAGAATCATTTCTTTTTTTGAGTTTGAAAATATGCACTGAGAAAAAGCATCTAGGATATCAATATACATAGTATTAAGAATTTATACACTCAAAATGTTATAAGGTAAGCATGGTTCTAATTCAGAAAAGACGTGACCCTTTTTTGGTTACTATGTAGCTAAGTTTTTGTCTACACAACAATATTTAATCTTGTGTACATTTGGAGTGTTTGAAATTTAAGTTAGATATATTTAGTTTTGAAAACCTGCACGGAGAATATGAGCATTTAGACTATCAAATTACAATTATTTAGCATTTTACTCCTAGAAAAAATATTAAGTGTGTTGGTACTATAAAAATCAATTTTTAAGTGATTTGACATTCAAATTGCAATTATTGAGCATATTGATGCTCAAAACTGAATCAAAGGATTTATATACTCATAATTTACAGAAAATAAGTTTCCTTAGACTATTGGAAAGCTATGCCCCTTTTTAAATTTTTTTATCAAACGTGTGGGAACAATGCTTTAATTTTTATTAGAAAACCTAAAACACAATAGATTTTTTATTTGATCTGGGAAATATAGCACAGAATATGTTTGTTCCTGTGCATTTTGAGTATGTGAACTATAAATGGTTTAGTATTTTCTATTTTTTAAGTCTCTCAAAACTTGCTAATATCAAAGGACTGGCACACTAAAATGCACATAAAATAACAACAAGACTGAAATTTTGTCTAGAAGTTATGAACTTTTAAGAAGTGTGTTGTGTTGGTTTTGTCTGCATGAGATATGCTTATTCTGTTTGCATTTTGAAGTTGTATAATTTAAAATATCTAGAATTTCTAATTTGATTCATTAATGCTAAATAAAAAAACTAAAGTACTAAGGTTCTCATGTTGGGCAAGTATAATCAACTATGCATTGTTCACTCAAAGTACACGTAAAATAAGTGTGAGACTGAAATTTTAAAGTAGAAAGTCTTGTAACTGCCAACTGCAACTCTTAAGTCACTTTTTGTTTCAAATTTAAGAGCGTAGGACATGAGTTATCTCTAAGTGTGAAAATTGAGACTTTGTAGCATTAATATTTGTATCCTGTTTCTTTAACAGAAATTACAGTTTTTCTTTGTGCATATTGAATGTGTGAAGTCTAAATTGTTTGATATTTTTAATTTTGTTAAATCATTTGTTGCAAATAATTATTTCAAGCTGTAAGATACTCAAAACCACAATTTTAAGGAATTTACACACATAAAATGCTTATAAATCTGAGTATGGTCCCAATTTTGTAAAGATGGAGCCTTTTTTGTTTCAAAGTTTTCTGTAAAAATTGCACCACAATCTTAAAACACCAAGGACTCAGGAAAGTGCATATATTACAACTTTTTCCAGTGTATAATTCAGAGTCCTTTCTCCCTTGTTCTTCTCTGGCTTTTGATTGAATTTGATGTCTGTGTGGGCATTGGATCATCATTTTGTATGATGTTTTAACCAAATATATAAGATCTCAAACTGTCGTATTTGATGAATCTTATTATAGCAATAAGTTTGTAGCAATAAACAAACATTGACATATTATAGAAATATGTCTTACATTCATGCCCATGAAAGTGAAAAAGGGGGATTCTTTGTATAAAATTTTATGACATCATTCCTTGGCATCTTGTAGCTTTTGAAGAAGACATCTGCTTGTCAATTAGCAAGTACCACATCACCGGCAGAGCATCTTCGACAGTCTTTACAACAGGTTAGTGCTGCTTCTGACTGCTTATTCCAAGGATTGATTTAACCATCTATCACATTCTTGTCATCTGCTGATTCAACCCTTTTATTGTTTGAACCTTTTTTTTGCGATGTAATAATTTTGGCATGTAAGTCTTTGTTAGTTGTTTGAATTTATTTCAGATCATTTAAAGAACAGTATCCATTCTTATGGGCCTTCCTTCCTAAGGTCTTTTGTGTCCTGTCAAAAGTTGATGCACATCATAGTTGAGCATTGAAACTTCGCTTAGAATTGTGACTAGACTAGGTAGGCTGTTTGAATGTTAATGCCGCATTGTGAGGATTTATCCCACATTCATCACTTCATGTTGTATTAGTACAATTGGTTAATGTTTAATTGTGTGGATTTATCCTATACATTAGTTGTGCCTCATAGGTCACCAGTCAAATAACACTATATCAATGAGGTTGTTGTACAAGTCGTAATCAACTATTAAAGAAGCAAAGTACCTAATGTGAGCAGGATCTACTTGTGTTTTATGTCTGAGATCTGTGGTAACTGAGGCCATGATTCTGGCATTGGCTTGAGTGTATTACTTTTTGGTTGGCTAGGGCTGTGTGGCATATGGCTGAGAAGAGCTGTGTTACAAATATTATCTAGTGCAAAACATTTATTTTTGTGCAAGGTTGCATCTGTAGGTGTGTTGTTTTCAGCATTTTGTGGTGCTGTGTTTTTGCTGTTGAGGCCAGCACAGTTTATCTCAACATTATTTTTTGGGGGATATGAGTGGCAACCCATGGCAGGTATAGTCTGTGTTGACTACAGATTTGTGGTGAGTGTTGGTGGTGTGATTTTGGAGGTTGTATGTTGTAGAAGCAATGTGGTTGTCATTCCATGTTTTCAGAAAAAAATGTAGTAATATTAAAAAACATAGCACCAATATATTTTAGAAAACAAACATTTGCCTTTCAAAAATAAGGTGTGGTGTTTTAACTATCAATAGAAAGAGGGGTGCACAGTCACAAAGAGACATAGAACATAACAGGTTGTGTATGGACATATCTGGGTTGGGAAGCTTTGCAATGATTTCAAAATTTAACAAAAATCTGTTTGCATGCTTTTAATCACAAAAGTATTACACTCGTTTTCTTTTTAATTAAAGCTTTTGTTCTGCGTGACAGTTTTTAACTTATTTTGACATATTTTTTGAAATTGGTATTCTGCAAGCTCTCTACAGTGGTGCAGTTGGAATTCAGTTTCAGAGCCCCCAACAGTGAATTTTCAGTTGTTTTTGTTGAGGTGCATTTTTGCATTTGCATTGTTTGTTTCTTGTGAGATTTGCATTTTGTTTAGTTTTTTAGAGTTGTTTGATTTTGTTTATGGATGTGGATGTTCTTGCTAGTGTTAAACAACCATCAATCACAGAACACGTTTCTCTACACATTTGTTCCTCTCTCTCTCTCTCTCTCTCTCTCTCTCTCTCTCTCTCTCTCTCTCTCCTTTGGTGATTTGTCATTCAAGCTATAAATTTGGTGTGGAGGGAATTATAGTGTTAAGAGGGGTGGTTGAGCCTTCTAGTTATCATGTATTATTATGCTATATAAAGCCTTTGACCACTGTGAGCACTGAGCAGTTACATCATTATACATACATGAAACCAAAGTTTTAAAACTTGGACTCGCCACGGACTCGGCAAACCAAAAAATTGGACTCGGACTCGGACTTACCATGGACTCGGCAAACCAAAAAATTGGACTCGGACTTGGACTAGTGAAAGACTCGCGAAAGACTTGGCAAAAAAAAAAGAACCGTAGTTTTACAAAAAAACATAAAGAAATTAATGCATTTAGAGAACATAAGAGCCATAATTGAAACATTACACATATCATATGATCTCCAAACTCTCAATATTTGAAATCTCATCATTCATACTCATAGTTTCAAACTTTAAAATGTATAATAGCAGCATAAGTATATAAATGTTTACAAAATTACATATAATGATAGGTCTAGATCTTGGGGGAGTGAGGAGAGACTGAGATAGAGAGTGGTAGAGAGAGGGGATAAAGGAAGAGTGATAGGGAGATAGATAGGTCTAAAATTCAGGGCAGATAAAGAGAGAGAGAGAGAGAGAGAGAGAGAGAGAGAGAGAGAGAGAGAGAGAGAATGCTAATAGGAGCCTATTGATTACTGAAATTTGACTAAGTCTGAAAATTTAAAAGATCTTTTAAAACCTAGAATTTGCATTATAACTCCTAGAGATCTGAAACCACTCTCAAACATCCTGCCAATATATACATGAAATATAATATTGAAATGTGACTTATACTTAAATGTTATATTTTATGTATATATTCTGATGAAGAGAATGAGATTGACTTGAAACCCTTCAAACCTGTTTTCACCAATAAACAATGCCAAATGAATGAAAAAAAACAAAAAAACACTTTAATAGCTTGTTGGGCGTGTTTTCTGGGTCGCGCGAGTCCGGGTAAAAGACTCACGAGTCCTTGGGAAGGACTTGTTTGGATTCGGCTCGCGAGTCCTTGGCGAGTCGACTCGGCCCGCCAATGGACTCGTGAGTCCGTGGTGAGTCCACGAGTTTTAAAACTATGCCTGGAACCTTTTTATACCATCTTGTACGATGCCACTCTACTCTCCCACATCATTTTTTTCTCTTGTATAGATCTACTTCCATGTGCTTGATAGATATATCAAAAGGATTGGTATATTGAGAGGATTGTTATTCTATGTCATCACTCTTCCATGTATTGATTGGTATATAATAAGGTGTGAAATATTCGGCAGTTTGGCTTGCTAGGGCGATAGGTATATTGAAAGGTAGGGGTGATAAGGGTTTCTTCTAGGAGAAATAAGGAAATTTTTTGGAAATCTTAAATGTTTGAAACTCCTCACGCTTTGCACATAACAACATGAATCAGTTGTTCTCATTGGTAGTGAGGACTAGTTTGAGTGGAAATGACATATTCATATTGGACATTGTTAGTGAGGATTCAACTACACTTTAGAATGCCTAATGACATTTTAGTGCGATATTAACATGGGTTGAATTGTTAGAGATTAAAGGTGAAGTTGTTGAAGTATGTTGATATCCCAATTCAAATGCAACTAATCAAGTGTGACACTAGATATTTTTTTGCAACAATTGGGGAGGATGTATGAGGTTAGTGACATTTATCAGTTGGTCAATTTAATAGTGGCACTAAATAGTCTTAGGGAGCACAATATCCTTGTGTATCTAAATAGGCTTGAAGAATATAGGACCAAGCCCGTGGCTTTAGGATAGACTTGTGGAATTATGATAAGTGAATGTACACCCTTGTTGTAGAGAATCTTTTGGTGTTGTACAATAATCTCTCAACTCTCATGTGGGATGATAGTAAAGTGAATAACACATCATGGGAGCATCTTAAGGAACAAGTTATTGGTTAAAGAGGAGTAGTTGGAATGGTTGAATTTTTTTTGAATGACATCCTCAAAAGCCCTTGTTTCTACATCAAAGGGTTTAGTTGTTCAAAAGAAGAAAACATTTCAGAGGAAGAATTTTTGGAATGTTGGTGTGCTATTCACCTATAGAGAGTTTTTGGGTGAGAGAAGATGTTTTATTGTTCAAGATCCCATTGATAGTGTTTGATTGCAAACTAGTAATAAGCTACATAAACCTGTGTGGTAAGCCGTGATAAGTTTCAAATGTTGTAGTATGGAGGTTTGCCATAGCCTTGTGTTGCTATGGTAGCAATTGCAAGGTCTTTGGTGGATAAATCTTTATTGCATCTTAATTTGAGTAGTTGTTGGATTGTGTATAGTAGTGCAAGTGCACATGCAGCACTACTATAGTGCATGCTGTAGAGGATGCTCAAAGGTACCACAATTGGTTATAAGCAATAAATATTTTTATATTATCACGAACCATAGTTTGGTTTTGATTGTAGTGCTGGAAAACATATAAACACAATTTAGGTGTTTCGATCAACAATCTGACTATGTATCTCTATTAGTATCCAAGCATATGCAGTTGTTATTCTTGTGGATAAGTCATGGTTTGCATAGTGTGTGATATGCTACCATCATGGGACAATCATGAAATGGTTGAATGATTGCTGGTATTCCAAGGGGAAGTTAGAATTGTTGAAATAGTTGGGATCTGAAGAGAATGATTTAGTGGCTATATCTAAATGTTGCTATATATGGAATAGGTTGATGAGAGATTGCCTGATGATGTTATGATGTTGTAAAGTGTGATTTCAAAGGTTGTATGCTGTAGTTTGTAGATTGAGACTCTATGAAAGAGACCAAATGTATTTAAAATTTGTTTCTTGGCCAATACAATTGTAATTGCCGTTTTGCTAGTGGGATTTTTCTTGAAAGGTTTTCCCACATAAATCCTTGTCTTGCATATTTGGTTTGCGTATTGTTTCATGTTCTTCCTTACTGCAGATGATTCGAATTATTACAACAAATGTAATTTTATTTGATCACACAATTTAAAGTGTTCCAATATCCTAGATTATTGTTTGTCTATGATAGGTATTAATTTCCAACAAGAATTAGAGTAATGAGATGAATTAGAAACAAGAAAAATGATAGAGTAGCTAAAGAAAGTACACAAAATATAGATAAAACATAAATCAACCTTCTAAGCAAGCTGAGGAGGTGTTGGTGTATGAGGTCAATCGCTTTGGATGCAGGCCATAGGAAATTTGAATGTTTGGTATGGCATGCAAAATAGAAAGTAGTAAAAAGAGTGGATGAATACCTTGCATAATTTGCCAAAGTTTCTTCTTTTAGTGATCGCTGTGTTAGTTGCATGATAACATTGATTAGTACTACTAATAAGGCATCAATTGGATTCTTGATATCTATGCCCCTAAGCTCATTGACCTTGACAAGGGTAGTTTACTTTCCTAGAAACAAGGAGTGAGTGGTCATAATGTTGTGTTCGGCGATGGTTTTTTAATACTAGCACTTGGTGGGGGTACTATGAACTTTGAAGTTCAAGAATTGCTTATTTTATATTGTTTTGTACGCTCTTGGCATGCTGAAGAATCTTTTGTTGATATGACATCATAAGGGTATAAGATTGAGTTTCTTGAAAGCAGGGGTTGGATTAAGGATCTATAGAACAAATTCTTTGTTGTTGTAATTAGTACTTAGAAGGATAATTGGTGGATCTTTGACAAATTTTGTGATCAAGAGAATCGAGAATTGATTGCATCAATGGATGATGCTTGTCATTTGCAACAAGAGAGATTGGGACACTTGAATACTAGAGTATTGCTTTCTTGAAGAGGCACAATATAGTGTATGTTGTTCCATGTGTCACTACATCCAAGGATGCTTGGGAAGCGTTTGTGTATGGGAAGCATCATAGGGAACCTGATGCAGAAGCATCTGAGAAGACTGGTAATCAGCATCAACCAAAAACATTTCCGGTTTCTTTTGCTTCAGTTTTGGTTTTGTTCTTAGTTTTTCAGGTGGTAATCAGTTGTGGCACGGTTGGAGATTGTTGAAGTTTCTAGTGACCAAATTTGGTCTCTCTGATGTTTACCTCACTGATTGGTATGAAATGGGGGCTTTGGAACAGGCCATGGACATCCATCAAATCATAAAAGACACAAAATTTTGTCAGATGTAGTTGCAACTGCCCTGGTAAACGTGTGTGCAAAATGTGGAAGCATAGAAAGGGCACATAAACTGTTTGACAGATTGCCTCAAAGAAATGTTGACTCATGAACTGCAATGATTCAGGATATGCATAAACTGGATTTGTCGAAGAGGCTTTAGACACTTTCAAGCAAATGAAACTTGCAGGTTTGAAGCCAAATTCTGCAACCTTTGCCAGCATCTACACGATCTGTGGAGTGGCAGTTTAGGAGCTAGGTATGGATATCCATCGAAGCATAATGGGAAAAGACTTTAGAAACTTTCAAACATATGCAATTGGTGGCTGAAAAGCCTGAATGCACAACCCAAGTCTGCATCCTCCCTACTTGAGCCAAAATGAAAGCTTACGATGAAAAGAAATGTGCTCTTGTGGAATGCTAAGAATGTTCAGTAAACACCATTCAGCTTCCTATAACGCATTAGGCAAGTATAAATTAGCAACAGCAATAAGGTATATGGGGTAGTGGCTGAGAGAAGAAGGTGAGATCCTTTTTATCACACATGTGGAGGGCGTAACTGCGTGGAGTGAACATTAACAAAAATTAAAAGTCTTCTAAATCAATTCAGCTTCCAAACTTGAGCATCAAGCAGTGAAAGAAGAGAAGCACATAATGACTATGTGTAAAAGGAAAAGAAGTGGCAGATAAAAGAAAGAAGGTTGCACATATGATTCAAAGGCACAGAGATATAGAAGCTGTTATGGAAAGCAAAGAATTTCAAGAGGCATTAAAAACTGAAAAGAATGAAAATCATTGAAGGGGCTGTGAGCTAAAGTCTTTGGCTTTGAGTTTGTAATGCCAGAGTGGAAGTGCGTGAAGGGGAACACCAAAAGTAGAAGAGGAAAAGATGCACATAGATATAATATGAGATTTCTGTTGCAAGTTCAAGTAGCGCCCAAGAGGGGCATAGTGTGGGTTGTAGTCAACAAAGTCTGTATGGAAGGGCATTGAGCAGAGAGAGAGAGAAAGGCCAATGAAAAGGACCAAACTTTGTAATTAAATTTGTGTTACACCAAATGTTCTGTAAATTTTCCAATTTCACTTGGAATGTTGATGTTGCATTGTGAGGATTTATCCCACATGGAATAGTCTAATGAGTTAAAATTTTAGTGTGGATTTACTGCACATGAGGTGTAATTCATAGGTCATTCGTCAAGTAACACTATATTAAAGCAATTGTTTTACAAGTTGTAATCAAGTACCTAAAAAGTGCATTTATCTATTTTGTGTATTATAATTGGTGTATGCTTTTATCATGCATCCTATCCTTAGACAATGTAGGTCCTGATATTTTAAAGTGTTTTTTTAACAGAAGCCCTTTTTTATTTTGTTGTATTTCTTTTATGAAGTGTGTTCCATACGCATCTATAAAGTTAAGTCACCTGGAGATTTGGGATATGTGGACAAGAAAGGAGGGTGTTAATTTGTAAGAGGGTATATGAGTATATGAGTATATGAATAAGGGTACCACCTATGTTACATTTAAATATAGTTACCAGGAGACATGAGTATGGGGATAGGGTCTTTGTTTATGAATGTAGTTAATGCAAAATGACTTTGTAATGTTTCTTTAATTTGTTTGTATGTGACTGTTATTTACTCATTGGCTTGTGGGTAGTTTTTAGGAGTTATCTGTTAGCAGTCGTCTACAGTTGTCTTGTGCTTGGCAACTGTTAGGTATTTTAAATAGATTTCTTGTAGTCAGGGAAAATAGTCTCATGCTTGGCTGATCATCTCTGGTGTACTTCTAAGTGAGAACTTCATATGAATAAACATATACATCTGTTGCTCTATCTGGTTTGGATTGTTATTTATATTCATTTATGTATATACTAGTTTTATTAGATAGAGGAGTAAACAATGAGCCCAAAATTTTGGGTGATAATTCTTTAGAGCTTCTAGATGATCTCAAGGTTAAGATCAAGCACTTTGGCACATTATACTGAATTTTTGTGAAATCAGCCACATCTGTGGTTACTCTAAACACAAGTGCCTAAGATTCTGTATGCATAGCATTTTTGCAGTTTTATATGAATTCCTTCCAGATGGATCTCATTACATATCATTCTAACATTGTTTGAAATAAAAACATTAACCTTATCATGTGGAAATTTAATATTTTTTAACTTTCTCAAATGATAAAGAAAACATGAAAATATTGTGGTCTATGTTGTTAGGGTCCTGTTATTTCCATAACATTCACTTCTACCACAGATAAGAATGCCTATTAGCCAGATCTGTTTAGTATTCATTTACCAACTGAGACATGGAGAACTCAAATTGAAGTCTTTTTGGAGTTGATAAAAATATAAACAAAGCATTCAAATATTATGGTGTACGTTCTTAGGGCTCTACTTTTCCATTGCATTCATTTTTACTACTGAATCCAGTGCATGGAAGCAAGATCTGTTTGGGTTCATTATGGAGAAACTACCAAGACTTGTAAAACTCAAGATGAAAAATTCATAACCAAAGCTAGAAATCTAATGAAAATAAAAACTAAAATCTGACTTTATTTTCATCGTCAATGTAACTGAGATTAGAAAGTTGATTTTCCTATTGAGATCTAGATAATGGGACAGGAAAGGAAAATGCCATAAAATATTTAATTAATCAAACCATATTATTTTTCTTGTAATTCAAAAAGCATTTCCAAATTCTACCTAAGCTAAGGAAAACAAGTAAAATAAATATCTGCTATTACAGTTGAAAAACCAACTGCAAAACTATATATCTGAAATTTAAACAAGAAAACTAAAGTCTGATCTTTTTCTTTTAAAACTAATTTTTTGATATACTTCAATGAGTTCAAACGTTGCTCGGAAAAAAATCTTTTTCAAATGGTATGCGATATGAGAAGAAACTTTTATGAGAATGTATGAGTGCTGATTAGCATCACTTTCGCTCATAGTTCAAAAGTTTTTAATGAGACTTCTTATATCAAATCATTTAGTGCTTATACTAGATCTATCCTGTGTGAAACTGCAGAAAATTAGGAAATACAATCTATGGCAAGGTGTGGATTTTTGTAATTTGTTGGTCCATATATAATAGGCAAATGATAAGTCTTATTATTTTCTTTAAAAAAATTGTTAGAGGAGTTTTTTGCTATGTCTGTTGTAACTGCAAATTTGAAACTTTTGCTTCCATTTCATATGATTTGTGATTTTTTCAGCTAATTTTTTCTTTTTCTGGAACTGCTAGCTGTAATCATGTTTTTTAATTTATAACTATATATGTATATCTGTTGTCAACATTTTCAGTTAAGGGCACAATGTTACTCATTACACATTGATAAGCGTAGCATTTGTACATTTAATTTATAATTTATAATCGATATTTGATAGTTGTTCTTGTATTGATTATATAGGGAGCAGAAGTCTCAGTAAAAGAGTTGGACTGCCTCTTGACTCTTCTTGCAGAGAAGAAGCGGAAGATGGAACAAGAGGAGGCTGAAACAAATATGGAGATACTTCTTGACTTTTTGCAACGTTTGAAGCAACATAAACAGGAGGAGTTGAATGAGGTGCAGTATCTTGTGTAGGATGCTATCAAATAATACATTTTTCTGCGTTCTACTTGTTCCAATTGCATTGTACTGTGCACTTGATTTTTTATGACTTGTGATTGGCATCAAAGAATATCAAGAAGGGAGCATGCTGATAGTTGGCCTGTGAGGCCCTTAATGTAAATTTCATGAAAACCATGAGTGCATGTCGATGGCAAAGAGTCCTGATACAGTAGTCATAAATTACATTTGTCATTCAAGATGTTGGATAAATACATACTATGAATCAATTTATGGTTCGAAAGAATTTCAGCTCTTAGAATCAGTGCTAAGCTCACCTTATATATATATATATATATATATTAGTAAAATAATCTTTATTTTAATATGGTAAAAATACTACAACAATTGCAAACTTAGTAGAATCTTTCATTTTTGTCTCTGTTGGGAACTGCAAATGGGAACCAACTCCCGAGGTTATTCTTAGCATCTGCTAGAAATCTGTTTGAAGATATTCTTCATTCAAATGCCTTTTTGTTTGCAACTGTGACAGGTCTCCGGCCTTACTTCTGAGATAAACAGAAAAGGGTCAGCTGCAGTTTCTGCTAGATATATAATCCATTCTAGGGCAGGGTGATCACCAGATTCTTTCCATCATACAACTGAAATTACTATGGATCTTTCCATCCTTGTAAAAGATATATAGAAAAATGAGGATGCTGTGAATAACTGCGCATACATAAAGGACCACAATTTCTTTCCCCAAACTGAATTAGAATTTATCACAACCATTCCATGTTTGTGAAAGACATGTTAGGAACAGCATGCTATCAAATGTCAGGCAAAATGCCAAAAATAGACTTAGCAAGGACATTGTTACAAATGATAAATAGATAAACTTTTAAATTAGGTTAGGACTTAGTCACATTGACTTATTCTTTTCATCTTCTGTAAAACTGTAGAAATATGTGGAAACCTTTCTTGATAAAATCCAGGAAAATGGTCCGTTGAGAAAATGGTTAAGGCCTGTGGTGGTTCTGGTTAAGAATACTTTTGTGTTTTTCTTTTCATACCCTCAAGTTTGATCCCTTGGTTGATTATTTATGACTAACCAGTGTTGTCATCTTGATTAATCAGGCTGAAACAGAGCGCATGAATATTCTGTTTGTTTGTGCTCCGTCACTAGCTAGCCTTTGTATCCTTTTCAGGAATCGTTCAGGGTGGGAGCTTGAGAACTGAATTTCACGAACCTAAACCTTACCTAAATGATGTTTATGGTCCTGTTTGATTTAGGTTTGAGACCACTAATTCTCCAGAAATTTTCAGTCAAGAGCAGTGCTTTGTTAATATTTTGAAGTTCTGTTTTCAATTTTCTTCGAAATCTAATTTATAAATTTTAGACACTGCAGATAGGTATTGTTTTCATTTTTTAAACTTTTTCTACTTTTTTGTAATGACCTATGTCATTTCAAAAGTTATGTTGGTACAGTTCATGGTAATTGTAAACTTCAGTTTTGAAGCTGGAATGGTTTGTGGTATCTGTTAATATGAGAAAATATTTAATGTTGAATGTAAATACAATTTTTTTATTACATGTTTATGATATTTTATAGGTACAAGCAGATTTGCAGTATGTTAAGGAGGATATATCTACAGTGGAGAAGCGAAGATTGGAACTGTCCAAAGCCAGAGAACGATACTCCTTGAAATTACGTATGCTTTTAGATGACCCAATAGCCACTTCAGTAGGTCATGCTGCAGCTGATAATGTCAATAATCGTTCTGCATCTTTCATGCATGGTGGGCAAGGTGGTCTTATGTCAGGAAAATTTCAACAGAAAAGGTCTGAAATCAAGGTGCAATCTAGTTCTCAGGACATACCAAAGAGAACTTTTTTTTGTGGTTCTGATTCCCAGGTTTTGCCCATTCCATCAGGAGTGACAGTTGCAAGGAAGAGACGAGTGCTTGCACAGGTAGCTTACATTCATATAGGTCATTTCATTACACAATGAAAGCAGCATTTTTATGTTGTATTTGTATTTTTGTTCCCATCAGGTGTGGTGCATGCTCGCTCTTTGCTCTTTAGATAGTTCTTAATAGTTGCCATTTTTGTTTTCTATTTATCAATTTTCTTTATCTGCTTTTCAGAATGATGAAAAAGCATATAATATGCTTACTCATTTCATTTTATTCTTAAGCAATTATATGATTGTACTTTGAAGCTTTTGCAATGGTTGGAAATTAGCTTACAAAGGTTTTACTCTCCATACAGAGGTACTTAATAGGAAAGTAATCCCACAATTAGGAAGATTTTTCTATTAAATTAAGGCAGGATGATGGTAATTCATGAACTTTTTAAAATTAGTTTTATATTTGGAAAATTTGCTCTCATGTTGTCAATTCTAAAATATTTTATGGTAGTAAAGTGAACAAAATTTCTGCAGTAGCATACTAATAAACATAAATCTTGACCTAAAATTTAGTATGCTTGTGTAATTTCTTGTCGAAGGTGGAATAAATTTAGTATAAAATAGAATGATTCAGTTTAATCATCAATCATGTAATGCTTAAGAGTGACATTTTAAGCCCCTTTTAAAACCATCTTATGACTCTCTCCAACAGTTTGATGATTTACAAGAATGCTACTTGCAAAAAAGACGGCATGGTACTCGCCCCTTGAGAAAATCATTTGATGGTGGTTTTCGAAAAGAAAGAGATGGGAATAATATTAGTAGAGAAGGCTATCATGCAGGCCTTGAGGAATTCCAGTCTGTTCTCACAACATTTACTCGATACAGGTTTTTCTGTTTTGCTTTTTTTCACAAAGAATTATTTTTTGATTTCAGTATGACTTGAATATAGATATACAGGTAGTTCTCCAATGATTTAATGTCTTGTTGCATTTACTAATATATGCTATGCTCATCCCTAGTCGCTCATACTTTCCATTTGTATTGTGTAGTCGTTTGAGGGTCATTGCAGAACTTCGACATGGGGATCTATTCCACAATGCAAATATTGTATCAAGGTGAGCAAGAATTGCTGTGGGGTTACTACTTATGGTGTGTTATGTGCTTTAGTTATTGCTGGAATGTAAAGTTATGAGGGATATTCATAAATTGGAGAATTATGATGTTGACAATTGTAAATTATTAATAAACAATAATTTGACAACGCTTACAATCATTTGTATGTCAGAGGGGTTGCCCACTGATAAATACAATTGCTGACTACCATTATATTTATCAGGGGTTGCCCACTGATAAATACAATTTGACAACGCTTACAATCATTTATGGCCTAGCTATAAATGTGTATCATTATATTTTAGCATATGTCTTTCCGTTTGGAAAGCTCTAACCTTTAAGTATTGCTGACTACCTTACCTGCTTTTAATGTTGAAATGTATAGTTGAATGAAATATTTTATAGCTTTCTGCAAAAAGTAAATCACCTAGATCCATTTTTTAGATTTGATAAGTTGATTTCAGCCTGTGACATTACTGTGAAAGCAATTGATGCACTAGGAGGCTTTTTGTTCAATTGGTAGTCTGTGTTATCCTTATATTAATGGTGCTACTAACTTAATCAATCCTGAAATTTGGATAGGACAATTGACAGTCAATGCAATGACAACCAAACTTAATGAACAATGCTTGAAACAATCACACAAAAAAGACAGGTATGAAGAGTTGGCTCTGAAGATAGTGAGAGAATCTCCTACATACTTGCTACGTTGCAGCTATTCAGTTCTCCATAAAGCTGCATCTATTGCAGGAAGACCTTTTGGTCCTTTTTTTTTTTAAATCCTGCTGCGAATGTTAGTGGACTTACCCAGCAAGGTCAAGTTTGGTGTCATTTCATTCCTGGAAATTTGCTGGGACAACTTGTTATAGATCCATCCAAATTTGGGAGAGTTTGTAGTATTAAAATGCGATCTTTCAAATCATGGGAGGGAGCTCGTGCAGATACAGTGGTCTAGGAAAAATTGGCATTCAAGTTTAACTTTTTAATATAAAGTTAATTTCACAATAATCTAGGGTGGGATGATTTCAGTTCTAATAATTCTAAATTTATTATAAAGTCAAAAGCTTTGAAAAATTAGTATTATATTAATTATTTTTTTTAAATTTAAAGTGTTTCTTAAATGTTTTTTTTTTCTAAAATCTGAAGGTGCATTTTCAATATAGCCCAACGCCCTGACAGACTTTTTGGTTGAGGGGAGGATTCATGTTCCCATGGAGATGATAAACATCAGGAAAGATAGTTGTAGAACTGTGAGCGAGCTTTGGGCAATTAATTCGTGGTCTATAGGACATTTAAATTGATTTGGCTAAACAAATATTGCAAGATGCTAGAAGACCACAGGATGATGGAGGATAGCTTCCAATCTTGAGTTTGCTGCTATCTCAGAGATTGGATTAATTGCTTTAGTAGCATTTGGTTTAGAAGAAAGTTTTTAGTAAGGCCTAAACTGACTGAAGACCATCATATATGTCAAGTGGAGGCCCATGTTCACACTTGTTGTGAATAGCAGAGTTTGTCCCTATTCATAAAGCTACACAGATTGATCCTCTGTAGCTAGTTTTGTGCATACTGTTCAAATAATATATAAATAGATCAATTCAGTTAAAATGTGGACTGCTTTTCACTTTCTTTTCTGTTGAAATCCTGATTTAGATGCAGTAAACCATATATCCATGGCATTCATGCTGTGTAATGTTTTTCTGTATTTTGAGTAATTGCATATTTGTTTCAACTTTCTTCAGACGCTAAAATTTTGACAATGAATTTTCTTATGTATGGGGTTTGCCTGTTACAGCATAGAGTTCGATCGAGATGATGAATTATTTGCCACTGCTGGTGTTTCTAGGCGTATCAAAGTGTTTGAGTTTGCTACGGTAAGTTTGTTCCTTTCACATAATTTGCAATAGGATAGTGTGAATTCTGCAGATATATCAGGTTGTCATTTTGTAGATTTTTATGAAATCCTCAGTGTACTGATAGCCAGATTGGTTGTATATACCCAGGTAGTAAATGAGCCTGCAGATGTGCACTGTCCTGTTGTTGAGATGGCTACTCGGTCAAAGTTGAGTTGCTTAAGTTGGAACAAGTATATCAAGAGTCATATTGCGAGCAGTGATTATGAAGGCAGTGTTACTGTTTGGGATGTAAATACACAACAGGTAAGTTCTCATATCTACTGAAATTGTATGTACTTGCAAAAGAGCAGCTGTATGGCCATAGTTATCACCAAACATTCTTCGCTTAAGGTTGTTGAAGTTCTTTATATCTTACAAGGTAGAAATGTTCAACTTTTTACAGGCCGTTATGGAGTATGAAGAGCATGAAAAACGGGCATGGAGTGTAGATTTTTCACGCACAGAGCCTACAATGCTTGTCTCAGGCAGTGATGATGGCAAGGTCTGTTTATTTTCTCAGGATAACATTTTATAGGTTTAGTTTACATTTTTTTCTTGTGATAAGACATAGAAGAAAGGATGTAGCACATCTTACTAGCAGTAAGAATTCTGGTAGGAGGTGGTTTTGTATTAGGTTGCATAATTCATGCAGTCTCCATCGTTTGCTTTGCACAACAATAAATTTCTCTCTTTATTGGTATTCATTGCATATGCTTATCTTATCAAATGTGTACCATGGTTCTGGCAAAGCAAATTTTGATCTATGAAATTGTTCTAACGATCTCTGTACATACAGGTTAAGGTATGGTGCACAAGGCAAGAAACAAGTGTTCTCAACATAGACATGAAAGCAAATATTTGTTGTGTAAAGTATAATCCAGGCTCAAGCAATTATGTTGCAGTAAGCTTCTCTAACAATGTCTCCAGTTATTAGCTTTATAATTGAGTTGCTAAAAATGTATCCAGGCTTAAACATACTATTCTGTTTGGCAGGTTGGTTCAGCAGATCATAACATTCATTATTATGACTTGAGAAATATCAGCGATCCATTATATGTATTTAGTGGTCACAGGAAAGCAGTTTCATATGTCAAATTCATATCAACAAATGAACTAGCTTCTGCATCAACAGACAGTACATTGCGATTGTGGGATGTTAAGGAAAATTGCCATGTATGTAACTATCTTTCCTTTTCAATGTCTTGTTTGGTATTTATCATATGTAGAATCACCAAACTGTTGTTTTTTCTCACCCAAATGAGTGGCATCAGCTTCACTTGGTTTTTGTTGTCTTATACATTTTTCTTTTCTGCAACTTTTTTCATTGAATATGCTTTTGTTGATTCCTTATACTATTCTCATTAAGAACTTTAAAAATCTTAAGTAGCGCATCACTTAGGATCTGTACTACATCCATTGGAAATTACTTGGTCTATCAGGTAAAGGGAGTTAATCTTAAATTTGTGAGTGTTGACAAACCATCAAGACTTGTCAAGCCTGGAAGCTCCACTCTAGTTTTAAATTAAAATTATGCTAGATTCCTGTCTTTATTCTATTTTGATTATAATTGTTTTGAGAAATCAAATGTATCGAAATAGGACTTATTTTATGTTTACCTAATATTTCTTCAAATTCTGATGAAAATTAATAGCAAGGTAACTTGTCTTCAGAAATCATATGGCTTGTTGATTGGGTATTGCTAGTTCAATTACTAAGCCTGTTGAGAAATGAATGAAATGAAATGAAAGTTTGTAATGACCTCTACCAGATCAGCCAGTCTCTGTTGTGCCCTAAAACAGATGATGCTTCGCTATGCGAGTCTTCATTGTTTATTTTACTTAGTTTAAATAATGCTTTTACTAACATGTTTTTATTAGTATGCCAACCCTGACCATCAAAGTCTAGTGCACGCACTATCTTCTACTCTTGCTATTATGAAGTTCTTGCTTCTTGCATTGATGTTGCATGATGTCATAATGGTCTTTCATTCCTCTATTTCTTTATCTGCACCAATGATGTTTTACAATCGGCATATGGAGCACCAAGGATAACTATCAAGAGAAGATCACATTGTCTATAGCCTAAGTCACTGGATTGGCCTGGAAACTGCCTGGGTATGGCTACAAAATGTTTCAGGTGTGGATATCCTTTGGAATTGCTCTGGGAATTGCAGATCCATCTTGGAATTGCCCACATATGTTGGTTGACATACCTGGGCAATTCTGGGATGGATCTGCAATACTCTCTGCAATTCCACAGGGTACCCACACTTTCTAATTTTTTAAAAAACTGTAAAGAGAAATCTACTCTCTGCTTAATAATATGTGATGAAGTTCAATCTGAAATGTCCAAAATAAACGAGGATAAAACACAATTGAATCCAGAGATAGTATTCAAAATGTTCACCTGCAGAATTTTATGAGGAAAAGACTGCCTTGTTATCATAAACATCTCAAATATCTTGAGAGACTTGCTTATTTGGCCTATCTGACTGCAACTGGAAATGATGAAACCTAGATGTTACAAATCTTGAAATTTGTTCATTATGCCTATCCAACTTATACTGTGAAAAGACAAAGCAACAAGGTTGCTGCCTTATCACTTGGTGTTGTGTATATATGAAAGGTTCATATTTCTTAAGTTTGAAGGATCAATTCAAATGAACAATAGTACAAACCTTAGAGGCTCTATCATTGTAAAGAAAATATCATGCAGCGCAACTAAAACGATTAAAGCAATGCAATTGTTGCTTGAATTTTCATTGTTCTGCAGACATCTTTATTTTTGTGTCCAACTACCAGGCTATGACCTTTTGCCCAATTATGTTGAGTACCATGCCAAAAAAATCTACGAGGCAGGACACATCCATTTAGGTGAAACATAGCTCTCTGAAGAATCCTAATTCAGTATTTGTATGACGTGCAAAAGGTTGCTTCTATTACATCTTCATCGTGCTGTAGTTGTGATTTTCTTATTTTTATTTAAAATTTTGAAGATCATATTGAACAATCAATATCTATCACGACATTTGAGTTTGACAAATTGACATCGACTCGAGTAGTATCATATGGTTGTTTTGTTTATTCAATGCATCTTATGTGGTTATTTGAACTTAATTCTTGTTTTTAGGATAAATATATATGTGATTTTTATATGTTTTTTTATACGGATATATCCAAAACATACCCAACCCAGTTTGTTATGTACCAGCGTACCCCAATTAGTTATCCCATAATGGTAACTTGACCCATATGTGATGAATTTGACTTTAACAAATCAGAGATACACTCTTTTAGGATTTGATAATAATTGTGCATTTAGTTTTGATAACATTTGCAAATAGGGGGTTGGGGGGAGTGGTACCTTTTGATAAGGAAAAGAGTTGAATAAGTTGGCCAAATTTCTAATGCTAACTGAACAAAATCCGTTTGATTTTGAAAGGATTAGGATAAGTCGTGTAATTATGCCGAAGGCATTCCCTCTGTGAACTGAGGTGACGTGTTAGTGTATCTATGCCTGTCCTGGTGTCAAAACCAATGCAAGACAATTGAACTGATCTCGTTCATTTATTGTTTTTTGCTGGTTTTCGACTGTTTTTCACCACTGGTTTTTTCTTCCATTATATCGCAGTTTTCATGTAAATCTTGGAAATGCTTTGCGGAAAGTCATACATGCAGTTTTGTACTCTATCGTGTAACACATGTTGGTCTCTTGAATACAACAAACAAGGAATGCATTTTAGGAGGGTCTCACGAAAATTCCCGAAACATTGAATACTGACATCAAAAACTTCCATCAGGAAGATTTGTGATTTTTGATGGGTTCATGTGGAATAAAGGGCAAAATCTTCTGCTCATGATTTATTGGGAAATTTGTAAAAATCGTTGAAGAAAATGTGTCCCAAGACAAATGTATTAATATTTAGGGTGGTGAATGTATGGTTTTTTGGGTTATTCAAGTCCTTTGTTTTATGTTCTATATTAGAATTTAAGTATTCTGTTTTTTGTAAGTTCATTGATTGTTAGCTTTCCAAATGCCCCCATAGATGTACCTTAGAAGATGTTTGATAGCAAGTGGCCAGTAATTGACCTTATGCATGCTATGAATGTAATAAGGGAGTGCAAGAGCCTTTTGGAAAGTATTTAGGATATGGCAGGAGTGGTATTATCAAGCATTAGCCTCAAGACCTCTCTTGCATAGCTGTAATTGATAAAGAGATCACTGCAGTTCTCTTCCTCAAGTTGACAAAGGGCACACCAGTTAGTCCCAGATAAGCCCCTTCTTATGAAATTGTTGCATTTTAGCAGCTAGTTTTGGATCAAGAGCTTAAGGAAGAAATTTAGTTTGGGAATGACACCATTCTGCCATATATATCTCCAATTATTTATAGTTGGGAGAATGCCTTATAACATCTTGTAAACCTTGTTGACAGAGTAAGTACTAGCATTCTTAATGCTTCCCCAGATTAGCTTGTAATCATCAGTAGGATTAAGAAGGATCCTTTCCTCCATGGATTGTCAGAAAGTTTGCCATTCTGCTCTCATATCCAAAGGGATACCAAGATCTAGCCATTTTTATTTTGTTTTATGAATGTCTCTAAAATTTATAATTTGACTAAGAGCAAGGACATTATTTAGAGTTAGCCATTGTTTAAGTTGGACAATGCTGAGGTTTGACAGATTTCTCCAAATTTGAGATTTCATCACCGAGGGAGAAACTTGCTGGGATCCCCTTTTTACCTAGCATTGATCCTTTAGAGAGGAAGTTAGCCTACCATCTTTCCTTGAAAGTGATCATTTGCCATAGAAGCTTCGCAACCAAGGCTTTTTGATGGTCTTGAAGGCTTCTCAAGCCAAGACCCCCTTCCTTTTTGCTCCTATATTGCCCCCATTTTATAAGATGGAATTTCTTCTTATTACCATTCCTCTCTCCTTCCCATATAAATCTCTTGAGTAGTTACACTTCCATCTTGTAAATGATTCCTTTGTTTGATATTCACCTGGAAAATGAGGAGAGAAAATAGAACCATGTTCGTTAGACTGACTATTGATTTTTGACTTCATTTTGTTGAGAATCTTCTGCCAGTGATGAGATTTGGGGGTTTTAAAGGAAACAGGGATCCCCATGTAGTAGAAACTCTTATCATTTCTTACTTTATAGCCCAGTATTCTTGAAGTCTTAGCAATATCGGGATAATTTTGGTGAGAAATAATTCAAATAAATGACAGAATTGTGGTATTTATCTTGCTCTCTGTCGAAAAGCTATCCCAAACAACATTTTGTTATCTACAAAATTGGGCACGATTTAACTTCTTCCCTCCCTAAATGGTAGGAAACCCAAGAGGTTCTTCTGTTGTCTTTTTTGTTCCAGCATTATTTGTAAAAGCTCATCAGTGATAATATATAGGGAAGGAAAAACAGGACACCCTTGTCTGATACCTCTTGAACGGTGGAGTAAATTTGTGGGGTTACCATCAACCAGTGGATCAATGCAAGCCTTCGATCATTCTTTCAAATCGCTCAAATTCCCAATTTCATCGAAGTATGGTAAATAACCATATGATTTAAACTGGCAAATCAAAACGAATTGGCCATGTCCAATTTGATGGCCATAATTCTTATATTGGCAATCGTACTTAGTGGCTTGTGTCCTGTGTGAAAATTATTCCTTCAAAGATGTGTCTGGTAACAAACCAATTTGCTCCTCTGAAACAAGATTTGATAATAGGCTTTCTTGTCTTTTGGAAATAATCTTGGTTACTTTTTTATAGGAGGTATTACACAAGGAGATTGATCTGTACGTTTCTAACCTCACGCTTGAGCTTCTTTAGGGACCAAAGCTAGAAAAAATGTATTGATCTCCCTATTCAACTTGTGATGCTAACAAGAGTCTTCAAATATCTCCAAAATATCATATTTAATATCATCCCAGAAGTCTTTAAAAAAGTTGGCATCAAAGCTAGCGAGGCTTAGAGCATTGTCTTTTTTCATGTTGAAAACAAGTCTTTACAGCTCTTCTAAACAGATTTCTTTATTGCAATCTCTGTTTTGGTGTTGGGTGACCAGAGAAAGTATATCATGAAGTTTATGCAGCTGCTGGCTTATATTTATGTTATTGTCTTTGTACAATTGCTCAAAGTGATATGAACCTGATCTTTGATGCCCTGAACTAAAGCGATAACATGTCTATTATTGGTCTGCAGCTTAGTAATAGTCTTTGCCTTTGCTGGGTTTTCCACCTCCTCACAAATACAAACTACTAAACAATTCTTTTCTTTTAGTTCACCCTACATTTTAAATGTATCAATAGTATTTCTTATTGCCTTTAGGGCTTCTTCATTCTATAGGGGCAGGGGAAAAAAGGGAAGTCTCTTCAAGAGGATCACAGGGGCCTAAAAACGAAGGGCAACTCCAAAAAAACATATCTTTATCCTCTTGGTGGTGAAGGTAGGAACAAAGAAGCGTCTCCATCTTCAGTCTCCATTCTCTTTTAACCCAGTGCTCCAATGTTCTAGGAGATGGCCAAGAACATCGCAATTCACCCACCAATGCGAGCTCAGAGAGATTAATGAGCATTTCAACAATTTTATCCTGAGGAATATCAACTATAGGAATCTCCTAACATCTTTTTACAATGCATAGTTCTTCCCTTTCCTTCACAGGTTTACAATTTGCAGTGGAATCTGAATTTTAGGAAACTAATCTTTTAAGGGTAAGAGGCCATGGAGAACCATATTATTATTTGAATCAATCTTCATCTCCTGTCTGGATCTCCATCAGCCATATCTTCTTGTCTGGTAGTTGATTCCCATGCATTATACATTGAAGCCAAATGTTTGCTGAAAATATGGGTAATGGTTTGAAACTTTTATTCCCATATATTGGGTCATTTGTTTTTTTTGTTTTTTTATCAAATGTGTTAATAGACGTAAGTTTTGAATTTTAATGGACAAATTGCTGAGCATAAATTGATGATAAATATATGTTTTATGTATTCATGCCATTTATCTTTTATTGGATGTGAGTCTCAGATTGTATTGGGTTCCCTAACATGGCTAAATGATAAATTTAGTCTCAGGTACGGACATTCAAGGGACATGCTAATGAGAAGAATTTTGTTGGGCTTACAGTCAACAGTGAATACATAGCTTGTGGCAGTGAAACGAATGAGGTGTTTGTCTACCACAAGGTGTGTGGTATTATTTTTGCATGATGTGTTACTTATAAGTTATATGCATGAGCTATATTGATATTCCCCTTCCTTAAGGGTCTGATATAGACTTTGAACTGCAGGCTATTTCAAAGGCTGCTGCTTGGCATAAATTTGGCAGTCCAGATCTGGATGACAGTGATGATGATACATCATATTTTATAAGTGCTGTTACTTGGAAGAGTGAGAGCCCTACAATGTTGGCTGCAAATAGCCAAGGGACAATCAAAGTCCTTGTACTTGCACCATGAACTGCAAATATCTTGCATGGACTTTTGATTGCCGTACCTTGATGGGGTGGCTTTGGAAATCCGTCAGAAAATTGTAGGATAAGCTTCTTTTTGGACACTCTCTAGACTACTTTTGGCCTGCAAGTGTTAAGAGAAGAAGCTGATAATGGGCTACATGCAACTGTCAATATTTTTATGACATTTTTTTTAATTTTTGCTGTTTTGCTGGTCTCTGAGAAATTATCCAGACTAGCTTCCAGCAGTGCAGTATGATTTTTTTGGATGTTCTCTAAAGCCCCAACTCTAATCTTATGATCTCCATGGTTAGAAGAGGAGCCCAGAGGTGAACTTTTATACTATGCAAGCATTCTTTGTTTCGAGGAACCTTATACAAATGTCACTACCGTATCTCAGCATCATTAACTGAGTCACTTGCTGACTGCAGTGAAACTAATTTTATGGTTACACTGAGTTTGGGAAAGAGTCAGAAGATGGGCAGTGCGGAGAAAATATTTTGCATTGATGCTAAATGTATTATAGCTGGCTAGCAAACATCTTTGTAATCTTTGCCAGCCATCATCAGTTTTTTTCAAGGCTTGTACAATTAGAGGTTGAGATGTAAAGAATTGCCCCATTTGATGGGCTAGCTCGTTTCAGCATTGGGAGTTGCTTCTTGACATTATAAATAGATAGAAAAATATCAAAACATTGTCAAATTATCTTTTACTATGTAAAAGATTGTATCGCATGAAAGTTCTTGCTTCCCATCAATGTTGACAAGAGTCTGCTAACAGATTTTTGCAAGTTCCATAATCAACAAAGTTATGTAAATATAAATGAAGTACATTTTGTATGATTCTGTATATGTGTATTTTTCAAAGAAATAAAAGCTAGCAGTTCTTTTATGTTGGTGGGGATAACTGCAATAAAAATGTGATAAGCAGATCCAAGTTTGGCTCCTAAAAGTGAGATAATGACAGAATCTGTGTTATCATATAGGCATCTCGGATCAGAGAAATGATGCTTTACGCAATGGTAAAAAAAAATTAATTTCTTATTCAATAATTTTGTAAAGTGCCTAAGCACTCTAGTTTTTGTGTATGCTGCATTGCACTAGTCTGCGGGCTTCAAAAATAATGGTGACATGGAACTGAGATCAAAATGGCTGGTCAAAATAGATTGCTTTTACTGGCTATCCTAATCTGCCATCTTAACAACTGTACAGTGATGCATTGTTCTCTCTGAACGTTGTTCTTTGTCATCAGAAGCACCAAGCATGGTGTTGCAATGTTTTCTCTGAAGGCTATGTTTATTTATTTGAAGAGTGCAGTGCAACTGCTTATTGATTTGAGGTTTTGATTCTCGCTTCCTTGTACGAAGCAGTCATTGTTGTTTGATTAATTGAAATTGACACCATAAAAGATTCTCCCAATTTGAAAATTCGCGTTAGAACTGGAAATACTAATTACAATGTCAATGTTGGAAACAGTGCAGCAATCTATTTTGAATCGAAAATAAAACAATGAACTATCCAAAAATATTGAGGAAGAGACATTTTCATCTTTACTGGTAATTTTGAAGTGTGTATATATATATATACACACTATTGAAATTTTTTGAACCACAGAAATAAAATCCATGGTGTGCTAACGCTTTTCAGTTGGGTCTTCTAGCCTTTACATTTAATTCAAGCTCAATCACAAGTTAAATCAGAAATTGGATCAGCAGATGCTATGAAATCATTAATGATTTTAATCTTAACTTTTGTCTCTGTAACCATAATATATAGTTTCAATTCAAACTTGAAACTACTCGTGTTCTAATTTGAATCTCTTTCTTGTCATTGATTTGTCTACTTAACTTGGATATGGTTTGCTATTAAGGAATAATAGTTCACCAAGTTTCAGCTAGTTGAGGGTGGTTAGTGCAGTATGTGATTTGAAATCATTCGCTTGACTTTTCTCTAGATGTGGTTGTTCTTTGCCCATTTCAAATTTTGTGTAGTACTTAAAAAGGAATTTCTATTTTCATTTATGGTTTTATTGGTAGTTGATATAATTAAGCCTTTCTTTTCACTATGGCTTCTCGAACTGTTAAAGTTGCCCAAAATGTTTGTCTAGCTCCCAATCAGACTTGACCAAAAGAGCTACCATAGCAACCATAAAAAGTGTGTTTGATACAATTAAAACATAGAAGAGGGTGTATCACAGCCTCAAAATTCCTATATCACTTTTTGAAACAGGACAAGATAAATATCATTTTCAATAGATGAAAAACTGTAGAAGAGGAAGCCAGCACGTGAAGATATCCGTACAAATGGAGGAAATCGTTAATGACAAATTCACAAGGAGTGACCAATAATTAACACATTGTAGGACAGAAGTTGATGACCTGCAAACATACCTCAATACGAGATCTTAACTTCTAAGTTGAGCTTGTAAAATATCTTTTTTCTCAACACCTGTAGATGAGAAATTCAATACAGGCAACAATTTCAAAGATTATTTGGCAGGATGCTATTAATTGAGAAAAAAAAACTAAAAGCAGAGGTTTTAGGCAGCAATTTGTTTCTTATAGGTCGATCAATGGAATCTTTGAAAAAATCAGAGTGATATTTTACTAAAATGTATTAAACCTTCGGAGGTTGAAGATCTATTGTAGGATTTTCACCAAGGATATTCTTGAGGGAACTATTTAGTACAAATGACAACAACAAAAATCGCTGGCAAGATTACATATTTTTCTTTAAAAGCATGAAATTTATCTTCATCATTAAATTGTTACCCACAAGTAAATAGTCTCGCATATTATGAAATGAAATGGTCATATTTGTTAGGTAAGATGATTGTCCATATTGCAAACCTTTCCAATAATGCATCATTTGGAACAAGTAATATAGGTCACACATTTCAAGATGAATATTGTGTTGGCTCCCTAAGTCGTATTTCATTCTAAACCTAAATACAAGTCAGATTTAAGCCTCAGGGAGAGTCAATTCAAAATGACAGGCTTGTAACGTATGATCAAGTGGGGACAATTATGGACCAATTCATGAAATAAGAACTTCTCTAAAGGCTTTGCTAGGCCAATGGGGTGTTCCTCGATAACATGACAACTAAAGAGAAATCGATTGAACACAGTCGATGTTGAAAATACACCATATTTGCTGCAATAGAGAACTTTTATAATTTGTTAATTTAATGTGTTGGATTACCATCATCAAGATTAAAATAATATTCCTTTAAGCAAAATGGTGACAAATACATGAGAGAAAATATATCAACTATGATCCCCATTGATGTATTCAATTGAAGAGAGCACTTATACATGGTTAAAAGAAAAAAAAAATCTCTTTGCTTAAGCAATGAGATGCAATATTAATAGGACATCTAATTCAAAATGATATAGAACAACTTTTCGCTTTCCTTTTGTGTACAGGTGTGATAAGAGGCCTAGTTTTTGCATACTACTGCCTTGATTCTATTAGTTTATATGGTTGAATCTCAATACTAGGAAGTATTGTAGTTGCAATCCAAAACTACACCTTACCTAACAAGGACTAAGTATTTTATACACACAGACTGAAATCTATGCACTTAAGACGTAACACCATCAAATTACAACATTGGAAGTGGAGTCTACTTCTATAATACATAAACAAACAAATATATTTTATCTATTATATAAAAAACATAGGCTGCAAAGGCTTTAAAAGGATTTTATAACTTTTTGTGATGATCAACTAATCCAATATAACACTCTAACAAACAAATCTTGGTCAGAGTGTTGTACTGGAAAGTCTCTTTGAGAGGCAAACATGGGTTTTCGGATATTGCGGGAACTAGTGGGGGTCTAGGATGTTCCAACATCACGTAGAAAGTTTCCCCCTTAAACATCTTCAAAGTTGCACAATTACCTTGTGATGGGTTATGGTGGAGAGTTTGCATAGGTTGAGATAAGCACGTAGGTCAAGATTTTTGAAAACTCTATTGTCACATCTAAACATCCATGCAATTCTCCAAACACATGAAAATAACTTGGCAGGATTTTCATGTCCACAAGGGCTTGCTGGAGGATTGGGGACCTCAAGATTTCTCAAAGACTCTGCATTCTAGGTACTACCCAACTTTTCACTTTCTCATATCTTACTACGTTTGTATTAGAACTTTGTTGAACTTGAATTGTAAACACCCATTTGGCTCTTCTTCAAGATGAAGTTGTCTCTTGTCTAAGAATCAAGTAAAATTATCTATAAAAGATAATCAACAATTGCAAGCCAAAAAAAGGAAGGGACGTCAAAACAAGAAAATGTTTTTGGTTGATGCAAGATTGCTTGTGAACCTGGATGCCCCTAAATCAAACATGTTGGGTAAGTGAAATGTTCCTTATGTGTACAACTCAAAAACATTTTGGCAAGTCTGGGGCATGAATCCTAAACTTAACCAATTTTGCGGCCTGCATCTAATAGTCTTTGTTTGTTGGCTTATCTTTTCAAATTAGACTATATACTTTCTATATTATTTCCTCGTTCTCTTAATCACTTGGGATTCAAACACCTTATCTTTTACTTATTTCATCTACCTTTTTGGTAACTATTGTAACCATCCTTTTGCATTTTGTAGGTTTGATTGTGAACTCCCTTGATTACTAGTTTCATGCTCATAATACTTACATAAATTAGAAACATTGAATATTGGAGAGATATCTATGTCTTATGGAAGCTCAATTTCATAAGCATTGGATGAAAATTTCCTTAAGACCTTACATGTTCTAATCTTTCTCCAATTTAATTTGTTGTGTGTTCCCTATGGGAACCTCTCCTTCCTCAAATCTGCCAAGACTAAGTCACCTACTTGAAAAATCTCTTTTTAATGTACTTTTAATATGCTCTTTATTCTTCATGATATTTTTCCCTATATTAGGTTTTCTTTCACATGGGTATTTTTTGTATGTAATCAACAAATTCATTAGTTACTTGAAGTGTCGTAAATTGTAACCCCTTACAATTTCACACTACTTTTTTGGCTCCTTGCCTTAGTATGTCTCCTTATAGCTCTTTTCCAAACATATTTTTGGCCTTGTACTAAAAAACTAATGTCATATGATGATATCATGATTTGATTCCCTATTGTGAGCTTGTGTACACTGGAGCTACCTTTGTCCCACCGCTTGTTGCATGGACTAGGGCACTAGGCGCCATAGCCCCCCTAGATTGAGCCCAATTTTGAATATGTTGGTGTATCGATTCCTATCGGTTGATTTCTGATCTTGATATTTCAATATGATTGTTGGAGGTTTGTCTAATTTATGAAATACCTTGGGAACCATACATAAGAGCATCTTTGCTAATTCAATTTCATCCTAAATCATCACTCAATAATTCAAGCACTTCCTAAAGCAAGTATTATGAGCAAATTTATTCAGACATGAGCATTATGGAGCAACAAGTTGCAACAATATTCATGCAAGTGACTTTTATGATTGATCTTGTCTTGTCATGTTATGTTATTGCATCAACATTTGTAGGTCCTATTCAAAGAGCATTGCATCATTATCAACAATATCAAGCTTGAGGTAATAACATTGTGGTTCAATGCATTACTTTAGATTTCATATATTTTCTATCAATTCATCATTATAGGGTTAATTACAAACTTGAGGTTTGACCTAGGCAAACCCTTATCAATCCAACACCATTTTTCCTCTTTTGTGTGTACAAGTTTCAAATTTACCTGAGAAGGAATATAGATTTGGAAAGTGCAAACTAAGACTAAGAGATTCAAACTTTGAAGAAACAAAAAGCCCTGAAGAGTGGTAATCCTCGCACAATGTTTGACACTTTTTTGACAAAATTTTGGAAGGATACTTAGAGCAACATCTTGATCCCGAACTTGTTTTCGATATCTACATTGGACACATTTAGGACTAGGATGTCTATTGACATATTCCAACACTTTCAAACTCAAATTGCAAACATATGTTCCTCTTTGATCCTCATTTCCAAATTTGTAATCATAGTCTGCATATTTGATATGTAGCTTACTATTTATGTTGATTACTCTCAATTTTGCATCATTAGACCTAGTTCTCACATTCTTTTATCAAATCAAATCATAAGAAAAAGAATAATCAATCATTATTTCCCAACTTTTACCCAACAGGTCTGAAGTTGGGCTTATTGATTATTCTTGAATGTATTGTTGAGGTAAGTGAGTTTGATTCATAGTCTAGTTATGTAAACTAGATAGATAGAAAAAGAGAGCTTACCCTTGCAAGGTTGAGGCTAAAACCTTAAGGATATGTTGAATTGAAATGTTATAACTTTGGTAATGAATCTCTTTTCCTTGAAGTCTTCATGAAAGGTTGATGTTGCTAGGAGGAAGATCGTGCATGCCTTCACATAAACTTGATCGTGAATACCATCTTGAATGCTTAAAAATTTGTGTAGACACTTAAAAATAATTATTTTTAATTATTTTTAATTCCTCACATAATTAATTATTTAATTATGTTAATTCAAATTCTCCTCAATATTAATTAAATATAATTAGTATTATCACTATAGTATGCGACTGATTTATTTAATAAATCAATCCCTTTCTTTATTCTTCTAAAAATTAAATCCTCACAAATCTTCCTCTTGGCTAATTAATTTCAATTAATTAGCTAAGCCTACATCATTCCTACAAATCATCTTCTTAATTCATCATTAACCTAAGAAATTCTTCTAGAAACTCCCTAAACTCACTTAACCTTATTCTTCTAATTTTTAATTCCCTCCACTCATTCTCTCTCCTAGTCAAATCCTCCTACAAATCCTAATCCCACTTAACATTTCCTCTAATCCCCCTCCTAATGAGTTGCTAATGGCTAATCATCATGATTAGCCACGAAGTCAACTCCTTGTCCCTTCCATCCAACCACTAGCTTTTAATGCTCTTTTTCGAGGTGAATGTGAGATCTTCAAAATCTCACAATCCTCTAGGCATCTCCTCTCCCAAGGAATTTTTAATTCCTTCTTATTCCTCCAATCCCCATGATTATCCCTTTTTGGAGAATTTTAAATTCCTCCTCGCCATTCTTCAAGGAATGTCACATCCCTTGCTCCTCTCAAGGTACATTGAGAAGTCTTCCCAATGCACTTTGCTCTTCTCAAGGTACCTTGGGAAGTCTTCCCAATGTACCTTGAGGAGTGTGGAGACAAGAAATGCCTCTAAGGCATATCTCTTGGTCTCCACACCCTCTCTTGGGCCTTGTGTGAGCTCACAAGCAATCCTAGCCCTTCATCTTGAATCCATCCTAGCCATCCATTCTTCCTATCCTCTTCTTATAAATTGAGGACTCCATCTCTCCATTCTTCATCTCCAAGTTCAGTAATCTTATGCTGCCCTTTTAAGCCTAGAAAAATCATTTTAGCATCCTTATCATGTCAAAATCATCCTACATCCACGCTTAATCATCTCATTTCCATTATCTTCCAAATTCATTCCATTTGTGCACAACATTGGAGAGCCATCCACATCAAGCAAGCAAGAGGAGCACATCAAGTGGAGCATCATCCAAGGGCGCCTTCACTTCATCAAGCTCCATCCGAAGGAGAAGGTAAAAGGATTGTGTGAGGTATATACATTTTCATTATTCATGTTTTCATGCATTTCAAATTATGTCTTTGATTTCATATACTTCCATGTTTGATTTGCATGCTTATTAACTAATCCACCTCACAGGTCTTTTTCCATTCTTCAATTTGAATACTTGATCTCGCCTTCATTGCCTTGAAGATGCTTGATTACTTTCTCAATCAAAATTGAATTGCTCACAAGGAAATGTAATTGAGAGGTGTTTCAAATGAGGGGAAGATACTTGCTTTTATACTAAACCTCGTGAAACGTGTTGAAAAATTCAAAGAAGGTCGACATTAGGAGCATTTTCCCACTCAAAATTGTTGGACTGTTAGAAGGTTCAAATTTGAGTTCCTTTTGGATGGTCTAGGGTACTAGTCCAAGTGGACTAAGCCACTAGGCACCCTAGTCTAGGAGGACTATTCCCTAGTTTGGTCCTGTTGGGTTAGAACATAGTCAGAAAGCATGAACAAGGTGCTAGACTTCTAAAACCAAGTACTATTTGAGCAAAATTAGGCAATCTGGGGGCAAGGAAGAAGAAACACCAAAGTGAGCCCCAAATGAGTATAAAATCATATGAGGATACAATTTATGACACTACATTTAGAACCCACTTTAGTGAGAGTGTGACCTCATGCTCATACTCTTGGTAAAGTACATGATAGCATTGAAAGAATTTCACTGAAACATTAAATAGACAAGAAACACCAAACCCCCAAGGACTCAGGATCTCATCGATCTAAAACATTAAGATAAAATGAGCAAATATGATCAACACATGGAGCATGCAAGAGTGCAGAATATATATTGCTTCTAGGTCTACTAAGGAGTTGCTTACTATGAGCCTTATGAGAAGAGAGAAAGAGGAGAGACATGACTTCTTGGTCTAGTAAGGAGCTCCTTACAATGAGTCATGTTAGCAAAGAAGAGAGATTCCAAAGCAAAACCTCAATTTGCAAAGTAATATGAAAAAAGCAACTACAAAATGGGTGTTGCAGCATGCAACAAACACATATTGCAAAACAAAGCCTTGACTTGCAAAGTAATCCAAAAAAAATCAACCACGAAATGAGTGTTGTAGTGTGCACCAAGCATATCATGGTGTGTGATCAAAGTGTACAAACCAAGCCTCATGGTGTGTGATCAAAGTGTACAAACCAAGCCTCATGGTGTGTGCACAAAGCGTAACATTTAGCGGGCTATATGCCTCCACATTAAAGCGATTGCATACATCTTACTGGGAGCAACTGCTCTAAAGTAGCATATATGCATCCAAAAGACAAGCACACCGCAAAATGAAATTCCTCTAAACATAGGCAAATCAAAGGCAAAGATCAGAAGACATGAAAAGAGAACACAAGGGATCCACTATTTGGGGCCAGTATGTGCATTAGATAAATTATGTATATCAATTGTGATTGTATTGTATTGTCCTCATCTGCCAAGTGTAACTACAAGCACAATGAAAGAAGAGCACATAAGATGAACAACAACAAAAATTTGGTCAACATGGAAGAGAACCAAAAATCTCAACACTTTGCATCATCCCCAAGGAGACAACACAAAAGCACATTTACAACAAGATCACATTTACAATACATGTATACAACATATAGAAAAGTAAGATACAAATGTAGGAATGTTATGATAGTGTCAGTCCTTTTGTTGCCTTATGCAAATGGAAGAACGAGGGTCATCTAAAGAGAGCTTAATAAAACACAAAGACAAACCAAGCATCACATTACGAGAAACACATTACATGCAAGCAAACACACAAAAGAATATATTGCACGAGTGAGCTAGTCTAGCAAATCATCCACCTCCCAATCTTGTTCAACATAATTTAGAGATGGTGGACAAGATGCTAAAGGAGCCACAAATAATATAGTAGATGGAACTATCACTAGTTTCGAACAAGGACCATGCTCTAATGACGAATCACTATGTGCCTCACTAGGAGCTAGAGTTAGAGAGCTTTTAAAAATCTTGAAGATAACTCATGATTACTCTCAAAAAAATCATACATATGATCAAAATCATTAGTATCTCAACATTATTATCAACATCATCATCTAAATTAATCACAATAGGATATCTCATGCACGTGAAGGAGATGAAGAAGAATCATTTCGTATGGTCAATTTCAATCTTTGACAAGGGTGATTGAGATAAAGCCCCTCCCTAGGATTAGGCGAAGGTTGGGAAAATGAGACCAATTCAACATTGAACTGCTTAGGGGAGGGGTCACTTTGGGAAGCAAGCTCATGATCCTTGGCATGACGTCTTTGATGGCATTCTTTTCAACTATAATTTTTCTTGTTATGACTCAAAGCTTGTGAAGAAAAAGTTTGGGATCACTCAACATTGGTTCCTTTTTTTCCTTTGCTCTAGGAGTGGAAGGAGGAATGAAATAAACCACACTAGGTTAAGAGATACAAGATGTTGGGTGCTTCTCTCTTTGTCCATTATAGGATTTGGGTGGTGGAACCACAACATATCTAGGAGGAATAGGAGTAGGAAAAAGTCTAGGTCTAGGATGAAAAGGCAAAATAGCTATGTCCATATCCATAGATGAAGAATCATTAGGAAGAGTAGTCAAAGCAGACCATGAAAGTTTACTTAAGGCTAATATCCTATTGGCTTTGTACTTTTGATAGGATAGGAAGAGGATATCTTGATGAGGTTTCAAAGGTTGAGGTTTCTGAGGCCAAAAGCAATCAAGGGTGAAGTTTACATGATTGGCTAAGGGATGATAAAGATTATGATTGATCATTATAACTTGCCCATTGTGAAGGAACTTCAAACATTTATGAATGTAAAAAGGTATAGCTTTCATGGAATCGAGCCAAGGGTGTCCCAACTTCACACAAAATTGGTCTGAGGTAGGGATAATGGTAAAGGTAACATCTAAGCACTTAGTACCAACTTTGGCGGGAAGGGTGATAGAATCTATCTAATAAGACAAGTGAAACCATCATGTATCTTAATCACAAAAATAGATTTATCATATGTATCTTGATGAAATTATTGTGTATAGAAATGTTCTTCCACGATAACATTCACCACACATACTGGATCAATGAGCACTCCTTGCGAAAGCTCATCTTTAATCTTCTTAGTAATGTATAATGATCCATCAAGTTCTTTTATAATATCTCTTGATTCAAAGGTGATGCAAGGGTCACACTTAGGCTTAATTTCCCGAATCAAGTTCACAACATTGTTGGCTTCACTAGATATATCATCAATAGCAATAAATCCTCTATCATAATGTTCAACAACATTAGTAGAGTGGGAAGGAAAAGGATTGGTAAAGATTTGCAATTTTTGATAAGGAGACCTGACATGTATTTATTTCCTTTATCATTCACACCATCCAATACGAAAGTATTAGAATCAATAAGTTATTGAATTTCATGCTTCAATCAAATGCACTTCTCAATATCATGCACGGTTTGGCGATGGAGTTGGAGAAAGGATTTGGGATCAAAAGAAGGTGGCAAAGGTTGTATGGGATGGATGGGAGGAAGGTTCATCACATTTTTATTAATTGATTTAAGAATTGATTATATGCAAATATTTATCTCTTAAGGTACGAGGGAATAGTTTTGCAATGAATGTTTGGTCATATTTGAAATCACTACATAGAGTGAATAATGTTTTCACATGAGTTTGGGGGTCACCTTGTCCATTATTTCTCGAAACAAGGAACCTCAATGTGTTGTAGAAGAGGAGTATGAAGGATATCGATGGAAAGTGGGCTACTGGTGGAATATGTAGGAATGGTGGATTTGGATTGGGTTATGGCAGCCAATTGTTTTTGTGAAGATTAAATTTTTTGAATCAAATGGTTTATGGTGGCTTTGGTGGATGAATTAGACTGAGAAATGTTGGATTGTGATGGAGAATTTGAAGGTTTTCTATGATAGGTAGGTGGAACATTATGATAGATGGGTATATGAGACTTGAGAAACAAATGGAAGATTGGAAGGTGGTATGTAGGAACATTGATCGATAGGATTTCCCCCACTACTAACATGTGCAACATTAACATTTTGTGTAATGGTAGTCATGATGGAAGACGTATATGTAGGCACATTAGGTAGAGATGTAGGAATAAGTATGGAAATATCAACTTGGTTTGAAGGGTTTCAATGTCTAAGCACTTTAGCGCAACATGTCAATGGCATAGTGTTTTCATCCACAATGTGAGCCATACCACATTACACTTCCACACCATGTTCATCATTTTGAATCAACCTTCTTAAACCTTTGATCAAGGGGATTGCCTCTCCACCCAAGATACTTGACTCGCAAATTATTAAATACCTTTGAATTGCTTGTCAATAATCCCTAATTGTTTAATATTCATTTGAGTTGAAGAGTTATCCTCATCATGAGAAGCATGAAGGGAAGGATTCTCAACAGTGTTAGGCATGTTAGATGTTGGATGGAAAGAAGAGTGTTTAAACATTGGGAAGCCATAAGTCTATACCTTCTTCTCATCAAGATATTGAATTCGGGACAACAAATGATGAAAATCATACACAAATAAGTCAGAGCTAATGAAATAGATTTATGCTCACAATACAGTTTATACAATTGTAAATGATAATGCAAGCAATTATAGCAAAAGAAGTGATTAAGCAATGCAATATAATAAACAATGATGAATTAACCACTTAACTAAGTAAAATGAGCTATAGAAGTTATTGATTTTTGCAATTAATGTCTCTAAATGTGAAAATGATATGCAATTAAAATCATATTTGAGCATCTAAAATAAAAAATTATGTGAGCAAAAGTTATTTTCACAAAAATGTAGTGGATGGGGGAATGGGGTTAACTAGTCTAAACATGCAAAATAGGAATCAAACCCATCTACATACCAATAGGCATAACTACAAACCCTTGGGAGAATTGGGCACATAAATTGGTTAGTTCCTTGTTGTGATTTGATATTAATTGATAAGATAGAATCATGAAATACATGAACGAGGTCTAAAGATGCAATTTTGATAGTAATAAGCATATGTACAGTAAGCTACAAAACTAATATGTAGACTTTGAGAATAGATTTAGCAGTAGGGACTGAAAAGGAACCCATGCTTGCAATTTGAGCCTGAAAGTGTTGAACTATGTGGCTAGGTGTCCTAGTCCTAAAGATATCTGATGCAGATGTTGTAAACAAATTTTGGATCAATATGTTGCATAGATTATCTCCCTGAAATCTTATCGAAAAAGTGTCGAACAATGTGGCTAAGCCACCGTGTCTAGGGTTTTTGCTTCTTCAAAGTCTTAATCTCTTTGTCTGAGTCTATACTTTTTAAATATGTAATCTTTCTCTATCAAATCTGAAAATTTCACACACAAGAGAGGGAATTAACCTAAGTCAAACCCCAGATTGGAATTAACCCTACAACAATGATAGATAGGAAAAGAGAGCTTACCCTTGTGGGGTAGAGGTTACACCTTAAGGAAAATCTAAATTGAAATGTTATACCTTTTCTAATGAATCAACTTGCATTGAACTCTTCGTGAAAGGTTGATGTTTCTAGGTGGAAGATCATGCATGCCTTCACATAAACTTGATCATGAGTGCCATCTTGAATGCTTTAAAATATGAATACTTGACCTCTCCTTCATTACCTTGAAAATGCTTGATTACTTGCTCAATTGAAATTGAATTGCTCATGAAGAAATGTTATTGAGAGATATTTTCAAATGAGGGGATAAGACTTACTTTTATACTCAACCTCACAAAACGTGTTGAAAAATTTGAAGAAGGTCGATATTGAGAGCATTTTCTCACTCAACATTTGCAGACCATTAGAGCGTTCAAATTTGGGCCCCTTTTTGTTGGACTAGAGTGCTAGGGACCCTAGTCTAGGGGGACTAAGGCGCTAGGAGAACTGTGCCCTAGTTTAGTCCTCCTAGGCTAGAATAGAGTCAGAAACCATGAATAAGGTGCTAAAGTTCCAAAATTAGGCACTGTTTGAGCAAAATCAAACAATCTTGGGGGCAAGGAAGGAGAAACACCAAAATGAGCCCCAAATGAGTATGAAATTGTATGAGGATACGATTCACGACACTACACACTTAAACAATTTTCATTAGTTATTTTTCATCAAATGCAATTAAATAATATCTTTCAAATAACCCTTGGTATATATGAATTCAAATTCTAACTAGTTAGCATTTTCTATTTTTCAAATGCAATGAAACTCATTTCAATTTCTTTTCACTTGCAATAAAATAATGCATAAGAGTTTTTTCACTAAGGCACGATCTATTTTCTTTTAAACTCGAAGCACTTTTAAATATTTAACAAATATGATAAAAACATATTTTGAAATCAATTTAAATGCTATGTGACAAGGTAAAAATAAACACACACAAAGCGTCCTTTTATTTTGCAAGTTTAAACACAACACATAGATTTTGGAATCATGAGTGAATCATATCTAGGTTTTATAGGGATTCACAAGACTTATCTCATAATTAATTCGAGAGAGATGGAGGTAAAGCAAACATATTTTACCCAAAGTCATCATTTCCAATCAACCACCATTGAAATTACTTATACTTGCACACTAGATAAGGAAACATCAAGCATACTGGTACCATATAGAAATAGCTAAAAACAACATAAAACATCCAATGTGATGTAATATTGAATGAAATGATAGAAAATTGTCACATCTATCTATAAATCACTTATTACTATCATGACCCACATTAAGATGTAAAAATCTATAATAATCCACAATGTTGAATAGTATAAAGAAAACAAGTAAATTCAAATATTGTGATAGTCTAGCATATAAATCATGACATATGCATCAAAAATTCATTTTGAAACAATATATGTTGATACAAAACCTCATTGAGAAAGTACATCAATGGCAATACAAAACACCATCAATAAGATTAGTAACATAAATCAACATAAATACAAATCGCAAAGGACTAAAGCATTACAGTAGGGGGTAATTAGGTTGTGTAAGAGTATATTAGCTCACCAAAAAAATTGATATACATAGAAAGCACAAACACTTAAGACATTACAATAGGGGAAAATAGGGCATGTAAGAATAGATGAGCTCACCAAAATATAAAGAAAAATAACCTTTATAAACACACATAAGCATGAGTCAACATATATTATTTTAGTTCAAGTTGTAGGAGCAATAATTGAACATTTAAGGCTCGTTAATGAGTTCTCCTGGGTGGATCCAGATGCATCTTTGGGCACAGGGAAAATAAGGGAAGTAACTGTTTGGTAGAAGCCAAAGATTCATTGGTTGAAGATGAACTTTTATGGGGCGTCAAAGGGTAATCTGGGGCCTTCGGGGGCTAGTTTTGTTGCTCGAGATTGGAGTAGGAATATTTTGGCTATTGGAGCTAAGAGAATGGTAGATGGGACGAACAACAAAGTTGAGGTGCAAGATGTGTTGTGGGGAGTGAGAATGGCACAATGTCTATCAACTCCATGTCTACATTTAGAGGGGGACCCTCAGATAGTTGTGAATGCCCTTATGAAAGGAGAGGCGAATGCATGGAAAATTAATAAATTCATTCAAATAATTAAGAAGGAATTAGAATCCTTCGAATCCTACAAAATCTCTCATGTATTGAGAGAAGGCAATGATGTGGTCGATGTACTTTCTAAAATGGCCACATTATTGCATGAAGTGGGTAGGGATGGTGTGTGGGAGAATTTTCCAGAACTCGAGCTAGATGAAGGATGACAAGTACATCATCAAATGTGCAAGCTTAAATGCCCACTTATGATGGAAATGATAGGGGTGCTGGAGTTTTTTAAATGCAAGGGTGGGCGATCGTTATTTTGCATTCTCCAAGTGTAGGTGTGTCAAAGAAGCCTATGTGATTGTGACAGGAGGGTTTCAGAGAGAGTTACAACTAAGTGTAATGGAAGCGAATTTCTCGCTTCATTCTATCAAGCAGAAGCTTGCCTTTTTTAGCAAGATTTCAAAGAAACGGTTAGGGGGAATTTTCAAGTTTGGCGATCCCTCCTTCTTGTACATAATGGAGTTGTTGCTTGGTGAGGACTATCTGTAATCCAAATTTCATTACAGGATGAATGATGATATCATTTCCATATTGGTGGCTTGGGGTTGGTTTTTGGGTTGAGAGAGGAGGTGGTGAGGGTGGTGAAAGCATGTGTTCCAAACCATTCCTTATGTGGGTTGACACCCCTTATGGTGCGTGCAGTGGTGGGAAAGGGGTTGCGAAGACCATTTGGTGAAGGTATCATGTTGGAGGGTGCAAAAGTAGAATATCTCCCCTTCTTACTTTAGAATGATGATGCGGACAGGGAGGCACAGATGGAGGAAGCTCGCTTGGGATAGGAAGCTCTCAAGGATTTAATTTGGGAAAGAGAACTGGAGTTGGGATTGGCAAGGGAAGCCAAAAAGAGGGTGCTAAGTAGAAACCAAATTTTGGCCATGAAGACTTTTGGGTCAACGACCTAGGGAAGAAGAAGAAAAAAATACAGTCTATTTAGTTTTCTTTTGTAATTGGGTATGGGGTCAGTTATGTTTTACTTTGTATTTGGTTAATGGTGATCTGTGATGGTGGTAACAAGCAACATTTTGTAGTAGGTGGGGCTTGGTTTGTAGGTGGGTAGTGTTAATGTTTGTTAGGTGATATAGTGGTTTGGTCGTAGGGGTTTATGGTTAGTAGCTTGGTGATTTCTACATGCACTGAGACTTGGATAGGGATTAATTCCTAGTTTTTCCAATACATTATGTATGCTTTACTTTTGAAAATAATAATATAATACCAAAATTACCAATAAAAAAATAATTGAATAGTTAAATGATAAACTAGGAAATTAAATGCAAAGGATAGGTATATTTATCTCTATATGTTGTGTTAAAGATATTTTGGATGTAGATGTTGTAATCTATTGTTCTATAACAACAACAAAAAGTAATATAAATATGTTTGTTGTCTTGGATTATGAGCACAATTGTATCAAATATTTAGTTTTGGTTCACTTCCAAAAAAATGATTTATTTGAGGATCCAAGGATCTAATTCTTCTAATGATGTAATATTTCTCTCTAATTCTCCTTGAAGTTCATTGCTCATTGGATGTCACAGAGTTGATGATTTTTGAAACTTCTAAAGAAGATTGTTGGATGGCAAGTGTTGTATTCTTATAACTTGGCCCCTCTAATACTAGCAGTTGTAGGGGGACTGCCTGCAACAGGAGGCCGATAGGTCTGATTGTAAAGGCTTTATAACATTACAAGGAGGGTTTTTTTTTTTGAAGGAATTTGATTTTTAGAAAAGTGCTTTGTAGATGCATCATAATGAGAAAAGGTAATTGAAAGCAAAAAGAATAATATAGAAATGTTCTTTGTAGATGCATCATAATGAGAGAAGGTAATTAAAAGTCAAATCGAATAATTTTATTGATATATAGTATTGGCACTGTACAAAACTCAACCAATGTTTATAGTTGTTCCCAAAATAAGATGTTGACCAACTACCATCCCCCATGCTACTGAATGTAGCATGATGTACAGAATGAAAGTGCCATGAAGAGTATTTATTATAAATGCTTTGTATTGTAGATTGTATTAATCCCAACCAATGTTGTACAAAATGAAAGTGCTATAAAGAGTACTTATTATAAATGGTTTGTATTGTAGACTGTATTAATCCCAACCAATAGTATTTGTTGGACCCAAAAAAAAATTGTTATCCACCCTCCATCCCCCATGCTGGTAATGGTAGCATGTTATACAACCTTTTGATGTATATCATCTTAAACCTGTGAGAAATAAATTGTATTAGGAAATTGTAAATGTATGAAGATAAACCTGTGAGTAATAAATTGTATTAGGAAATTGTAAATGTATGTAACACTTGTAGAATATAAATAATATTAAAGGAAGGTACTTACAGTTTTTGTTGATGTTGTATTTGGTTTATGTGCTTGTTTTGTTTTGTAGGTTGCTTCGTTGCCTGCCATTTGATACTTGTCAGAAATAACATTGTATTAAAAAAGTTCAAGTGTTTTAAATTGCAAAATTTGTAGATTGAAAAGAATTGTAAAGGATCGTAGTTACATCTATTAATAGTAGGATTATCTTTGGTGGTGGTTCTGCAATCTGCAAAGCACACCGACAGTAGAAACATAAGTTAGTATCATTGATTGTAAAAGTTAGAGTTATTTCGATACCCTTGTAGGTTCTGTTGTTTGAAATGGTGTCTTCATTGATTCCCTACAAGTAGAAGAAGACCTACAAGTAAAAGAAGAGAAGAGAAGTTTAGTAACCATTAGAAGAAGCATATTTGTAAGGAAGCTAAATAGTTGAGAAGACAGTGGATGGCAGATGTGTACCCGTTGTTAATTGAATTTGAATAGTAATTAAAAATGCTTGTTGAGATGTAACCAGTTACATTTGTTGTTGATCCTGCAAGCCATGACTATTGTAATGCATTGAAATGATTGACATAAAATATATGGAATGTAAAATCACAATGAAGTTGTGTTTGCAGTACCTGTTTATCTTTGTTTTGCAAGTAATTTTCTTTTGTGATCTGGGAAAGCTTCAACAAACAAGCTTCTTCTTTTTTTCTTAAAATGGTTGATGCAACACCTTGCAATCTTGAGTACCTTTGGTAGGTTAAAGTCGGGTGAATTCGCAGGTGGTTAATTGATTTCACTCTGGAAAGCGTTGTAAATGTAAGGCATTGTTTCTTTGTTTTTCCAATGTCAATTGTTGCAAAGTCTAGTGTCAGACCCTGTGATTTGTGAATAGTAATACCCCATTCCATTGTTAATGGAATTTGTGTGCGGTTTCCCCTAGTAATTGGTGGTATGGGAGCATGTTTTGGATTTGTTGGATCCCATGATGGGCCAATGTAATGTTGGAAGTGGACCACCACATATTTTGGCAGATTGGGTGGCTTAGAACTTGCATCGTAGACAATCATTTTGATTTGACCCAGAGCACCATTGACAAGCCCAACTTCTATCCATAAATTTGCAATAAGCATTACTTCATGGTCTATAAAAAGATGGATTTCAAATGATAGTTGTTCTTCTTGGTGTGTTTGTTTATCTTTGTGGTGTGCAATGATTGTTGTTGCACGCGCAATGGGTGAGTGCAATTGCTTCAACATCTTAATGTTGTGTGCGTTTGAAGCTGCGTTTGTTGCAAACAAATGTTTCTGTTGGTTGAAGTGGTTGTTCTGATCAAGTGTCAAAGCATGGGTTGAGCGCATCTGTAGAATTTCCCAGTCTGTTTGCAATGGTGTTGTGTTGCGTATATTAAGTAAAATATCACGGAAGTGAATTCGGGAGGGGCTTGTACCTTGTTGTCAAAAAGAAACATCCAAGGCGACAACATTATTGAAGGAATGCCATAGAGCGAGTGCTGTTGAGTGGGATGCATATAATGGTTTATCCATAACCGGGGGAAGTTGTGCAAGATAACCAACCAAGATGATTGAGAGTGCTGCAAATGATTCATGTTGTTTGGTGGGAAAAGCTTCTCGCAATCTATTATCAATCTTGATCAGTAATTGAGAACCAACAAAGCTCATTTCATCTATCAAAATGTAGCGTAAATATTTTCATTGCTCTTGAAACATTAATAATGAATGGCCTGTTAAGGGTTTGTATTCTTGAATAGGTATACGAAGGGCAGCATGGATTGTGGTAGCCTATATATTATATGCGGATACACCTGTTGGTGCTAGTACAAGCAATGGGTATTGTGTAGGATCTAAATGGAAGTTTAATTGTCTATGTATACAATCAATAAGAAATGACTTTCCAGTACCTGTTGTGCCTTGAATAATTAACCGTACTGGTGAGGAATTCAAATTTTGTGCAGAGTGCAAATTTATAATATCAAGTGCAGTATTTTGGTTTTCTGCAAGCTCAAAGGTATTAGGTGCATTTGAATGTATGTTGTCAAGGGTGTGAGCTGATTGGCTTTTCTCCGTTGAAATGAATTGAGATGCTTTTGTATGCAGCATTTCATTAGGTATGGAAGCACCCCAATTAAATTGAAGATCAAAATCATGTTTGCCAAGCATTTGAAGAGTAGCAACATCAAAGTTGTTTGAGGCTCCCATTTGTGACAAGAACTCCCATTCGTAGAGGTCCTGATCAGTAGATTGTGGAATATCTTGCAACTACAGGTCTTCACTATTTTTTGTAGTCAAGTGTTCTTCAATGCCATTTACATGGCACCAGATGTAATGAGTACTTTGAAGTTGTTTCCAATTCACTATAATTTCATCAGTTGAGGTACCTATATGTAGAGTGATGTTGCGGAATGGCTTGTACAAAATTAATTCACTCCAACAGAAAGTTTCAAAAGTAGTGTCAACTCCTGAAGGTAAGGATTTATACTCGGGGTAGACATTTACAATTGTTGGTAGCTTTCTTTTTATCCATTTACATGATTTGTGTTGTTCACAGTAAGTATATTGCTAAGTTGAATGGAGCAATGTTACGTATGCTAACTCTGATGGTCTTTTCATGTAATTAGAAATGAAAGAAATGGATGTCTGTGAAGCTTCATCACAGTTTATTATACGTTGGAAGATTTTTTTCCCAACAGGGTCACAAACTGACGCGTGCAAGAGATCAAGGGGAATTTAACTAGCATGTGGCAAGTTTCTTGAGCGTTAATGTCCCTATCAGCAACAATTACCATCATGAATCTCTGATATGCTAAGAGAATTGTATCTTTTGAATTTGTTGATCCAACAATTCTTTTTAACATGTCAGTATAGCTTTCTGATTTACGTTCAGTTTTTTATGCGTATTTTGAGATATATTGGAGAACTGCCTTTTTGGAGCATACTGCCTGACAATCAACATTAGCCCTCCATATGGCGAGCATCGTTGGGTTGTGAACATTGAGGCGACTATCATTCCTTGTTGGCTTGTATGATGGGCTATTATTATGGTCTAAAGTCAATGATGAGTCATGTTGTTCAGACCAAGGTGCTTTGTATCAACATTCAAGTGTTGGGTTTTTTTTTTCAAGCAGGTAAACTCTGAACACTTTGTATGTCGTTGAACACCATTCACAATTCAGTGTAGTCAGTGCAAGGATCGGATCTGAAAATGACATCTGTATTTGGAAGACATGGATCTGAAATTGCAAGTATATACTGCCTGTTTAAGCGGTCCACTTCAGTGCGTGGATTCCATGTTGTGATGTACTGGTCAAAGAAGATTTTAATTGATTGAATGCTTTCATGGTCTGACCAATCAAGGTTGTCAATATTAGGTGCTTGTGGCAGCCACATAAAGCCATGAATATGGGCAGACCCTCAGTGTTGCCATTCATATCTGTACCAGTGGTCAGTGGCATGCAACTGTTTGACAATGACTTCATCATGAAAGATCTGAAATCTTAAGTGCAAGTATAAAGTAGTTATATGCGGGTTATTGACCAAATTCTCAATAGATTGCCTTATATTGTGTTGCACAGTATTTGACTGTGTTTTTGGGAACATTTTATGCAGGTCAGGCCATTTTGTATCAGTCGAGCTTAGAGTAAAGAAAAGCGTTGGTGGACCTAACTGTTCTATCATTTTCACAAGGTCTCTATGGGATTTGATCCAAAATGCCCGTCCCGCGCAAGGAGGCTGCATATCGCATGATATGATTTGGCAATTCATTTGATGGTATGTTATGTAAGTACTCTCTTAGGCCATGAAGATTCAGTGGAAGAGAATCTTCTAAATTTGTCTCTATGAAAACAACAGTTGATTGTTGAGATCGATGCCTCATCATAAGGTTATAGATGTAATATCTAAAATGGACATGCTGGCCAAATCTTTGATCATAATATTTTATCAAGTACAAAGCATATTCATGTAAATGTACATGTCTTGTTTTGTCTTGAAGTGGTAAAGCCAATCCATTAGGGAATAGTGTGGGGAATGCCATTGAAAGTAGGCCTTTTGTATTGTACTCATTGATAGGTGATGTACTGATTTGTGGCCAAGGGACAACATTGTTCTTGGTATTATCTAGATGTAGGATTGTCTTGATTGCATCAAGTTCAGGTATTGAGGATGGAAGTCGTGGAATGAATGAAGAAGAGTTTTCTATTACTTCTTCTTCATTGTTGATGTTGGTCACATCAGGAATTTCTTGTATAGGTTCTTCTTGAGGTGAAGGTACTGAATGTAAAAGGTCTGAAATGTCAGTGTTGTGCTCACGTAATAGCTGCACCGCACCTAAATCAATGGCAACATCTTTATAGTATTGGTCATGCTTTATTTTGCAAGTCAATGCATTCATGACGTGAAACCTATTAACGTAACAGTCATAAGTTAACCCTTGTAGATTAGTTCTACGAACAGTAAGGAATTCTAAATGTTGAATTTTGCGGGGCAAGAATAATGCAATTTCTAAAATATCTTGTGGGAAGTTAATTGTGTGACCATAATACTTATATTGTCCTCCCCTTGCATGACTAACTTGCAAAACAGGGGCAATCCTTGCTATGAGCATTTATTCTACTTGAGAAAGACACTTTAAAATAGAAGGCTGCTCACCTGGGTCCATATTGTTTGATAATGAGAAATGGTGGATTCCTCTTTCAGCAGAACATCTCATGCATATAACTGCATGGTTGATATTTTTAATAGTCATGCCCACATAGCTTTCTCTACAAACAAAACATGCCTCCGTGAGCTCCAACATATCATTTTTTTTTTTGAAATTAGATAAAGCATGTAGGAATGAAGGAGTTTGTAGGGTGAGTTCAGGAGCAGTAGAATGTGTTTGAGGCACATTACTTTGCTCAAGGTCATTGCTTTCTGTTTGTAATAGAATGTCTAAGTTAGTATCAGATGTTTGTTGTGCACGACGCTTCATTTGGCGTTTGTTGGAGATATTGCCTCTATTCTTTGCATAGTAAGTTCTATTTGTTTGCTTCCTCCATTTGATGGCATCACCTTCTTGAGTGGAAGGTTCAATAGATATCAAATAGTTGGAAGAGAATAGAGGTATGTTAGAATTCTAATAATTGAAGAGAGAAAGCATTGAAGTATGTATTCAAAAGCATATGGGAATTGAAAACTGCTTAATCTAATTTGTATTGTTCTTTTGTTTAGTTTTGTGGTGGTCATTTTGTTGTGAGATGTATTTGTTGTGCAAGTGTTCAACTTACTAATGTATAGTTTGCTGAATGTAGTGCTTACCTATGAGTTTTCCTACCAAAGCTATTATTCAAATATACATATGCATAGATATATAAAATGATACCTACATACAGATGTTTGTATATATATACACATGTATATATACATATCAATGAAATATGTGTATATTTGTATACATAGATATGCACATATATAAATACACACACACACACACACACACACACACACACACACACACACACACACACACACATATATAATTTGATTTGTAATATTGGGTGCATACAAATCATGTTGGCTTCTTAGTATACACATGCTTGGTTGAGTAGTATTTAGAAACGTATGGGTATTGGAAACTGGTTAATTTAATTTATAATCTTCTTTTGTCTAGTTTTGCGATCGTCATTTTGTTGCGAGATGTATTTGTTGTGCAAGTGTTCAATTTACTAATGTGTATTCTGCTGACTTTAGTGTTTACCAATGACTTCCCTTCCCAAAGGCAGTATTGAAATATACATATGCACAGATATATAAAATTATATTTACATACAGATGTATGTATATATATACACATGTATATATACATATCAATGAAATATGTGTATATCGGTATACATAGATATGCACATATACAAATACACGTGTGTATATATATAAAATTCTATAACTGTGTATAAATATATTTTTGTACATAATTTTTTGTATATTTGGTATTTTTTTATAATTTTGGGTATGATAACATTTCGAGAATGTGATTATGGATATATATTTCTCCATATGTATATATTTATACATATATACAGATATATATATACAAATATGTGCATGTGCAAATATATATCTAAAAAAAAACTATATATGTATGTGTATATCTGTAGAAATAGATATGCACAAATAAAAATGCATATATATGTGTATATATGTATAAATTTTCTATAAATATTTATTTATTTACAGATACTTATATATGTGTACATATCTTTAGACAGTATTTCGTATATAGAAATATACATAAGTATGTTCATATCATACAAAAAGATTGCAAACAAAGATAAAAATACAAGTAATGAAATGAATAGGAAAGTGCATTGAACTGTAAATACTTTTATATGAAAGAAATTTGAAGGAAAACAATTTCGTGTTCTGGAAGGTAAGTAACCAGCATACATGAGTATGCAGTCTCTATATAGGAATATAAATAAGCATGTTTAAATCATAGGCGAAGAGAGCAATTAAAGTTAAGAATGCAAGGGAAAAAAGATATTGAAAAGTGTGTTGACTTTGTAGAAAGATCATAGTTGAAGAAATTAATTGCTTGAAAATCATTAATGTATGAAAGGAATAGAAAACTGGAATTTTTCATATAAATGTAAATATGTAATTGTATAGCAAAACATGAACAGTAAGTACTTATATACGAGAGGAATCTCAAGGAAAGCAAATTTATTCTGCAAGGCAATTAACCAGCATAGATGAGTATGTAGTTAAATATATTGTGCAATGTAGCGGCGAGTACTTCCAGAAGAGTTTGAAACCTTGTATAGTTAGTTGTCCATAAACATATAAATATATTTGTATGCAGAGATGCAAATTCTTACTATTCAATATGCAATTGTAAATGTGATTGTTGACATGTGTGTATGAATTTTTAAACTAAATATAGATAGTTATTGAGATAGGAATTCTCTATTATAATATTTATGCATACATAAATGGACTAATTTTAATTATAATAGGACATGCAAAAGTAATAAGCATGACAATAGGAAAGTTTATGTGGTAAAGAAAGAATTGCAAAGAGAACACAATAAAATTTTAATGCAATCTGTTATTTATGTAAGAAATATACATATACATATATATAGATGTAGTTGTGTATTCATAGAAAATAATCATTTGTATTTGTAAGTAGAATTATCTCAATATACAAAAAAGTTCTACATAATGCAGTATTCAAAGGAAAAGCGATAAGGCTATCAAGACATCCATATGTAAAGTTATGTGTAGGATTGTAGTATCATTTGTATTTGTAAGTAGAATTATCTCAATATACAAAAAAGTTCTACATAATGCAGTATTCAAAGGAAAAGCGATAAGGCTATCAAGACATCCATATGTAAAGTTATGTGTAGGATTGTAGTAGTATAAAATATGTAAAATTTGGAATGTAATAATTGTTTTGTGAATAGAAAGCTTTGTAATTAGGCAAAATGCCTAATATAGCTAAGCCTGTGTAGAGAGGCGAGCAATCTCTGCAAGTAATCCATCACACTCAGTTTTATAGTCAACAGAGCAGATTTTCTTGATTGTAACTTTCATCTTTGATTCAGAGTTGTACGTGTCAGTAGAAACCAGCAGTGTGAATGAGTAGTGATGTGAAATAAGTTTATTAATCACAGAGCAAGGTGTTTGTGATGTTGTGGCATCATTTTGCAGCGCACAAAGCTCTTTTGTAGTTTTCTTTATCAATTGAGTTCCAACCTCATCAAAAGAAGTAGCCCAAACAGTACTCATTGCATCTTGTAGTTTCATTGGTAAAAGGTAACTGTAATTGCATTCTGCCATGGTCATTTGACATCTAGGACAAAACCATGAATCATCAACCTGTTGAGTGCATTTGTTTTTACAAGGCTTTCCATTTACTTTTAGTGGACAAGCTGCATAACAGAAAGTTTTATCTTTTATGTTTACAAATCTTAGAACAACCAGTAAAGTGGTTTGAATAGTTTATGGTTTCACACTCATACGTTCACGGATTGATGAAATAGTCATTCTAGTGTATTTGTCATCAATGTGGGTAATTGCTGCAGAAAAATGTGGAGTATGCAAGGGAAGATTTCCTCTTAATATTAGGGATTTTGCCTTTGGGAAAGGAGGATTAATATGTAATGTTGTTGCAGTTGTTATGTTAACAACTTTACCATTAAAATACCTAACACGAGCATTACATACAGCAAGTATAAGAACACTATCATCGGCTAACATGTTTTTTTAATCTAGTCCTCTTTGTTCTGATGTTGGACCTCATAGGTTGATATCAATTGTTGACCCTAAGAGATCATTAATTCTAACAACTCGCTTCTGTGTTTGAGTGTCATCTTTCCTATGGATTGGAATGATATCTCCAACATGTACAACAACGCCAATGATGTCAACTAATGTATTATTAGTTAGCTGAAACACTTCACTAATAGGAATGAAAGGGGAGTACTCTTGATTTGGTACTTCATGGCTGCAGCGTTTTAATATGGAGGCATCAGATAGGATGATCTCTAAATGGTTGTTCAATTTGTTGTACCTTGTGTTTGCCTCCTTAATGAACCCCTTAGAAATGACATAATGTGCACCCACCTCCACGCGGTTAGAATGTAGTTGAGCTATTTCGTCAAAACATGTAACTCTAACTTCATAGCCCTCAATGTCGACAATGTCAAAACTAAAGACGTGGCCATTCTTAGTAGCTGTACTGTATGATTTTATAGGCCATTTATGAGTAACTCTGCCTTTGATTGTCCATTTATTTTGGTATGGATTTAAAATTTTGATTGGGCTTATATTTTCAGAGGTTTCACTTCGGGGGGATGGTAATTCAGTAGAAAACTGAAGAGAACGTTTAGACGATAATGGTGTATCTTCACTCATCATTTCTGGTTGTTGTTCTTTGAACAAGTATACTAGTTTGCCAAAGAATTGACAATCTCTTTGTTTGACTTGTAAACTAATTATTATAATAGTCCTGTAAAATGAAAATACTTTTCTTTAAGTTTCTTTGAATTGTAGCTGGAAACAATTAAATAGCAAAGAAGGATATTGTATTTAATAAACATAGTATCTTTCCTACCTTGTGTTCCATACATATCTGTAAGTATAAGTGGACAACAGGACTATCAAGCCTATTTTTAGAGCGTCTGAATCTATCAGAGTGGCATACTTAGAAGGCAAAATTGTTAATTGCATGTATGTCCCATTAGACAACACTAGTATATATATGTATGTATCATCTTTGCTACCCTACATTTTCTGGAATGATAAAACTTGGAGCAATGTTGAAGGAAGCTCATCCCCAGCATTGATAGATTGAATTGCAAATGGGGTAGGGGCATACTCTTGGGTAATTTCCTACAAAAAGATAATATCAATATTCAGGACTTAATGTCAAGGGCTACGAAGACATATATGTGGTTATTCCTTAACGTATAGTTTGTTGTTTTGGAGTGTATGTAATTCAGCAATGTAAATTACAGAATCCTCAACTATATTTGTGTATGTTAGAAAAAAGGTTGCATGTCAAAATGGAAGGGATGGAATAAAAAAGAAAGATATATTATGAAAGTAATGACAACAAAGTTGTGTTTTTTAAAAGGTATGATGTATTAGCTTACCATCCATTGTTGATTGTTGTATAGATTCAGAGGTGGTTGGTGCAGATGACATTTTGGATGGAGAGCTTTAAATTTGAGAGGAATCTCAGGGCTAAACGTACATGCCAGTACAGGTTATTAACAAGTAATTAATTTATTTTGTACGTATAAGTTAAATTTATTGGAAGAATGCAATATTGTACAGATTATCGTCAAATAAAGCTATCAACACGTAAAGATATGTTCATAAATGAAAATCTTAATGAGTTGGAAAGTATTTTGCATGTTTGGAAAAAAAATACAGAAAAGGAGGGAATCAAATTTGCAGCGAACAGAGATGTACTTTTCAAGAGAAGGTTAATTTACCTGTTTGTTAGAGTAGAAACGGTTTCAGATCCAGTCTGATGAAAGAAGTCTTGTCATCTGGACTAGTATATTGCCTTGCATAATAAAGTTGATTGTGATCCTATTATGACGTTTCAAATATTCTGTTAGAAGAGATTGAACGACATAGTGCCGAGGATAAGTACCTAACTAAATCCTAGTAAATACGAAAGTCGTAGACAAAAAGAAATCATAATTTGTAGTCTGTTATTTTTTTGTGGTTTTATTATCTCAATCTAATTTTAAAACGTCTTTTACGTATCCATATTTGTAGGTATTTAGGAATCCATCAGGTTGGACCAGTAAAAGCAACTGAAAAACTAACATAAATAAAAGTAAAATTGTATCAACATTTTTGGTGCATGGATGATTCTATTAGGTTACTTGTAATAGGCATACGAATACCAAAATATAAAGTTGTAGTTTATGATTCAGACATTTAACAATCAAGTACAAGGATCACGAAGTTTACTTTTAATCTTGAAATATAATCAAAAGATGAGTTCAATTGATGAAACTCCCAGTAATTAAACCAAGACAATATCTACCCATGCAACCCATCCAAGTTGGTTATCATTCCACTTAAGGATCTTGTCTCCTAGCATGAAAATGGCCAGTGGATCTGTTAATTGTTCAACAGTTGATATTGGAAGAGGGCATAATACCATACTATGTATGGAAGTAACAACAGTGGAAGAAGTAGAAGGGGAGTTTGTTGATTGCTTGGCCATTTTACATTCATACTGATGAATTAGCTTTCTCAGGTTGTCCTTTATCTTGTTGCTCTCTTGCAACAGCATTGCAATGACATTGTTAATATCCTTTGTTTCTTTGATTGCTCTATGCATTGTACAAATTTGATTGTGTTAATGTGGCTCTTTTCTGTTGGAACCAAAAAATCAAAATAGATCATTTAAAAAGTTAATACAAGAGAAAAACCCAGCCAATGTGAAAGAAAATTAAAACATTTTTGGAAAATTCAAAAAAAAAAATTATTGACTGGTTATGAGAAACGTTAACTGAAAACATAATAATTCGAAAACTCCCAGGGTATAAAGAATACAGGTGAAAATAAGAACTGAAACAAAAAGAAAAGAAAAGAATACTAATGAATTTCATTTAACAAATTATACATTTACTTTACATTTCAGGAAAAATAAAATTGTACAAGAATAGTTGCCAACTGACAGAAAACAAGCACGGTGGACTGTGTTGCACTCTGCTAACACATTACCAACACCAGGACATCAAACAGTTCAGGATTCGTGTTGGCCGATGGAGGCAAGGCCAACTACGCTCACCAGTACACATCACTAGCGCTGCAAGGGGAAAAAACCGACCGGTGGAAAATAAGCTGGCCGGCAAGACTTACACTTTGGCAGGTAAAGACCCCCAGTACAAGTCTATGGCCTTAATTAATATGCCCAGAACATAATTATAGAGGGTCATATGAGGTTCATCATCAATAACAAAGTTACACGCATTAAAGTATTGTATCAATCTTTATAGAGGGTCATACGAAGTGCATGAACAATAATAGAGTTACTCAGATAAACCTATTGTACAAATCTACAGGGTTATGGCTAACTTTGTTATTGTTCATGCAACAACTATGGCCCTACATAATTATGTTTCTTTGTATGTATGCATAGTTTGAAGTTAGTGTTGCCTATTGAATGTTGGCATTATACACTTAGATGAGAATAGTTGATGTTGTCATTGATGGCAACCAACTGGTAACATGGTTCACAGGTTACACCGGCAACATACATCATTTACTGGCACCAGCAAGCACAACAAAATTTATTCTCACCGGCATCCAATCTACACCGATAGAAGATCTTACCGGCACTCCCAGTCGACATGAAAATTATATTGTTTTGTATTGTAAGAACTCATATATGTATGAGATCTTGTAGGTCATTTTGTATGTAAAAAAAGTGTGTATAGGTAATGAATGTAAGCAGTATATGAGAGCGAATAAATGTATATGCATTACGATGAAGGAAGGTTTATGGCAGAGGTATCTGACAGAGCTTAAACTGGTACTGAGTCTAGCATTGCAGATGCTATTTTGAGCAATACATTGTCATTGGATTTAATCATCCAATTGCGTAGTCAGTGTGACTCCTATTTTGTGATTGAGTAGTGAGCTCTAGGCTGTTGGCCTTCCTGCATGTGCAGACCCCTATTGTATAAGTAATATGTATTCATATTGGCCAGTGAGTAAATATTGTGGTCACAAATCCCACCGAGGTTTTTCCCCTACCGGGTTTCCTCGCCAAAAATATATGTGTTATGGTGTGCATTGATGGTTATATTGTTATCTCTCTTTATTGCATTATTACTTGTTTAACGGTATATTAATTTGGATTATAAAGTTGCAAACAAGTTTAAATCTTTTGTTAACCGGTTAGACACTGATTCACCCGCCCCCCCACCCCTCTCAGTGTCTTTGGGACTTTTCAAGTATCTAACATTGAAAGTAGGGTGACATGACACTACACTAATGTACTTTTCAAATGTTGTCACATAATGCTAGGTTTTTGTGTTATCTATTATTCTTTGCAAAGTAAGCTTATTTTGATTTTATTGCAGTTCGCTTTCCGTTATTTTTATGTTTGCTAATCTCCCCCTCGTAGTTTTTCTTTTGTAGGTTGCAGTGCTTTTACCTTGTACGGTTCTGTGGTGGTTGACATCCAACAGTTTAATGCCTTAAACCTGCAGGGGTGTGACGTAATGCAGGTCTATTACAACAATATAAAACTGTGTATAGTTATTAGTATATTATCTGTCTAACTTTGTTATTTTTCGTAACCGACTATTAATGTTTCGAGTGTATATTATCTGCCTAACTTCGATATTGTCCATGAATAAAAAGGTTACTCAGATAAATGTACTGTATAAATCTGAAGGGTGTGTTTCCTTGGCTTTTATTAGTGTTTGATTTTTGTTTCTCTGCAAAGTAAGGTTATTTCTGGTTTTTTCGGTTTTTTTTTTACCTCTTTTGGGTTTGTTATTTTTCTATCATTGGATTTTGTTTGCAGCTTGGGAGTGCTTTCAAAGGTATACTCGTCGCTTAACCATAATTGCTTTTTCGTTGATTCCATTCTCTCAATTGTTTTTGTAGTCACATAAATTTGTCCATTTTAACTAAATGAATATTTGCTATTTATTTGATTAAAAACCCACTAGCCATCAGTTAATTAAATTAACATTTAATTAATTCATCTTCAAACATTCTCCTATTAATTAAATAAATTATTCAATTTATTTTAATTAATTCATTAAGCCAAATTCACAATCAATTAAATGAATAAATCCTATTTATTTAATTTAATCCTCTTTCTTCTTTTAAATAAATAATTAAAACATTTATTTAAATCATTAAAACTCCCCCCACTTGCATTCTCCTACAAATGCAAGTTGCAACCACAAATTGAAATAGATTAATTTTATTTTAATTTAAATCCTATTTTCCCTCACCCACCAAATCCACTTGCACTCCTAAATCCCCTTCTAGACCCTTCTAACCACTTTCTAATCATTCCTAATTAGCCTAATCCATCCCCTAAATATTGTCACATTCCTAAGCAACTTGGAGTCACTTCTCAAAGACTTCAAAGTCTTTGAAAAGCACTAAATGCTTTATGTGTCCAACAAGCTAACCTCTAAAGTCTTCTAGACCATTAATGCCTCTTACATAACCATTTATGGTTAAATCCACTTGCTCCCATGGTTAAGAGACTTTACCTCTAAACTCAACCCTCATGTAACCCATGTGTCTTGTCAAGCATTTATTGCTTTGACCATGGTTATCCTCACTAACTCTTGCACAAGAGTTTATCCATTGGATAAAGATATTATTTATTGGATAATGGCTTTATTCTTTCAAATTCAACATTAACCTTACCTCCCAAGTTAACCCTCCAGTCATGTCAAGCATTTAATGCTTATTCCCTCTCCTCTCAATCCATCTCTTGTTGACATTTGTCATCCTGGGATTGGATTGAAAGCTCTCACAAGGAGCTAAAACCCTTCAATCCTGACCCTTGTTGAGTTTACTCAATCTCAACCATCCATTGCTCCATTTTACCTATAAATAGAGTTCATTTCTTCATAATTCAGATCCTGAAAACTTGTATGCATTTAACTTATAGTCAATTTTAGAGAGCATTTTAGCATAATCACTCATATTGTCATTTTGGACTAAAATTAATCTTAGTTCATTTTATAATATCTCATATTTAGCTTGTTTTTACACTTGCATAGCATAGTTTAAAACATTTCAATCTTGAATCTCCATAAGACATCCATAGTGCAAAAAACTGCTTAGAGCTACACTCATTTGGAAACTTGGAGAGGAGAGGAACAAGGGAGGAGGAGCTACAAGCATGGTGGAGGGCATTTGGAGATGCCTTATTGCATTTGTTTTCTTTGTCAAATGTTCTATTTTGCTTTTAGTGTCTCTCTTGATATGCCTGTTTAGAATAATCTTTGGTTGTTAATACTGACTCTTGTTTCTTGTGTTTCTTGTGTGTGTTGCCATACCACAGGTTTTTCTAACTCCTTTTTGCAGAGCATAATTTGGTGAACCCGACGTGAATCCAAAGCAACAAATTTTTAAACTACTAACAATTTTCGTGATTTGAATTGACACATAGGTTGCACTTTAGCGCTTTTGTTCACGCTTTAGCGCCTTCGAAACTAGGCACTTTAGTGCTATTGTTCATAATAATAGCGCTATTGTCTCCCATTTGGCACTATTGACCTTCTTTTAGCGCTATTGACCCTTAAATAGCGCTATTGTAGCTTCTTTTAGCGCTTATGGCTCTTTGTTTGACAGAATTAATTTTGTCTGACAGAGTTCTTTTAGCACTTTTGTCTCTTTTGGTAGCACTTTAGCTTTCCTTTTGGCGCTTTTGTTGCTTATTTAGCGCTTTCGTGTTAAATAGTGCTTCTATTTTTACATAGAGTAGTGGTATTGTAAAGAGAGTTATATAGAAATATCTTGTAACCGAAAAACAAAAAAAAATAGGCTTGTAGAAGCCCACCAAATAGGCAGATTTTACTAACTATTTTTCTCTTTTGTGCAGGTTTAAATTAGACTAAAAAGTAGATTTATTTGTTTTACTAACTTTCTTTTCAAAGTTGGTTTTAAAATAAATTCACTTTTTATTTTGGTTTAAAATAAACTTCACATTTCAAAATTTGGGTTCTTAAAAAGAAGCACACCTTTTATTTTGGGCTCTTAAAAAGAATTTCATTTGTCCAAAGTAAAAAGAACCACAAACTCAAAACCCAACAATTTTTTATTTTTTGCAAGTTAGGATTCATTTTGTTTTGGTGCTTAAAGTCAACAACACAACTTTCATTTCTTGCATCAACTTAAGGAAATTCACAATCAACATTTTGTTTTGTGGCAATCTAAAAAGAACAAGCTATTTTTCCTTCAAGCTCAAAACGATTTATTTCAAGCAAAAATGTGTTTTTCAATTCAGTTGACCAGGATTTTCAAATTCTTAGTTTACAAAACACTTTGCCTTTGAAAGTTAAAAAGAACACCATGATTGTTGGAGCAATATCTCCAAATAGTTAGATCACATTTCAATGAAAATCAGTTAAAAAGAACAAGTGTTTTTTTGTGATTGGCACACTTGTGCAAAGTTCGTCGAGTGGTCCTACTTCTAACACACACTATCCTCTCCCTTGGCTTTCGTGGTCCTAGGTGCAAGAGAAAAGTGTTAGTAACACTCAAAATTTTATCTTTTTAAGAGAGGCCTTCCAAGAGACATATCACTCTTGGGAACGACCTCATGCGGTAAATCCTTCGAGCCGCTATAAAAATCAGGTGTGAGTGAAAGTTGTAACCTTAAGTATAGTTGTTCCTGCAGTGTAACTTGCCAAAAGAACAAATGGGTCCAACCACAACTTACAAGGCTCTTAAGTGAGTCACTGCAGAATGAACTTATGTCCAAAAACATCAAAAATTACTAAACACCTTTTTATGTAGAAACCCACCCGTTCTATTGATTGAGGATATTTGTGATAAATTCAGTGCAAGAGCATAGATGGTTTTGCTTCCAAGATATTCACCATACATATTTCCTTGAGTAAAAACATAGATTTTTGAAAGGCTACTTGTGGCTTGATAAAAGTGGTCTCCCCCATCATAGGGATCATCTATTTGTTATGCTCGTGCAAGACTTAGTATATCACATCCTTACCTGCCACGTCGGGATTCATAAGGTGTGTAGTACCAAAGTTGAAGAAATATCAAGATGTGAGCTGAAATTATCGCAACTGGCCATTTGACCTTAGGGATAAAGTGTGTTTGAAGTGTCTTCGTTTTGTGTCAATACTAGTGATAAACTCAGCCGACTTCAGGCTTTTTGGAAAAACATTTTTGTAAAAGGGTCAAAAATTTCAAAGATTGGGTTGATTTAGACCCACACCTATTTGTGCCTTTTGAGGCAACATTATTGTGTTTGTGTGCTTTCTCTGTTTTCTTGTCAAAGAAAATAAAAAACCAATTCAACAACAAGTATTTATCCAACACAAAATTCTCACAAAACAACCTTTTGGCAAACAATCAAAAAAAAAGTGCAAAACAAAGGTATCAAAACTATATGACCATCCCTCACATTTTGAGAAGAAAGAATCTTCATCAACATATCAATTTGAAGCAAAGACCATTAAGCTCAAAGGATTTCATCAAAAGAAGGAGATTTTTCTATCTCAATAGACAAATCTTTATCTCACATAGAACCTTCTTACGTCACCTGCGTCTATATCTTCAAGGAAAATCTAATGAATTTGATCAAGAGTCTTTGAACCGCAGAGCTTTTACTCAATATAGAGCTTTGAGCTATCATAAAAACAAGGGAGGCAAAATCAATCCTGCCTTCTTTCCAGACATTTTCATCACATATAACATAGCTCGGGAAGAACCACCAACCCCCGAAAGAGAAGAGGAAGAATTTGTTCCATTTATAAGAGAGAGTTTTTTTTGAAAGTTTACACATTCCATTCATTCTCACATTCATACATCATCAATCCATCTCAAAAATCTCAAAACATAAAAAGGTCTTGTCCTAAAGTTATTTTTCGATATTGCTTGAATCAAACAAAAAACACATCACTTTTTAGAGTCTCTACATCTAGGATAAACTCATCCTAAAAGGCATTTCTTGTTGGCTTGATGATAATTGTAATGTATTCATCACTTGTTGTCATTGATGAAACACTCTCACACACATATATGATTACATTGACTACCAGTATAACTTCAATTGGTTTACACTACCAACCGGTATGTTTAAGGTCTATCTCTAACCGATACTATTTGTCAACCGGTATGTGCCTAAGAGATAACCTGTGGTTACACTAAGTCGGCATCAAAATGAAGATGAAGGTGAAGAAGAAGATCAAGTGGAAGATTCCAGGACAACGATTCACTAGTTTTATTTCAATCGGTATTGATTGATTATAACTGGTATCCATTTTTGTGATGAGTTACCAGCACTGTTTGTTTGGCAGTCAATTTTGTGATGAGTTATGTTTAAATGTCTAGATACACTGCACCTAGGAAATTGTGTTCCTATGGCCGACATAAGGTCTAAATGTCTATTTAAAGACATCTTAGTGAAGCATTTTATGTGAGAAATAAAAAGAGAGAATAGATATAGAAGAGGTGATCTATGCGAATACTTTTGCTGAAGAGCAATAAGTGTTTAGATGGAGAGCAGTGTTGAATGTACTTAGAATGATCTGATCAAGCAAGTTTTGTGCTACTTGAAACAGATCAAACCTTTCTTGTTGTTTTCTAATCATTACAACAAAATAAAATCCCCTAACCGGGTAAGCTCTAACAAGCTTCATTGTACAAATCCTCTAACAAGGCGATCCATTAGTTTGGATTCTAAAATCCTCCAACAAGGTTACTCTTAGCAGGGTAGTACTCTTAACAGGGTATAAGCTTCTAATCAAGCTTGGGATTTCTAACAAGATTCGCTCCTAGCAGAGCTCTTTGTAAGACCTTAACCGGTCAGTTTTCTATTACTGCAGATAGTTAACTTGTGAGTTCCATCTCACCGTGGTTTTTTACCTATTTGGGTTTTCCACATATAAACACTTGTGTTATGGTGGATGTTCTACTTTATGTGGATGTTGTTATTTCATTTTGGATAGCATGTATTTTGTTTAGGTTCTTAGTTAAGTTCATCTACCAATTAGTGTTTAAAGTTGTGCTTGTTTTGGTGTCACTGATTCACCCCCCCCCTCTCAATGCTTTTCAAGACCATCATTTCTATGCAGGTCAAAACTAGCCTATGAGTGCATCCTCTCATTACTAGATAGCTTGGTCTGTAACACATCTCAGGCCTCTCTATACCTTATCATATCAAAACATTGTCAAACAAACACAACAAGCAATTAATGGATGGACTTTGGTAACATCAAACCTTTAAGTGCTAGATATCCATATGCAAAACAATTCACCAAACATTTATCTCTCATTTCATCATCAACTCATAATCATTTTCATCAAACTTCAATAAAAACTTTCAAACAACATGGCTCAAACCTGATCAAAGACTAGACAACAAGAAATCGAAGAGGAAGAAGAGGAAAATCTCAATGAGTTCCAAGAAGCCCTTGGAGGAAGTAAATGATGAAAATCCTCATACTCCCACTCCTAAAGCAATCGAAAGGGCACAACACAACCCCCTTTTCAATCGACTTTTTGATGAGATCCTCAGGAACAATGTTGATGGTCACTTTTTAAGACTTGCCCAAGAGGGAGCCAAACTACCCTCTGATTTTGATACAACACAATTACGACAAGCATCAAAACACCAGAGTCGTAATGAGGATGGAAGAGGTCGAGATCACATCAGATACAACCTTCATCAATGAAATCCCCCACCTCCTCCTCCTCCAAATGATATTGACATATTAAGGCAACAAGTCGAGAATCTCGCCCAACAACTCCACAGTGGTGTGAAAACAAACCAGTTTTCACTTAATGATATTTGTCCATGTCCCTTTGATAGGAATCTAAACATGCCACCTTTTCCATGAGGGTTTGAAACACCTAAGTTTGAAAAGTATCGGGGAAAAGGAGACCCTCGCGATCATGTCAGGTAATTTCAATCCACTTGCCTGGAAGTGGCATATGAAGACACATACCTAATGCATCTCTTTCCTCAGAGTTTGGCAAGGACAACCACGCAATGGTTTTCCCGACTAACGGGCGGCATTAGGACATTCAAAGAACTGGTCCAAAAATTCATTGCACATTATTCCCATAACATAGAGTGTGATGTCACCATGGCAGACCTGTGTAACACCAAGCAAAAACTAGGGGAGCTATTTTCAGCTTTCCTGCAAAGATGGTGACAAATGTCTAGCAGACATTCCCTTCAGCTACCTGAAAGAGAGCTAGTGGAAATATTTATTTCCAACCTCAACGAAGAAATGGAATTTCATTTAGACATGAAAGGCACAAAGTATTTTAATGACATGATCACACAGGGTTTAAAATGTGAACGGGCCCTCATAAAAAAGGGGCTTATCAAAATATACAATGAACCAAAAGATGCCCCTCGCCCGCGCTTCAACAGTGATAAACCTAACTTTTGGAATAAAAACAAAAACATCGTCACTGACGGGGTTGTAGATGCAAGGACTATCGAAAGAGAACAACCTGTGGTTCGATTTGCGGGGCAAAACCCCCCTCCTAAGAACAACACAGTTCCTCCCCCACCAAATCAAGGATGCAATGTCCAGCAAGAAGAACCAAGGCAAAGACAACAAAACTATAAACCAAAACATACATACACTCCCTCAGGGGAACCTACTGAAACTGTGTTACGTCAATTGGTCTCGTCAAATCTAGTGACCTTACCCAAAACATCTAATTACGAACCTCAGGTCAAACCTCCATGGTGGAGGGATAATGAACATTGTGAATTCCATCAAGGGAAAGGGCATAAAACAAGTAATTGTCATAGATTGAAAGATCTTGTTCAGGATCTTATTGACCGAGGAGAGATTGAAATTGAAGGGCATGACCCAAAAACTACAAACAATGATCATCTTATGTTTAAAAATCCACTTACATTACAAGATCAAAGGGATCCTTCCACTTCATGATGAAACACAGATACCAATGATTATACACGAGCCGCTTATAATTACATTGTGAATCACCTATATGATGTCGATGAACAAATTGCAACCATTACCATCAAAAATCCAAGCTCTACTTGTAATGTTGTTACGTGTCGTAGCAAGATCACCATTAAAGAAGCTCCACAAGGCACCACTCCCATCCCAAAGCAATATAACCTTGTGGAACAATTAGCTAAAATGTCTGCACTTATATCCATTTTAGAGTTATTGCGCCTATCACCATCTCATAAAACAATCTTGGATCAAGCTCTCCAAGACGTGTAAGTCCCTTCCAATCTAAATACAATTCAATTTCAAGCTATGGTTGGTAGTCTGAGGTCATCACCATGTCTCACTTTCTTTGAAAGTGACAATACATCCTTCCAGCAACCTCATAACGCCTCACTCCATATTGAAGGATTTATCAACCAACACATGATCAAGCGAGTCTTGATTGATAATGGAGCAGGCCTAAATATCTATACACTACAATTGGTCATAGCATTGGGATATGCAGTTGAATCTGTGGATCCCCACAAAAAGATAACAATAAAAGCTTATGATGATGCAGAGCATTCATCAAAAGGAGCAGTTGTGTTACAAATCCAAGTGCGCCTAGTGGTGAAGCACATCATATGTCAAGTTCTGGACCTTCCTCTGCCATATAATTTGTTGTTAGGAAGACCTTGGATACACACCATGCAAGTCCTTCCATCCACCTATCACCAGTGTATCAAGTTCCCGCATAACGGTGTAGAAATTACAATCCTGGGTGATGCGAATCCATTTGCATATTGTAATAATATCAATCATCAACCAAAGATTACCATTCCCAACAATAGAGAAGCTATCCCATCCACATCATATGTACGTCTAGACTTTCTTTCCAGTTCAAACACCACTATACCCAAGCAAGAGAAGCTAAAAATGAAAATGACAGAGGAAGGTCCCGGGGAGTACAATCTAAGCCAACTCTTTTGTCTTGGGCAACTACCCACCTCCCCTAGAACTCATGGTAAACCTCAAAGGTTACTTCAAGCACCACTAGCCAAACCAGCATGCACTTTGGCACCTTTTATCCTTGGAAAGAGTCAAGAAGAAGAGACCAGAGATGATGACTTAGCAGAATGGATCTGTAAAGACCCTATCACCACAAAAATTCCACAAGCTAAGCTTCCCACAGATCATTATGGAAAAGGCCTTCTCATTATGCAAAGAATGGGCTATGATGGTCAAAGTGCTTTCGGACCTTGCAAGCAAGGCCACCATGAACCATTGCAACCTAAATTAAGTCCTAAAGATAACACTGGATTAGGCTTTCAAAAGGAGACTCATCCTAAACTCTGATTCAAAGGAAAACCCAACAAACCTCTATATCAACCTAAAACTCTAAAGAAGTCACCTTTGATTATATCAGCAGCACCAAGCACCGCACCGACTACCCCAATGAGGCTAAGAATCCCAACAATACCATTCACAGCACCAATCATCCCACCACTCAAACCAACAACTCCATCAACAACAGCAACCACCTCAACAACACCATTAGCAGTATCAGAACCCCCATCAGTATCGACAACACTGACAACTCCATTAGAAGCAACAAATCCAACAATATCGATACTCCCAATATCAGATTCCCTGATCCTAATAATCCTCCCCGCAACACCAACCATTCCATCTCCAATGGTCCATCAGCCGGTTACACCTGCAGTGTTCGACTCAAAGGATATCCCGGTATGGTATAGCAATCAAATATTGGAAAGCGACTCAGAGACCGACTCACATGAGTGGGAATTTGATTCCGTACAACTCAATACTTCAGATGAGGAAGACGCATCATTACCTCCACCCCGCAAAGAAATCCCTATTTATGGAGAAGCACAAATAAAGACCTTTGGGGTTCCTGAACTGGAAACACCTTCTACAGACCCTACGTCACATCCTACGCCTGATTCGGACAGGGAGAGTACCATCAACGACCTTCACCACAACGTCTTGACCCTCACTGACACATATTATGAACTTAACCCGATCGATGAGGTAATGTCCATCATCCATCCCAAACTCATCGAATGGAACCAACCTAATCCCCCATGCCTTGACCACTTCCAAAATGATGAGGCGATCATTGACTTTTTGGAACTACGAGATAACATACCAAGCAGGGATCACAAAGCTAGATTCGCCATCGAACTTAATAGTGTAGCATAATTTGGGGTGGATGCCAAACCTTTCAGCTGCAAAAATATAATGATAAAACATGGATCTTCTAGTGAAAACCACACTGTGGCACTGTTTGATCCCAAAAAAGTAAAAAGAAAGAGTGTATCCAATGGTGAAAATCTCTCTGAGGCACCTGAGGATGAAAGGTTTGACATCCTCCCTTCTAATGCAAATCAGGAATGATCAACAATCCTCATCGAGGAGACAAAATAATTCAATGTGGGGACCCCTGAGACTCCTCACCGCATACATATGGCATCTCTTTTAACTCCAGAGGAACAACCTAAGTTTGTAGAGTTCTTCCAGAAGCATCAGATCAACTTTGCATGATCATATGCAAACATGCCTGGGCTTGATCCTGATTTGGTCATGCATCACCTCACCATAGCAGAAGGAGCTAAACCTGTCAAACAGAAGCTTCGCAAAATGCACCCTCAAATCGCGGTACTCGTCAAAGCAGAACTCAAGAAACTCCTAGATGTTGGTTTTATTAGACCAATTGATTATGCAGATTGGATATCTAATATTGTACCTGTTGGCAAACCAAATGGGGGCATATGTATCTGTACTAACTTCAGAGATCTAAACAAGGCATGTCCTAAGGATGACTTCCCCCTACCAAACATTGACATGATCGTAGACCTAACAACAGGACATGTCATGCTTTCTCTTATGAATGGCTTTTCGGGGTACAACCAGATAAAGATCGCACCAGAGGATCAATATAAGACGGCCTTCACATGTCCATGGGGAACATACTGTTGGAATGTAATGCCTTTTTGTCTAAAGAATGCAAGGGCGACCTATCAAAGAGCCATGACAACCATCTTTCATGATATGATGCATACCATAATGGAGGATTATGTTGATGAATTACTGGCAAAGTCATTAACACGAGAAGGTCATCTAGAAATATTAGAGAAAATCTTTGACAGACTAGAACAATATCATGTTCGACTCAACCCAAAGAAATGTGTCTTCGGAGTAACCTCAGGGAAGCTTCTAGGATACATTGTCTCAAGCAAAGGCATTGAGATCGACCCAGCAAAGGTTAAAGCAATCATGGATATGCCACCTCCAAAGAACATCAATCAACTAAGGACATTACAAGGGTGGCTACAATCCATCTGAAGATTCATTGCACAACTAGCAGATAAGTGTCATCCCTTTACACACCTGTTACACAAAAACAAACACTTTCAATGGGATGCCAGATGCCAGCAAGCATTCCGGAGGCTTAAAGATTGTCTCATGAATACACCGTTGTTGATCCCACCAAATCCAAGTAGACCTCTCTTGCTCTATATTTCAGCAACAACTATAGCAAATGGGAGTACTCCTGGCACAACATAATGCATAAGGGAAAGAGTGTGTTGTTTACTACATCTCCCGCACACTAGTCCGCTATGAACTCAATTATACACTTATTGAGCGAGCTTGCCTAGCAGTAATCTTGGCAGCCACTAAACTAAGGCACTACCTATTAACACATAAAGTACAGGTCATTGAAAAGATCGATCCACTAAAGTACTTACTCAGCAGAGCAATACGTAGACCGTAAGTCTATCAAGGGCCAAGTTATTGCAGATCAGTTGGCCGATGCACCCCTCATAGGCAATCATTCTCTTGTTTCTAATTTTCCAAATAAAGAGATCTTCATGATCACCGCAGCACAACCATGGAAACTATACTTTGATGGTTCATATGCTAGGCATGGCTTGGGGGCAGGCATTTTGTTTATCACACCTCAAGGTGACAGCATCCCGAAGTCTTACAAGCTAACTTTTTCATGTACAAACAACATAGCTGAGTATGAGGCCTTGATCACAGGACTCCGACTAGCCGTGCAATGGAAGTTAAAAGAGGTACAAGTATATGGCGACTCTCAACTGGTCATCCGACAAGTCACAGATGAATATCAGACCAAGGATGATAAACTCATGCCATACAAACAAATGGTGGACAATTTAAAGGCATCATTTACTACTATCACCTTTGAGCAGATACCCAGAGATTAGAATCGAGTTGTTGATGCTATGGCTACCATCGCATCTCTCCTAGATCTTCCACAGAATTCAACACGCTATGAGTTCTTGGTAGAAGAGCTTTGGATTCCCGCTTATGATATCCCCAAATCTAAGATGATCTATCGCCTTGTCGATTCTGAGTCCCCATGGTACGGTGAGTTCTATACTTACCTTCGTGATCACACACTTCCTCCTAACCAATCGAATAACCAACACAAAATCTTCATTTGCCAAACCAATCGATACACCATCATTGTTGAAACCCTATACCGATGCAGTCTTGCTGGTACTCTCCTTCGATGTTTGGAACAAGATGAGATAACAAAGGCCTTGGAAGAGGTACATGACGAAATCTGTGGGACTCACTCAAGTGGTCCTTCCTTGGCAAAGAAGATTATGTGCACTGGATACTATTGGTCATCCATAGAAAAAGACTCATACTATTTTGTCAGAAAATGCAAGAAATGCCAAGTTCATGGAGACCTGATACATGCACCAGCACAGGAATTGCAACCAATCACAACACCATGGCCCTTTTATCAATGGGGACTTGACCTTGTGGGTAAAGTTCATCCATCTTCATCCAACGGCCATAAATTCATTATCACCACCACCGAATACTTCACAAAGTGGATCGAAGTTGTTCCACTTGCCCAAGTCACCGGCAAGCAAATCGCCTCATTCATCCTTAATTATATCATTTGCCGGTATGGTGTACCCATGTCCATCATCACAGATAATGAACTTCCTTTCAAAAATCAAGATGTTCGTGAGCTCTGTGAGAAGTTTCACATCCAACACTGCTTTTCCACTCTCTATTACCCACAAGGCAATGGTCAGGCTAAAGCATCGAACAAGAACATATTAAGAATCCTCAAGAAGACAGTCAATGATGTCGGCCATGATTGGCACGTTTAATTAAATCCAGCACTATGGGCATATCAAACTAGCATTTGAACCCCTACAGGCGCAACTCCCTACTCATTGGTCTATGGCGCCGAAGTCATCCTTCCTATTGAGGTTGAGATACCATCTCTACGGGTTTCCTTGCATAATTTGATAGATGATGAAGCATACAGAGTATCACGTCTTCAAGACTTGGAGCTACTTGATGAAAGGCGACAAGTTGAATAGAACCACCTCAAGGCATATCAACAACGAATGAGTAGAAGCTATAATCACCGAGTTAGACCTCGTACATTTGAGGTAGGTGATCTTGTTCTTAGAGAGAATCCTCGTAACCAACCAAGTAGAGAACATCAGCGAAAGTTTGAATCAAACTGGTTGGGTCTGTATGTTATCACTATTGTATTTGGGTCCGAGGCATATTAGTTGGCTACTTCAAAAGGAGAACGGCTACCAGATCCGATCAACAACATGCACCTCAAACGGTTTTATACATAAGTTGTACAAAGCATCAGGCTCCAATACATACCAGAAAAACACCAAAAACATTCAGATAAATGTCCTGAAGAAAATACAAAAAAAAAATCAAAATAGTAAAGAAAAATCATGCATCCAAATGGTGAACAACCACTCCGGTGGCACCTTGGGTAAGTGCGGTGGTGAAAACTTGGTAAACAGGCGCCACTCATAAAGGCTATGGCTCCATTATCTTTCAGACTTGTTGCGATCACATTCATTGCATCCACTCATCCATCATTCAAACCATGGCTTGTTATTGATTTGCAATCAAGGATAGTACTTCATGCGTCTTGCATCCTGCTTTTTCATAGTCATGTCTAAATTGGGGGCAATGCTCTTAATCTATTGATGGAAGTGGACTCTACATTACTTATGATTCATTGAAATCTTCATTTGAAAAACTGTCTCACAAAATACCAAAAACATTTGAAAAATTGTCTCACAAAATCCAAAAACATCATAAAAACATCAAAAACCAACCCAAAACAAGGTAACGCATTGTACGTACACATCGACATAGACGCCAAACAAACATTTTGAGTTACTCAAAACGATGACCACTTATCAAATCAACCAAACAATCAACACCAGTACACACAACTGTCTTCAACAAGGATGCATCCTTCCTTACCTAAACCAAAGGCATGATAACATTTTCTTTGACAAGAAAATTATGTTTAAGCTATCAAGTACATGGTCAGTTTGACACGTTATTTATTCATTTATATCAGGTTCCTATGCTACTCCGGGATATCCACAAGTGATTAGAGAAGCCAGGATGGTTCCTAAGCATTATTTGTGTATCTTCTGTGAATTATTCCAATGAAGTTTTGGGGCATGTACTAATGGTGTCTGTGTGGGAAGTTCACTAAGCTACATGATCTTATGAAAAATACAGTCACGGATCACTATGGCTTGCTGAATACAGCGTATACCTCGACCATATGAGCATGAACCATTATGGAGGGTCCATATTCTTTATTTATGTTGCTTGCTTGCAGGTACAAATGCTCCAAACTTGCTTCCTACTGCCTCGTCCGAGATTGATACTACCCTTTCTCAATGATAAAAAATAAAGCACTTGGATCATCATTTCATCTCATCTATTTATATTGCATTATGTTGCATATCACCCATCCACTTGATCATTCATTCTTCATATTTATGGTTTTTACGTAAGTGTAAACAAGTTTAAATATGAGAAACTATTTCAAAATGAAATGGTCTTGGATACAATCACGATGGAGTTCTCTGATACATCATCAATTCATCATGCAAATTCTCACCAACCTTGCATTCATCTATCATGAACACATGACATCATCAATTCATTACATTGGTTGCATTTTACCTACATATAATGCATTATCATTTACTTACATATAGGTTCATTACATTCATTTTCAATATTCATTAAAGTACATTTAATATTATTTAGTTGCATTCATTATTATGTACTTAGATTCACATCATTAAAATCATTTATCGTCATATATCATCATTTATCATCATTTAAGGTTTGTCTACAATACATTCTTATAGATTCCTTTAGTTGCACGCATTTATTTATCTGTTCATTACTTAATTGCATTCATCTATCCATCTAGTATATTCTCATACTCATTCATTTTATCTTAAAAATATTTCATTTAGGAGTCATTAAAATGCATTCATTATCCTTTTAATTGCATTAAGGTGCAGTTATTCATTCCCTCCTTAATTGCATTATCATTTCACTTAGTCATATTTTAAGACATTTAGAATCATAACAACAAACATTTATCTCGACATTTGTTTATACATTTTACATGTGCATTCATTTAGAAATCACCACATAAACATTTATACTTTACATTTGTTTATCCATCTTGCATTCATTTTAACCATCTATATACTATTTACATAAACCATTAGATTCATTGCATTTCATCATATCAAACACAGCTGCATATTATCATTTCATCAACATAAACACCAAGTGCTATCTATTTCATAGTTAGCCTCATTTCATTATGCATACATCATCATCATGGCATTCCATACATAAAACATTACAACCAACAAATCACACATATATTAACCTGCATCAACATGTTAGCATCATATTCATAAAAGCATGCATATAGACATCATCAAATCATCATCATAACATACATATAGGAATCATCTCATAAAAATATATATCTAAGCAAGTAAAACATCCATCTAAGCTAAATCATAGATCATCATCCTGCATAAATCCATACATATCATCAACATGCATACCATCACAAAATATGGGATCTCCTCATATATCATCTCGTAACAACATACATGTATCAGAGTACACTGATGTCAAAAACATCGGCTCCCAAGAGCCATCCAAGGCACAATCCAAAATGACAATGTAATAAAATACATACAGCTCTCTCAAATGGCACTCTGGCCAGATGTTGCACCACCATCACCACTTGCTCCCCCACTAACCCCTGCACCACCTACACTACCTCATCGTGGAGGACCCATCACACCACCACTGCTTTGTATCCTCTTAGACCGCTCCGATCTCTCTCGACGCATCTGTGAATAGCTTAGTGCCCGCTGGCTGGTTGGCACCGCCTGCTCATATAACCCCCGCCAATACTCTATCTCTTCCTGAGCTCACTGTATCTCCCTCATCACCTCCCCAGTAGGACCCTGTGCTCCTACCCCAACTCGTAATCTCTCCTGCAGCTCTGTCAATCTCTCCACCGCATCATCTCTCTCACGTAGCACTATAGTCAACTCTGACTCCCATGCAAACAACTGAACATCTCTAGCCGCAACCTTTGCCTCCATATCTTCCAGTCGAGTCTGCAAAAATAATATCATCTGATCCCGGAGATCTTCTCCTCCACCTGTAGCTCCCTCTCCTCCTCTAGTATCTCTCGTATCCATAGGTGCCTCTCCCTCCCCCATATCCCTGCCACCTAATCTAACTCCTCCCTGCATCAACAGCCCCTGTGATAGTCGCAATGGCTACCCGCCTCTCCCTCTCCGCTATAATCGTCCACCTCCACCACCACTTCCTCCAAATCACTGCATCCAAATCATCTAATGCCCGCTGCCACCACTCTAACTTCCCCAAGTGGGGTTGACTCATCATACTGCCATACATATACACATAGGGTGGATCCTCTGCCCTAAATCTCAGACTCACAGGTCGTGTCACAGGTAGATGCTCCCATGCCCTGATATGCAGTAGAGTAATCCCAACTCCCAGTGAGATCGTCTCTCGGTACACCACCTCATGCATCTTCTAATATAGGTGCGACATAACGCACGGTCCCCATGCAAAGTGTGTCCCCTCAGTCATCGTCTGCTTTATAACCTGGCCCCAACCCACGGCTAGTCCATGTGATCGTCAATTAGGGCATAGTAGGCCCCCAACAATCCCTAATAGTACAACTAGCAGTGGCTCATATAATGCAGCTATATCCTCCCACGCTACTGAGCCATCGTGAATGAACACATCCTCATCAAAAAATCGTTGCACAGCTATTGTCCCCCATGCTCGGTCATATGTCACAAGATCCCCTCGGATAGGGATGTGTAAGATCTATCGCACATCCCCCAGTGTCATAGTCATCTCCCCCATAGCCAAGTGGAACGTGCAGGTCTTGTTGTGCCACCACTCCGCCAACGCTGTCATCAGGCCACGATTCGTCCGAATCACTGGCATATACATCACATCATATAGGCTTGTCGCTGCAATGCAATCAATCTCAGCCTCTGTAAGCCAATCTCTCAACTGTTGTGTGTCTGGATGCCTCTCCCGCATCTGTAAGACGGGAAGATCCTCCTACACATACACATCAACCATCCTCATCAGTTATTTTGTTTCAAACTTTCTTAAGTTTAAACCTAGACTATCAACAGATACTTTGATCAAGTATCTTCAGGTCTCAACAGGTAAGAAATCATGGCACGCCTAGACTACAACAGGCATTTATCCTAATAACCTAGTCTCATCGGGGCTGTTGTGGTTCAAAACAACTAAACCTATCCATCCACCCAACATTGGCATCAGGAGATTCTTTTTCTAAACACACTGGGGCATCTATTTTTTAAACAATAGCGCTACTCTGCTAATAATCGCGCTACAACAACTACCCACTAGCGCTAAAAAACAATAGCGCTAGAACAACTACGCAATAGCGCCATTTCAAAACACCAGCGCTACAAGAAGGACTCGATAGCACTAAAACATTCGCGCTAAAACAACTACTCAACTGTGCTACAATTGACAACAACACTAAAACCACTATGCCATAGCACTGTAGAGGCAAAATAACGCTAATTCAACTAACAACAGTGCCAAAACACAGTTTTAGCACTATTGTCCTGACTCAACTTGGACGCTTGAAAACAAACATAAAAAATACGAAAAAAAACAAAATTTCAAATTTGCGTACCGCTGGTCCGTAGTCATCTGGCCGCTGGAATCAACAAACCCGCTCTAGCCAATGATCTGCTATCGGTATCGGCATCCTAACTGTTGCTCGCTCTTTCAATGAAGTCACTATCAGAGCTTTGAATCACTATGGAGATTAATGCAAATGACCCTGTTTTACCCCCTTCACCCCCATATATACCCTTCGCCCTAACCCTAATTTTACCCCACTCATCATTGTGGTCCTCGTGAACTTCCAGCGCCTCCCATTTCTCTGTTTTATCTCTAATTTATTCTATTCTTTCACCATTATTGCTAAATTCTTTTCTTCTATCTCCCTGCCAATTCTCGTTCTTTTTCGAGAGATCGCCCGATTTTTTGAAATTTTCCGGCCCATCTCTCGAGGGGGCATACCACCCACTAAATTAACATTTATGGGGCATTTTTATTCACACCTATTTTTTCTTTCTTTGAAACGACGCAAAAAACCTCACCGTCTCAAAGAGGGGCAAATGTAGTCACATAAATCTGTCAATTTTAATTAAATAAATATTTGCTATTTATTTGATTAAAAACCCACAAGCCATCAGTTAATTAAATTAACATTTAATTAATTCATCTTCAAACATTCTCCTATTAATTAAATAAATTATTCAATTTATTTTAATTAATTCATTAAGTCAAATTCACAATCAATTAAATGAATAAATCCTATTTATTTAATTGAATCCCCTTTCCTCTTTTAAATAAATAATTAAAACATTTATTTAAATCATTAAAACTCCCCCCACTTGCATTCTCCTACAAATGCAAGTTGCAACTACAAGTTGAAATAAATTAATTTTATTTTAATTTAAATCCTATTTTCCCTCACCCACCAAATCCATTTGCACTCCTAAATCCCCTTCTAGACCCCTCTAACCATTTTCTAATCATTCCTAATTAGCCTAATCCATCCCCTAAATATTATCACATTCCTAAGCAACTTGGAGTCACTTCTCAAAGCCTTCAAAGTCTTTGAAAAACATTAAATGCTTTATGTGTCCAACAAGCTAACCTCTAAAGTCTTCTAGACCATTAATGCCTCTTACATAACCATTTATGGTTAAATCCACTTGCTCCCATGGTTAAGAGACTTTACCTCTAAACTCAACCCTCATGTAACCCATGTGTCTTCCCAAACATTTATTGCTTTGACCATGGTTATCCTCACTAACCCTTACACGAGAGTTTATCCATTGGATAAAGACATTATTTATTGGATAATGGCTTTATTCTTTCAAACTCAACATTAACCTTACCTCCCAAGTTAACCCTCCAGTCATGTCAAGTATTTAATGCTTATTCTCTCTCCTCTCAACCCATCTCTTGTTGACATTTGTCATCCTGGGTTTGGGTTGAAAGCCCTCACAAGGAGCTAAAACCCTTCAATCCCGACCCTTGTTGAGATTACTCAATCTCAACCATCCATTGCTCCATTTTACTTATAAATAGAGCTCATTTCTTCATAATCCAGATCCTGAAAACTTGTATGCATTTAAATTATAGTCAATTTTAGAGAGAGCATTTTAGCATAATCACTCATATTGTCATTTTGGACTAAAATTAATCTTAGTTCATTTTATAATATCTCATATTTAGCTTGTTTTTACACTTGCATAGCATAGTTTAAAACATTTCAATCTTGAATCTCCATAAGACATCCATAGTGCAAAAAGTTGCTGAGAGCTACACTCATTTGGAAACTTGGAGAGGAGAGGAACAAGGGAGGAGGAGCTACAAGCATGATGGAGGGCATTTGGAGATGCCTTGTTGCATTTGTTTTCTTTGTCAATGTTCTATTTTGCTTTTAATGTCTCTCTTGATATGCATGTTTAGAATAATCTCTGGTTGTTAACACTGACTCTTGTTTCTTGTGTTTCTTGTGTGTGTTTCCATACCACAGGTTTTTCTAACTCCTTTTTGCAGAGCATCAATTTTGATCTACAAGTTATCGCCTTGTTATGATTAAACATGAACTCTCATCTCCTTGAAATTTGCCTAACTTTGTTATTCGTCATGAACCTTGTATCCGAAATGAGCTTATGAGGTTCATGATCTACAACAAAGTTAAGTAGATAAATGTATTATATAAATTTTTATATAGGGTCATATCAGGTTCATGATGAATAACAATGTTTCTCATATAAATGTACTGTATAAATCTGCAGGGTGTCTATGTTTGTTATTGATCATGCACCAACTATGGTGCTCTATAGTTATTTGTATTTGTATGTATGCATATCTTGAAGTTACTGTTGCGGGTTGTGTGTGGGTTGACATCCAACATTCTAATGTCGTTAATCTGTAGGGTTGTGCCCTACTATACGGCCATTACAACAGCATAAAACTAATCACCCTCTCACTGTTTTTGTTTTGCAGGGTGTGGTGCTTTTAGGTCATAGGGTATCGTTTTCTATAAATTTGTTTATACTTAGTATTGTAATGCCATTTATTTGTACGCTTGTGTTGTAATCGGCGGCTATTACAACAGTATAAAAGACTTCTAGATTATCAGTATGTTATCTGCCTAAAATTGTTATTGGTCATGAACTTTGTATGACCCTCTACAACTATGTTTCTACTGATAGTCGTAATTCAAGGAATTGTGCCATACTCTATGGCCTTTACAACAGTGTTAAACTCTGCTAGATTATTGTAGGGACCTCTATAACTATGTTTCTACTCATGCTCCTATTGTTTTCTATAAATTTGTTTATACTTAGTATTGTAATGCCATTTATTTGTACGCTTGTGTTGTACTCGACGGCTATTACAATAGTATAAAAGACTGCTAGATTATCAGTATATTATCTGCCTAAAATTGTTATTGGTCATGAACTTTGTATGACCCTCTACAACTATGTTTCTACTGATGGTCATAATTCAAGGAATTGTGCCATACTCTACGGCCTTTAGAACAGTGTAAAACTCTGCTAGATTATTGTAGGGACCTCTATAACTATCTTTCTACTCATGCTCCTAATTTGAGAAAAACTATAAAGGCTATAAAATTTCAGAAAGGATTCTAAATACAAAATTCCTCTGCTAAGCATAGACATTAAGCATAAATTTACTCATGGTTCTAATTCATAACAAATTTATAAACCCTATGAAATTTCCTAACCAAAAGTTGTTTATCAGTGAAGCATTCAAAATAAGGATACCCTGCGGATGAATAGCATTAAATTGTTGGAAATCAACCCAAATCGAACCCTAAAAATTATAAGCACTACCAACCTGCTAAGAAAATCCAATGACAGTAAAACAACAAATTTAAAACATTTCAAACATATCAGTAAATTATCTAATGTTTCGAGTATATATTATCTGCGTAACATGGTTAATGACCATGAACCTCATATGCTTCTCTATAAATTTGTTTATAATTAGTTGACAAATTTTATCTGCGTAACATGGTTAATGACCATGAACCTCATATGCTTCTCATAGAAATTTTGATAGGCTAAACCTGACTGAAGAGAACAACATGTATGTTAATGTCCCTCATTAAAATTTCCAAGTTGCCAGTGCTTTTACATTTTAGGGTTCGGTGGTGGTTGACATCCAACAGTCTAATGTCATTAATTTGAAGGGACCTCTATAACTATATTTCTAATTACAAATTCAATAGCAACCATACATGATAAACCATAAATGCCTCTACTAAAGAACATCAATCATTCTCGAAAAATACTGGAAATGCTAAGTTCAAATAAATTCCACATATTTTGTACAACATAAACCCTATAAAATTTCAGAAAGGATTCTAAAACCATAAATTAGAAATAAAAAATTTGCTTACCTTTGAAGCATTCAAAAGAAGCTTACCTTGTAGAGTATAACGGATAACAGATAAGCCTAGCACAACGTCGGAACCGTGCAGATAATGGCATTACATGTTGGAGATCAACCAAAACAGAACCCTAAAACCTAAAAGCACTCCCAACCTGCAAACAAAAGCAAATGACAGGAAAACATCAAACCCAAAACACCTAAAAACGAAGGCGAATTTAAAAAAAACCTTACTTTGCAGGAAATAAAAAATCAAACACTAATAAAACACAAAGGTATTTACCTTACAGAGTAAAAGGCTTCACGACAACAGAGTGGCAAATCACAAAAAAGCCTACCAATACGCAATAACCCTGCAAATTAACTGCATTAAGCAACAGTCACAAAAAAAGACCTTAAAAGCTATAAGCACTCGCCAACTGCAAAGAATATCCAATGGTAGGAAAACAATAAACCTAAAATATGTCAAAACTAAACCCATTAAAACAGAAAGAAGTTTACTTTGCAGACAAACAAGAAAACATACCTTGCAGAGTAACAGAGTTGACGACAACGAAAAGCAATTAGGGTTAGGCGATGAGTATACGTTTGTTTTGGAGATGGCAAGCACTTGTATCCTTCAAACAAAATCCAATGACAGAAAAAAAAATAAAACACAAAGGTATTTACCTTGCAAAGTAAAAGGATTCACGGCAATGAAGTGGCAAATCACAGAAAAGCCTACCAATACGCAATAACCCTGCAAATTAACAACATTAAGCAACAGTCACAAAAGAAGACCCTAAAAGCTATAAGCACTCGCCAGCTGCAAAGAAAATCCAATGACAGGAAAAACAATGAACCTAAAATATGTCAAAACTAAACCCATTAAAACATAAAGAAGTTTATTTTGCAGACAAACAAGAAAACATACCTTGCAGAGTAACAGAGTTGACGAAAATGAAAAACAATTAGGGTTAGGCAATGAGTATACGTTTGTTTTGGAGATGGCAAACACTCGTAACCTGCAAACAAAATCCAATGACAGAAAAACAACAAACCGTAAGAAGGTCAAAAATAAGTTCCACACATTCTGTAGAAAATAAACAATAATCAAACACTAATAAAATGCAAACAATTTACCTTACAAGTAACAGACTTCACGGCAAAACCTTAAGAAGTCGACAGCAAAATCCAAGGAGATCACAGTTCACAGTTAAACCCTAACAACGCGATAAGTTGCAAAGCAAAACAATTCACAGAATGAAGACAACCAAAAAGCAATTAGGGTTAGGCGGCGAGTATACCTTTGTTTAGCGATGACAACGACTTCGAGATTTGTGCCCACCGACAAAGGCCAAGCCAACAAATAGTTCGAGATTCGTGCCGACTGACGGAGCCAAGAGGGAGTATGGTCATCGCACCATGGTCGGGACAACAAAGTTTTTGGAATTCGTGCGGACCCACAGAGAGAACCCCATGAACGGTCGCCGCCAACACGTCACCACCACCTGCAGGAAAATATCTGACCGCCGGAAACTCAACAACCAGAGAGCCTTACACTTCGGCGGGCAAAAACTCCCACTAAAAGCCTATCAGCTTAAATATTAGCTTTACAATAATAAAAAAATCAAAAACATAATCTTGAAACTTACATATACTTCAAATTTATATGATATAAAATTGACTTCTTATTAAATATCAGAATTAAATATCCTAACATTAATTCTTAAATAATAATAATAATAATAATAATAATATTCAATACTCTTTAATATCCAAAACATGAGATATTTGGGCCACTTTTGGCAATTTTTGCAATTATTACCTCCACCGAGAACAAGATAAGAATCAAAAAGTGAAAACAAAGACCAAAAAGACGATATAACCTTACAGCCCTCCTTTATTATAACCGCGAACACATGTCAATCAGAAACGTGAACACGTGTCATGGAAAAATAAAAGGCATCCATGAAAGCAAACTAGATTTGATTTTGCCGATATTGTGGAGCCCACAAATTCAATGCATCAATTTTCTAATATTTTTGTCCGGATTTAAAGGAAATGTTGCAATTTGTACATGATATATGTTAAAAGTACCTAGACAAGAATTTTAATTAAAAATCCTTATCTCCAAAAGTATGCATGTCGGAAAAAGTGTAGAAAATTGTACGGCTTGAACTTTTTCTTTCTGTTTACTTTCATTTTAGATTGGGTGTTCTTTTGTATCTTTTTATTTATATGTATTTTTTATTTATTTTTTGTTTTTATTTTTATTTTAAATTTGTAATTTGTGAAATTTATTTGTTATTTTGTGACTTATCAAAGTCAATTTATTTTTTAATTTTAAAATTTTAAATCTAAAATTAAAATGAATCAATTCTAATTTTGCAGAATAGATTAACATATATAGTTGCCATAAAACTCCATAAATCATAAAATGTGAACAATCAGTGCCATAAAACTCACAATTGACTTGGACGTAGCAGTTTCAGTTGCATTTGAAGTCATAGTTGATTGAGGATCAAAACAATTGACAAACATTGAAAGACTCAAAAAAATTCATTGGGATCAAAACAAAATGAAAGTGACCCTAAAATTTTTCAAAATCGTCAAATTCATTATCCTGCAATTCATAATTTAATCTTTAAGGTGCAACAAAACAGAAAGACGATGTAGCTTTTAAGTTTTTTCTAGCGTGCTTCTAAGAACAAAATTGTATTTTAAGGTTAGATTATTATAGTATTGTTTTATATATACCAAAAAAAAAAAACGTTATATTTGGAATTACAATACAATGCTATCACAAAATATATCATGAAAATCAATTTTTTATATTGTCAAATTTGTCGTTTTCTATAGAACTATATGATACATGAAGTTGTAAATGTGTGGTTTAGAGTTGTAACAAGTCAAGTGGTAATATTTTTGGGAAAAGTATTTAGAGAATAAATACATGAACGAATCGAAAATTCTTGGGAAATTGAGCTTTCACGGGTTGTAGCACATGAACAAATTTATTTTTTGGAAAATAAATTCTCTAAGAACAAATTGTAAGGCAATATATGGAAGAAAAGACCCTGATATTTTCGTAAAATTGAGAGGCTACATAGCTGAAACGAACATACATAAGTAATTCTCTAGTGGTTTTCATGGAGAATTACTTTGTGGGATTGTGTTTAGGAGTGAAAAAGGCATGATGAAGCTTTTGGATTCTGCTAGCTGAATGGAGGGGAAAGGAAAAAACAAAAATCCAAAATAAAACACATCAAAAAGCAGCAAGACAACTGTGAGTTGGTATTTCTCACCTTCCCCATTAAATGCAGATTTATTATCCCGCAAGTTTCTGGCGTTTGAAAAAAATTCAAGCTTATAGATTCTCGAGGGTGACAATTTTTCGAGCTCAAAAGCCCACACTAAAGCCTATTGACTTAAAAATAACAATATAATAATAATAATTGGTACTAAAAGTTTTTTTTACACATGTAAAGAGTTTAATGGAAATATAAAAAATAATAATATATTAAGATATACTAATACAATCATATCTTAATAATAATTTATAATAATTACACTCATAATATAATAATAATTTAATATTAATTACAATATAATAATATAATAATTCTTTACATATATTCCTCTACAGATAAGTGTGCTATTTAATATATATTTAATATTTGTCTTATTAAAATATAATATAAAATAATAAAATAAATTATTATATATAATAATATTATAAATATAAATATAATATACAAATTATATAAACTAAATTTAGAATCAAATACTAAATATTCAAATAAAAAATATTTTTAATAAAAATGCATAAAGAAAAACAAATTTTAAAAATTTCTTTTAAATCTTATTATATTATTATGTTGGGACATTGGAAGGCGAAGTTCAGGTTTCAAATACTCTGCTATCTCACTAGAGAAAGACACAAGCAGAAATAAAATAATGAAAATCGTTTTCCTTTTTTTGAAGTATTTTATGAATGAACAAATGAAAGATTTTAATGAGGGACCAAGACAAACCCTCTTAAATTATCTTCAAATTATTTTTCATGTTGGATCTGTATTATTGATTTTGACAAGGAGGCTGACCATTTGATTAATCCTATTTTCCTCAAATAACTGATGTATGTTGTCAACTTGTAAGTCATTTTCATATTGAATGCAAATATCCTTACAAAATATGTATTTCATGATGAAATACCATTCCATTTCCGACACTTGTTTCTTAAAAAAAATGGAACTCTTTCCTTCCCAGTAGAATAAAGTGGGAGGACAGCAGACGTACTAACCACGATGCATCTGAATTATAGTGTTTTATCTTTAAAGTAATAAATACCCAGGTTTAGAGTGCATTCGTACTATTTGAGCTAGTTTAGGCCATGTTTGTCATTATTCCCTCCACCGACGGGAAAAAAAAAAGCCAACGTTGAAAAAGAGAAAACGAGGAGACCAAAAATGTCTCTTTCACCTTAGGAAAGACTTCTTAAAGACATTGTTAATGTAAAGTTCGTACACATTGGAAACCAAAATTTCTCAACACGTCTCCCGAATAAGCAAAAAGCGTTTCTCGATTTGATTTTGCTTTATTAAAGACATTTATTTAATGAAACCCATAAATTTAACGTATCACTTAGTTAAAAAATTGTACGGATTTGTTGAAATCTGTTACGTATTCGAGATGGTTTGTTTGAAAAATAAATTAAAAAAATTATATTATGAGAAGAAGAGCAACAATGCACTCAAGCATGGCGCCCTCGAGAAGGATGAGCCCACTAAAGCATGGCAATCTCTAACCTCAGCATTCCCAACAACCATGTAACCAAAAGCATTAGGTATGTTTTTAAGAATAGGGTTGGTATGCAGGGAAGATTACAAAAAAGATTACAAAAGGGAGATATGGGGGAGGGGTTCGCATAGAGGATCATAGGTTTTTTTGTTTGTTTTTTTCGGTTAGGAGGATCATAGTTTTCATTTGAAGGGTGCGAAAGTGTGAGGGAAGGTAGTGAGATAACAAAAATTTCAAATTTTGTTTAGGATAATGTATTAAAAGTTTATGTAATAATATTGTAATATAAGGAGAGGTCAAGAATAATTAATTTTATAGATCAAATTTGTGAAAAAAGAGTAGGGAGAGAGGAGGAGAGGTAGTTCCATAAGCATTGGACATGAGGTAGAATCAAAAGGCATGCTTAATTGCCTCCATTTTTGTGTAGAAAGAACATGACAAAGAGGGAGAGATAAAGGAGAGAAGTTGTCAATAGGAACCTTTAATATGCAAAATTTTTCAAGCAATCAATTGGTCTTGGACATCGGCTTTGAATTTCCAAATAAGAGCACTTAACTTGTTTCATTTAACACGATTAAGCTTGCAATTGCATTTGACGTTTAGATGTGTACACGAGGATATTGTGTGCAACAGTTGTTTATAAATAGTTTGAAGAATGAAGGTGCAAAAGTTTCAATTGTTAGGCCATTTTTAATCCATAAAGAAGACATCATGGTAAGGGGTAGATGGTAAACAAGACAAATTGGGCATAACAAGTTGTTGGACTTGTTGAATCAAAGGTTTGTCTAAAGGGGAAATTCTAAATTGAGACTTGAGATGTTGCCACGATTTCTAATTAAATCTAACCAGATCCTATAGGTCTCGGAAAGCTTGAATTTCATTTTTAAAGAGACATTTACTTTTAAGATTTTTATTGGTAGTTGTCATGCCCCGCTTGAGATGAGAGCTTTACACCCTAGATCACAGACCATAAGGAGGGTTGACATGTTCAAGAAGATGCATTTATTTCAACCAAGGAAAAAAGCAGAGGTCGACCTATATGAATAACAATAAATTGCTGATAAAAATAATAAAATAAATTCCTTGTGATTATTTAAGGGTTGACCTAGGGCAAAATAGGGAGGACTGACTGATTTTATGCATTTTGCTAGGGGCAAACTCCATTATGGAGCATCCAACTTGGCAAGGGTTTGAAAATAATAAATTAAACTTGATTGCTAGCCAACCTATTTGGAAAGGTTGCAACCTTTGATGAAGAGCTCTTTGTTGGAAGGTATAAATAAGAGGTGTTTGTGGATCATTTAGGGATTCATTCAATTCTTATTCTAAGATCATATCTATGTCAGAAAGAGAATCAGTAATCATATTACCTAATTTGAAAAAAGATAGAATATATTTTTAAATCGTCCTATTAATTAATAGTTACAAACAAAATAAATTATAATCCTAAGCAAATCATTAATAAACTAGCCATGTTTCAAAGGGACATCGATCAACAAGAGATGCCCTTGGGAAGTAAGGCATCTCTTGCAAAGGATACGCCTCTACACCTCCTCTTAGAGGCTACATTGGATTAATTTGCAAAGGAGAAGAAGGAAGGAACGATAGGGTAGAAAAGAAGTAAATAGATCTTAATTGAATATTTGATTTGAGTGTCTTAACTAACTATTTGAGTTTAGAATAACTAGGGGAAAATTTGTTGGCAACTGTTGTCATTGATATCAACTAGGTCAGTTGTAGAACTGCATAACATGATGGTTATGCGGGTTATTGTTTTAGGGTGTGCATAACACAAAGGTTATGTGTTATGCGGGTCCCGCAAGTCTGTGGTGCGAACAAGTAAGAAATAAATTTGCATGTGTGTGTGCAGAATAAGAGAATTACCACCCCCGCAAGCCTATGGCTGGAACTGGTGAGGAGTGAATGACTCTACGGGCGCATGGGATAAGTGGCGGCCTCCGCCATTCTGCGGCTGGAATCTGTGAGGAAAGGATGACCTCGCGAGAGTGCGTGAAAAGATATGTGACTGCCCATCATCCCGCGGTGTGATGGACAAGAGAATTGTGACCATGCGAGGTAAGATAAAGCAAAGTGGAGAAAGACTCCCCATCATCTCGCAACGATGGACTTTGGAGAGAAATGGTTGTGTGAGGTAAGTAAGAGAAAGCAGAAGGAGACTCCCACTATCCTGCATCATGCAAGATGGATGTGCTACAGTCTTGCAGGGTACCAAGAAGGAAGGAGCGTGAGATATCTCGTTATCCTGCACTACAAAAAGTCAACGTGATAAAGGCATGCGGGGTAAGAAAACAAAGGAGCTCAGGACTTCTCGTTGCCCCGTGCAATGTAAAGCAGGTGTATGGTGATCTTGTGGGGTAGCACAAGGTGAAGGAAGAGATGTCCCCCGTTGTCCCTCAATGCCAAAGATCGAGGGATAGAACCCTTGTGGAGCAAGACAAATGGAGATGATATACTTCCCGCTATCCTACAACGGGTAAGAAGAAATTCCAAAGTGCCTACAGGGGAAACAAAAGTGAAGTTGTTTAGGATCTTGCACCATTGAAAGAGACAAAATGATGGGCATGCAGGGTAAGAATACTGAAGGAATCAGAGGTCGTCTTTGCCATCCTGTAACTATGAAGACTGTAGAGAATGCGTCTTGCAGGGTAAGAAAGGACAAAGTGAAAGGTGCATCTCGTTGTTCCACAACATGCAGAAGGATGTTAAGAGGATCTTGTGGGGTAAGTAAAAGGTAGAAATATGGTGCATCCCGCCAGCCCGCACGGGTGAAATGGGTTTGAGAATGATGATGTGGGCTAACAAAGAGAAAGAAGTTAGTGGCTCCCTCCATCCCACAAACATATATGTGATGCGCATAACATGAAAGTTAGTCACATTATGGAGTTCTATGGATTGGTGCAACCTGACAATCCACGTGGCAGGTTGATCGATGTTGAACAAGCAACTTGAACACCAAATGAGAAGATTGTGATGCCACATTTGTATTCTAGTAAAGAAGATATTCAATGTGGCAGTTGATCAAGGGTTGACCAATTGATTTGAACATCATTTTGACGACGTGGTGCTCGTTGATTGCACGCAGGGGAATGAGAATCTGACTCATCTGTTGCCAGAGTTTGTTGTCGACTACCAACTAAAGATTTCATTAGTTGTGATCGAATCGATCAGAACAGGAGGATGGAGAATGCATTAATTGTGACCGGATTGCAGGCTATTTGTGTGGCTCAAGGAAGAATACTAGATCTCTTCGGGCTGAGGAAGATTACTAAACTTAGTAATCTAAGGACAAAGAATGATCTGAAGAATGAAAGGATGCATTTAATACTGACACCCAATTTGGGAACATATTCAGGACAGAGAATAAAATTTTTGATTTCTGCTTTGGAGGAAAAATATTAGGTGTATAGAGCCAATTGAATCAAGCAGTAGATTTGATGAGATTTGAAAATGGTAGATATGGTTGTCAAGACAGAGATAGAGGTGGAAATAAAAACTTTATTAAATCTACTGTAAGGGTGGTTGAAGTAGTGTGAGTTGTCGCCAAGAGAAAAAGTAAAGCAGAGACAAAGAGAAGATTTAGCTAGGTAAAGCAGAGACAGGGAGAAGATTCAACTAGGTGAAGTAGAGACAAAGAGAACCAAAGATAAAGAGAAGTAGAGGCAGAGAGAAGAAGACAATCAGACAGAGGAAGAAGAGGAAGAACATCAGCAGGCAGAGAAATTCATTCTTAGGTGTGAGAAATTTGTAAGTGTTACAAAACTCGTTTGTAACAAGGTTTTAATATTGCATTCTAAAACTTGATATTATTCTATTTCTCTGAGTGGGTGCTCAGAGCAGGGGTAGGTGTTGAAAAATAGGGGTTGGTGCTCAAAATCATTAGGGGTTGGTGCTCCTTGGGTTGGTTCCTTAAACATATTATAAATAGTGATTTTATTGTGAGGCTGGATTGGAGCAATAGACTCCAGCAGCTATTCTCATTGAGGTTTTTCCCACATTGGGTTTTCCTCGTAAATCTAGTATCGCGTTTGATTTGTATCTGTGTGTGTGTGTTTTTAATTGATTTTCAATTTTAATATTTTCACACATAGATTAATTTTTTTGTAATACACCGATTCACCTTCCCCCCCCCCACCCCCCCTCTCAGTGTCCATTAGTGTTCTTAAAAGTTAGCCAACTATGATCGGGTTTGGTATGATGCATAAACACATAACATTTTGATCCAATTAATTTGTTATTTGTCTTCCATTTAATAATGAAGTAGGTGTAAAGCGGAAAAAAATCAAACCCTAGTTGTTCTCCCCTCCCCAACTCCAAGGAGAGAGAAGGGAGAGTCACTAGGGTTGATGGTTTTCACTCGGGAGAGACTTTACATTCAAAAGAGGGGTTGAAACCCACAAGATCCAATCCCACGCAATGCAAGATTGGATTCTATATGAGTTTCAAGGGTTGTGATAGCAAGGATACCCTCTTTTGTAAAGAATGTAGATAGAAAGATTAAGCTAGGAATACATAGAAAGTGAGAAAGATTCACTTATAAATAGAGATAGGGATATGATATGAAGCTGCGGACTTGGAATTAGCAGTAAAATGTCGAGACGGCGCTGTCCTGCAAATTTGAGCAAAAGTTGACGGGACGATGGCGCCCGGCATGCACACGGTCCTCCGAAAAATCCGCGAAACGAAGGGGGATCTGTTCGTCTCTGCACAAGGATTCCAGATCTTCAATTTCAGCCGCGTACCTGCAACCTACACACAGAAAAGCGAAGACGATTGGGGGGTTAGGGATTAGGGGTTTGCCCTTAGGTCAAACCCCGGTTTTGGAATTAACCAAGAAATGAGAAATGCTGTAAATGTAATGTAAAACAAGTACTAATACCTTGTTGTAAGGATGTTTGTATCCTTATATGCGAAGGTATAGATGTTGTTGTATGTTGTATGTTGTATGTTTTAGTATGTGATCTCCTCTTCAATGGTTGAATCCTTGTCTTGAATGCAACACCTAGCCTTGAATGGAGACTTAGAATGATCAATTGCTTGAAGGAATGCTTGAATGCTTGAATGTTTGAATAGAGTTTCCACGTCTTGTACCCATATGTCCTTCCCCTTCAAATGGGAGAGGAAATGTAGTTTTTATACTTGCCAATTAGGGTTAAAAGACTGATTTTCCCGACCTTAGGCCGACCAGGAAATGTTATTTTCCAATTTGCAAACAAAAAGGCCCGAAGTCCCATAGGAGACCGGGCCCAAAATAGGGCCAGGGACCAGGGCGTTGGGCGCCATGGTCCTGGGGGACCAGGGCGCTGGGCGCCCTGGTCCTGAAGGACCAGGGCGCTGGGCGCTCTGGTCCCACCTCCCGGGACAACAGGGTGCAAGGAGGATCAGGCAGGGTGCTGGAAAAATGCAGTTTTTGGTGTCATGAGCAAGTTTCAAGGTCTCCATTCAGGTTCAGTGTTGCGTCGCCATCGTGAAGACCCAAATGCGGTCGAAATTGCAAGTGTCGCAATTTTAGGATGCTACATTTAGCCCCCACTTTAGCGGGAGTATAAGCGTACGCTCATACTTCCGGTAAAGTACAAGGAAACAACATTGAAAAACTTTCACCACGTCAAGGAGGCAAGATACACCAAGCCCCCAGTGGACTAAGGATCTTACGAATTCGATTGACAAAGTAAAAGGGAAGATCACGAGGGAGAACCATGACTGTCAGTAGTAAGGTTCCCTCACTATGAGTCATGCAAGAAAGATATCAAAAATTTTCAAGGCAAGGCTAAATTTGCCAAGAAATTTTCAAGTATCTTGAAAAGATATGAACGGGATGTATGCCGCCCTACGTTAAAGCGATCGCACACGCCTCATCGGGGGTGATTGCTTTAAGGTAGTGATACATATAAGAAATGAGAAAAAGGAAAGGAGCACGTTATCACAAGGATTTAGCCCCCAAGTGTGAGATAAGCCCAAGGATAATAGATACAAAACAAAAAGCACAAGGTAACTTCTCTTTCCTCGGGGTCAGTATGCTGTATGATAATTCATGTATATCATATGTATGTATGCATAATTGTTCTTCATTCCCCAATCAAGGAAGGTCACCTAGAAGAAGGGAACACATGTGTCCTTTGAGTCAACATGAGAGAGATCGAGAGATCTCAATGCTTTGCATCGTCCTCAAGTAGACAACACTAAGGACAACAAATGGAAGAATGAGAATAACATATAGAAGAAGTAACAAAAGAGAGGGGGAGAGAATCTTCCATGCTAATGAAACTAGTCTAGCACGTCATCTACCCCCTGATCTTGCTGATCAATGTTTCGGGAAGGTAGGGAACACGCTAGAGGAGGAACATCCAACACAGCAAATGGAGCTATCACAAGATCCAAACAAGGGCTATGTTCATGTTCCAAGCCACGTTGTTCTTGTCTAGGAGCTAGGATAAGTTCTTTAGAAAATGCGTTAGATAAATGGTTATCAATATCCACAAGTTCATATTCACTATCAGAATGAACAGGAGTAACATTTGCATCATGAATAACATTTTCATCTATATCATCATCAAGATTTATAAAAATAGGATTTTTAACTCGCACAGGATCAAGACCATCATGCATCTTATGTTTAGGAGATTTCGACTCAATCGTCGGCTGAGGAGAAAATGGAATAATGCTTGTTGAAGGTGTTTTTGGGGATTGCAAAGTTTGAGAAGCAGCTGCCTGAGCTCTAAGACGACGCCTTCGTCGGCATTCACGTGCAGAACGATTTCGTCTAGTCTTAGTAGGAAGTTGAGAAGATTGAGGAGGAGGAATGTTCTCATCCTTATCACTTGGGTGTTTAGGTTGTGGTCTCTTAGGTTGAACAATAGGAGAAGAGGAAGGTCTCTTCTCTCCATAAGAGGAAGGAGGAGGAACTGCTCCATACAAAGGAGGAATATTTGGTTTAGGAAGGAGACCAAGCCCATCATGACGAGGAGGTATAGGTCTACTTTTAGGAAGTTTATTAATCATAGGCATAGTCACATCCATAGGGATGGGTTGGGAATCGTCTTGAGGAAAGACATTGGTTTTATCTTTCAAAGGAAGAATTTCCTTCTCAAGAATGATAGGAATGTCAAGTTTGGGTGTTGTAGGTTCACTTAGAGATAGGATCATATCTTTTTTCCACTTTTGATAAGATTTGAAAAGATGATCACTTCGCGGAGGAAGAGATTGGAATTGTTTAGGCCAAAAGTAATCAATAGGAACGCTAGAAGTTCGTTCAGCTGGTTTAAAGAGACTATGACTGACAGTAACAACTTCACCATTATGGGGAAATTTCAGACACTTGTGAATAGGAGAAGCAATAGCTTTCATGGAAGATAGCCAAGGATAGCCTAGCTTCACACGAAATTGTTCGGACGATGGAATAATAGCAAAGTCCACATCAAGGGATTTGTTATGGACCTCAATAGATAATGTAATAGAACCAATTGCAGGAGAAGAAAATGCATCAAATAATTTCACAACCACATTTGTTTCGTCATAGATTACTTGATTCAATTGCAAAGTAAAAAGAAATTCTTCAGTAATGACATTAATCATACAAGAAGGATCAATAAGCACTCCACGGCAAGGTGTATTCTTGACTTTTGCAACTATATATAAAGGACCATCAGGTGCCCTGATAGTTTCATTGGAATCAAATGTGATGGAAGGTTCTTTAGGGATTTTCTGCTGCTCTACAAAGTTAATCACATTCAGAGTCATAGACACGAGATCATCAGGTGAGACGGAGGAATCAGTAGTATCAATCGCATTAGAGGTATGAGAAGGCAATGGATCCGTAAAAATCTGAAGATTTTGGTTAGGAGGAGCTACAGATGTGTTGCCTTTATTATTCACACCAGAAACAGAGATAGTATTATTATCAATCAAATCTTGAATTTTACCCTTCAAAGCAAAACATTTTTCAGTATCATGCCCAGGTTGACGATGAAATTGACAAAAAGATTTGTTATCAAAATAAGGTGAAGTAATCTTTGCAGGATCAATTTGCCTTATAAGAGGAAGAGTAAGCACATTTTGTTCCAATAACTTATTCATAATACTATGCAATGATTCATTCAAAGGAGTAAACTTTCTTTCTCTCTTGAAAAACTTAGAAATAGGAGGCACACCTGATGCTGCATTTACATTGTTGTTGATGATGTTTTCATTGAATTTGATGGAATCTTTGTTCAGTTTAAACTTCCCAAATGGTTGTTGACTACTATCACCCTTATCACTCGGAGCCATAGGATGTGATTGTTCCATTTGACTCACAGTCAGTTGATAATTGTGAAGAGTTGCGCACAACTGTTGGAAAGAAGTAAACTCAGAAAACAGGAGTTTTTCTCTAATATCTTTTTGTAAATTAGAAATGAAGATTCTTTGAATATCATTGTCAGGTACTGGAAAAGAAATTTGAGCATACAAATGCTTATATCTACCAATGAAATCAGTCACTTTTTCTTTAACACCTTGTTTACAATGCATTAAATCAATCAAAGTAACTTTAGGACTTATATTGTTTTGAAATTGTTGAATGAAAGCATTTGCAAGTTGTTCGAAAGAAGTAATAGAATAGGAAGGCAACAAGCAATACCATTGTAGGGCTTTGTCTCTTAATGTTCTAGTAAACAGTTTTGCAAGCAACCTTTGGTCATAAGCAAAATCAGTACATATTGTTTGAAAGGTCTTAACATGTGTTAGAGGATCACCCTTACCATTATAAAGCTCCAAATGTGGAATTTCAACATGTTTAGGGGGGATAGCTCGAACAATGTCAAGAGAAAGTGGACTCGCAACATCAAATGTGGGCACACTAAACTTAGATTGATTCATAGAGGCAATTTGTTGCTGTAAAGAAGAGACAGTTTGTGCAAGATTATTAATGGTCGCTTCAGTCGAAGAGTTCATATTAGACGTGTTAGATTGTGATGGAGGTGTTATGTTATTGAAAGAAGGTAGAGAGTAAGGTGGTGGGACACTATGATAGTTAGTCATAGGAGATGATTGGACAGGAGGAACACTACAAGGAGGAAATGAATTGCCCCCTTGCGTCATGTTCATTTGTGGAGATATAAGAGGAACACTCACTGAAGGAATGAATGAAGAAGTTGGATTGAATGAAGGAAGAGGGTTGATTGAAGAAGAGGGATTGCCCCCATGACTGGTGATCATAGGGGGAATGTCTTGTGTTGAAGTAGTCATTATGTTTGATGTAAAAGTAGGTATACTAGCAATAGGAGTCGTCAAAGGAATAGAATGATTAACTTGAGTAGGAGGTTGTGTATAACCTAAGGTTTCAGCACAACTCTTCATAGGCATCACATTCGAATCCACAATGTGTGCAATACCACGCAAAATATCAATTCCATTCTTATCACTTTGAAGCATACGTTTTAGACCCTCAATTAAAGGAAGAGCTTGACTATCAGGGTATTCTTGAGACATCCACTGTCGAAAATCATCAAATTGGTTATCCAATTTTGAAAGTTGTTCTACAGAAACCTCATGGAGAGCTTCTTCATCATTAAGAGGATTAGAGGAATTACCCATGTCCTCGTTAAAAAGACCATTCAAATTAGGTTCCATCTCCTCAGTAATTAAACCTTGGAAAGACTTAATTCTAAGGCTTCGTCTAACGGGAATAGTGTAGGTAGGGCTTATTGTTGTAAAACTCATGCACTAAAGAAAGAAAGAAGATTTTGAATTTTAGAGGTAGCAAATTTCAGTAAAACCAGCCAATCTTCTAGATTTAATCTGTTAAATACAATCAGGACAATCTCCCGAAATTTCAAAAAAAATGTCCGGGACCGTGGCGCTCGGGGTGCACACGGTCCTCGCAACTTTTTTCGAAATTTGCAGGGATGAAAGTTATGATGATTTTACAGCTAACCTGAAAAAAATTGAGTGATTTTACGATCTGTAGATAGGCCAAATTAAAGTTGCAATCTCAAAATTGAACCCTACCAAGATTGTCGAAAAATGCAAAATTTGAATTTTGAAAAAGAGAGGGAAACTGAAATTTTGAATTTTATGATTTTAGAGGGAATACCAAAAGCAATGCAAGTTTTGAAATTTAAAAGTTGACTCAATTTCATGCAAAATTCAAATTTGAAAGTGGAAATCAGAGTTGTTGTAATTAAGCACTTAATTTCAAAAGTCACAAATTGCAAAAATTTGGATAAATCACTGAAATTTCGAATGAATGATAACACACTTTTCAGATTTAGGACTGTAAGAAACGCAATTTTGACACAAATTTCAATTTCAACAATTTTTGAATGATTAGAAGCCTCAATCCAAGCAATCGCTAGACCAACTTTGACTGTAATTTTGAAAGTGTTAAAGTTGATAAAATCAGCCAAAATTCTGGATTTTAGCAGAAAAATACAGTAAGATCTAGCTCCCGAAATTTCGGAAAAAATGTCGGGGACGATGGTGCTCGGGGTGCACATGGTCCTCGCAACTTTTTTCCAAATTTTCAGGGATGAAAGATATTATGATTTTATTGCGGAATCCAAAGTTACAGCCGATTTGGAGATGTTTTGATCAGTGAAATTGTCAGACAAAGGTCGAATCAAGAGGGTTTCAAAAATTAGGGTTTTGACACTTAACCACTTAATTTTCAAAATTAACGCACAAATATGAATTGATAATTTGTAATAGAAGGGCAGATCTGAAACAAGCATCAACAATTAAACATTTCACAAGTTTAATTACTTAAAAAGAAAATTTAGGGTTTTTATGCAATTAACCTCTAAAATTTTGCAAAAGATCAAACATGGAAATGTAATCAAGGAATCCAATTTTCAGATCTAACTATGAATAATCAGAAAGGATGTTCACGTCGGGTTCACCAAAATGTAAAGCGGAAAAAAATCGAACCCTAGTTGTTCTCCCCTCCCCAACTCCAAGGAGAGAGAAGGGAGAGTCACTAGGGTTGATGGTTTTCACTCGGGAGAGACTTTACATTCAAAAGAGGGGTTGAAACCCACAAGATCCAATCCCACGCAATGCAAGATTGGATTCTATATGAGTTTCAAGGGTTGTGATAGCAAGGATACCCTCTTTTGTAAAGAATGTAGATAGAAAGATTAAGCTAGGAATACATAGAAAGTGAGAAAGATTCACTTATAAATAGAGATAGGGATATGATATGAAGCTGCGGACCTGGAATTAGCAGTAAAATGTCGAGACGGCGCTGTCTTGCAAATTTGAGCAAAAGTTGACGGGACGATGGCGCCCGGCGTGCACACGGTCCTCCGAAAAATCTGCGAAACGAAGGGGGATCTGTTCGTCTCTGCACAAGGATTCCAGATCTTCAATTTCAGCCGCGTACCTGCAACCTACACACAGAAAAGCGAAGACGATTGGGGGGTTAGGGATTAGGGGTTTGCCCTTAGGTCAAACCCCGGTTTTGGAATTAACCAAGAAATGAGAAATGTTGTAAATGTAATGTAAAACAAGTACTAATACCTTGTTGTAAGGATGTTTGTATCCTTATATGCGAAGGTATAGATGTTGTTGTATGTTGTATGTTGTTTGTTGTAGTATGTGATCTCCTCTTCAATGGTTGAATCCTTGTCTTGAATGCAACACCTAGCCTTGAATGGAGACTTAGAATGATCAATTGCTTGAAGGAATGCTTGAATGCTTGAATGCTTGAATGTTTGAATAGAGTTTCCACGTCTTGTACCCATATGTCCTTCCCCTTCAAATGGGAGAGGAAATGTAGTTTTTATACTTGCCAATTAGGGTTAAAAGACTGATTTTCCCGACCTTAGGCCGACCAGGAAATGTTATTTTCCAATTTGCAAACAAAAAGGCCCGAAGTCCCATAGGAGACTGGGCCCAAAATAGGGCCAGGGACCAAGGCGCTGGGCGCCATGGTCCTGGGGGACCAGGGTGCTGGGCGCCCTGGTCCTAAAGGACCATGGCGCTTGGCGCTCTGGTCCCACCTCCCGGGACAACAGGGTGCAAGGAGGATCAGGCAGGGTGCTGGAAAAATGTAGTTTTTGGTGTCATGAGCAAGTTTCGGGGTCTCCATTCAGGTTCAGTGTTGCGTCGCCATCGTGAAGACCCAAATGCGGTCGAAATTGCAAGTGTCGCAATTTTAGGACGCTACAGTAGGATTTTATGTAAATATTCTATTGTTTCTAATGTATGCATAATTAATAATAAAGTAGGAATGCGTGCATTGGTTCCTTTAAAGTCTATAGCCAATTAATCGCCCCATTATGGAGGGGAGAATGTACATGCAAGGAGTGCAAGTAGCATAAGAATCCATTTGAGTAGTAGTAATCCCGAGTGTCATTGGGAGGGCGAATGGTGAATGCCATTTTGTGCTCCTAAGGCTTGATGGATAATCTCAAGGCACCTTGTATGATCTCCCATGGTGCTTCATAATGTGGATAGATTATTCGGAAAAACCTTAAAGGAATTCCACATGTGTATTATGTAAGCTACAATTATGAATAAGATAATGTTCCTAACCCTAGTAGGAAAGATTGATCTTATATCTAACATGATTGAGGGGTCTCAATCAAGATCTAATTGGTAAAGTTATACCTCTAACCATCTTGCATTTCTTATTTGAATGGAATTTTTTATTTTAGGGCAAAAACTAAGGCATTTACAAAAGGGGACATTACAAATGGTATTAGAGATTTGATCCTGTCATCCTGTGAGGTAAAGATGAATCAATGAATGCATTCTAGTCAATAAGAAGGATCTAACAATATGTGTATTCGCATGTAAGCTTTGTGCTTACATAAATTCATGTGTATGCTCCATGTTTTTATGTGTATGTCTTGTGTTTGAATACCTATGATTACTGTAAATGTATTCCTATCATCATGAGATTTCTATTTATGGTTGATCTAGAATATAACATGAGTGAACCAAAAGAGATATGAATTTATTTAGGAAAGAGCATTTCCTTTGAGGTCATAGATGTGTGTCATGATTTTAATCCTCATCTTAATATATAAAAATCCCATCCCTTGTTTTGACTCAAAGAGATGTTGGATCAATCAAATCGGTTCTTTGTAAACATAAGTGATCGATTCTTAGGATTGATGATCTTCCTAAAGGCTCATGGACCTTGCCAATTTCCAGTTCTTGGTTTTGTTGTTGAGTTGACTAGTTCCATTTTGCAACCTGGGATAATATCAAAGTACTACAATGAAAAGTGGATTATAAATTAGATTCCATGATCACTCAACTATTGCTTGAGGATAGGCAATTTTGGGGAAGGGCGGACTATCATTCCTCAACTGAGAGGAGGGTCGACTTGTTCAAGAAGATGCATTTATTTCGACCAAGGAAAAAAATAGTAGAGGCCGACCTACTCTAATAACAGTAAATTGCTAATAAAACTAATAAAATAAATTGTTTGTGATTATTTAAGGGCCAACTCGGGGCAAAATGGGGAGGACCAATTGATTTTATCTATTTTGCTAGACCTTACCTCTATTATGGAGCGCCCATCTTTGCAAGGGTTTGAAAATAATAAATTAAACTGAATTGCTATCTAACCTATTTGGAAAGATTGCAACCTTTGATGAAGAGGTGTTAGTTTCAAGGTATAAATAGAATGTATTTGTGGATCATCCAGGGATCTATTCAAGACATAATAGGGAATATTGATCTTATATCTAACAGGATTGATGGGTATCAAATAGGATCTAATTGGTAAAGTTATACTTCTGACCATCTTACATTTCTTATCTGAATGGAATTTGTGATTTTAGGATTAAAACTAGGGCATTTACAAAAGGTGACATTACAGTAGAAAGAGGAGCATTGTCAAGTTGAACCAAGCAATTCCACTCGATGGAGGATCAACAAAGCATAGTCCATGCTCAAAGATTGATCATACCATAATTATTTTTTCAAAGTAGTCTACCGAGCTTTCCAAATAGAGTTGAAGGGGATAGAAGCATGATTTTTGAACTAAGGAGCACACAAAATCTTATCCATCCACTTCACTAAGTCTCATGATTGTCCAAATATATAACATATTGAATGCGATGGAAAATCAAATGTTTACAAGGAGAATCACCATCTAGGACCCTTACGACCCATTTAGCTATGAGACAAATACCTTGAGCATAAGGATCTATAATTCCCAACTCATCTATATATTTTGGTTGAACACAATGGATCCACAAAATAGTAGCCAGACCTTTTTATTTCCCAACTTAGCCCAAAGGAAGCTTCTAATTAACTGAGTCAATATATTTTAACAAGTTTTATAAGGAAGCCAACATGAGAAATGTAAACATGGTTGGTAAAGAGGATTTTTCTATTAGCAACTTAAATTCTACTAGCCACGAAAAGAAATTTATTGGTCCAATTTAGGAGTCTATTTTTAATTATAGAAAATAACCATTTCCACAGTTTTTGGAGAGAAAATACATTGCAAAGGGTATCTTAAGGTACCTTATGGTAACACCATGTTTCACCTCTCCCCATTCACATATTCAAGGCCGCCAAGGGTTGGGTCTTGTCATTATGAATTTATTTTTATGCATAGCCAATTTAGATCCTAAAATTGAGCAAAGATGATCCACCATGTCAAGCGTATGAATCACTTATTCTCCTAAGTTTTGAATGAAAAATATGTTGTCAATAGAAAAATGAGAGTTAAGAGTTGTAGCACTACCTAGAAGTATGCCTTGAATAACCTTATTGGTGAATACATGTTGAAAAAGATATCCAAGCAAATTCACAACAAGGACATATAGGGATGGGGTAAGGGGACATCCCAAGTGTATGGAATTTTGCAAGGTAAATTAGGGAGAGAGAACACCATTCATAGCTACTTTGGCATTTGCATCCATGAACATTTTAATTTACTCACAAATTTTGGGACCAAATCCAAGCTATTTTAGCATCTTAAGAATGAAGAGTCAAGGAATGCAAACGAAGTCTTTATTGGAGTCAAGCTTAATGATAAGATCATCTTGAGTATATTTTTGAGCCCAATCAATTGTCTCCCAAGAAATAACCAAGTTTTCTAAGATAAATCTTCCTCTTAAGAAGCCAATCTACTCTAGGAAAACAATCTCTTGAAAAATGTACTTATTCATGTCAATGCTTAGCTATTATTTTTTCTGAGGTATTGAGGAGCATAATAAGTTTTCATATATTAATTGTGTCATCATCTTTACTTTTGGGGATAATATTAACCAACCCTTGATTAATAGTGATGCTCTGCTAAATGGACAAGGTTAGTCTGAGATAAATAACACACAAGAAACCGTTAGTGTTAGTCAATCAAAAACTAATCTAAACAGGCATATCAAAAGAGATACTAAAAACATGAAAGCATATTTAAATAAAGAAGCAAATATGATGAGGCATCTCCAAATACCTCCTAACATGTTCTTAACTCCTTCTCCCTTGTTCCTCTCCTCTCCAAGTTCCAAAATAGTGTAGCTCTCAGCAGCTTTTTGCACTATGGATGCTTATGGAGGATTGAGATTTGGGTATTTTGCTCAAAATGTAAAATGAAAAGCTAAAATACTAGATGTTATTTAAAAATGATTGATTTTAACCAAAATAACAAGATTTTAATTTGCTATGCTAAATGCTCTCTAAAATGCCTATAGGTTAAATGCATACAAGTTTTCAGGATCTGGATTATGAAGAAATGGGCTCTGTTTATAGGAAAAATGGAGCAATGGATGGTTGAGATTGAGCAATCTTAACAAAGGTCGGGATTGAATGATTTAAAATCCATGTGAGGGCTTTCAACCCAATCCCAGGATGACAAGTGTCAATGTGAGATAGGTTAAGAGGAGAGGGAATAAGCATTAAATGCTTGACATGACCTTGGGAGTTAAGGTCAAGGTTAGTTGAATGAATAAACTCTTTATTCAAAGAATAAAGTTTTTATCCAATGGATAAACTCTTGTGCAAAAGGCAAGAGGGATAAACATGGTCAAAGCAATAAATGTTTGGGGAGACAAGTTTGAAATAACCATAAATGGTTATGTAAGAGCCATTAATGGTCATGTAAGAGCCATTAGTGGTTTTGGAAGACTTTTGAGGTTAAATTGTTGAATACATAAAGCATTAAATGTTTTTCAAAGACTTTTGAAGTCTTTGAGAAGTGACTCCATTTTGCTTAGGAATGTGACAATAATTAGGGGATGGATTAGGCTAATTAGGAAGGGGTTAGAAGAATCTAGAAGGGGATTAGATTTTGCAAGTGGATTTGGTGGGTGAGGGAAAATAGGATTTTATTAAAATAAAAATTCATTTATTTCAATAAATGTGTGCAAGTTGCATTTTTAGGAGAATGCAAGTGGGGGGGGGATAATGATTTAAATAAATGTTTAATTTAATTTATTTAAAAGAGGAATAGGGGGATTTAATTAAATAAATAAATTTATTTATTTAATTGATTTATGAACTTGGTTTAATGAATTAATTAAAATAAATTGAATAATTTACTTTATTAATAGGAGAATGTTTGAAGATGAATTAATTAAATATTAATTAATTAACTCATGGCTAGTGGATTTTTAATCAAATAAATAGAAAATATTTATTTAATTAAGCTGGACAGATTTGTGTGACTACATTTGCCCCTCTTTGAGACGGTGCGGTTTATCGCGTCGTTTCAAAGAAAGAAAACTGGTGTGAAGAAATGCCCCATAAAATATTAATTTAATGGGTGGTATGCCCCCTCGAGAGATGGGCCGAAATTTTTTGAAAAATCGGGCGATCTCTCGAAAAAGAATGAAAATTGGCGGGGTGTTAGCAGAGAAGAAGTTAGCATAATGGGTGAAAAATAGAAGAAATCGAGGGTAAAATGGAGAAATGGGAGGCTCGGGAAGTTTACGGGGATCACGGCGGTGAGCGGGGGGGGAAGTTATGGTGACAGCGAAGGGTTTAAATGGAATGAAAGGGGTGAAAATAGGATCATTTGTGACCGCGATCAGTGTGAAACCAGAGCTCTAATAGTGACATTTTGGAGGAGCGAGCAACAGTCAGGATGCCGGTACCTATTACAGAGCACCGATTTGAGCGAGTCTGTCGGTTCTAGCGGCCAGACGACTACGGACCAGTAGTACGCAAATTTGAAATTTGAATTTTTATGCATTTTGATACGCTTTTTGCTGAGTCCAAGTTGAGTCGGAGCAATAGCGCTGAAACTATGTTTTGGCGCTATTGCCCAATTAACTAGCGCTACTGTGTCGTAATGGCACTATTGTCCTATTGTTTGAGCGTTGTTGAAATGTTTTAGTGCTATTGCATGCATGTTTAGGTGTTATTGATTAATAAGCGCTATTGAGTGCTTAATTGAGCGCTATTGCTCTGAATTAGCGCTATTGTGAGGTTGTTCTAGCGCGTTTGGAGTTTGAGCGCTGTTGGATAGCTGATTGAGCGCTTTTGTTAGGTATTTAGTGCTATTGTTGATAAACTAGCGCTTTTGTTGGTAAAATAGCGCTTTTGTTGTAGGATAAATAGATGCCCCAGTTTGTATGAATAAAATATTTTGATGCCAATGATGGATGGATGGCGATGTGAAGTGGGAGTTGTTTTGAACCATAGCAACCTGATGAGACTTAGGTCATTAAGATAAATGTCTATTGAAGTCTAGGTTGCCATGATTGCTTACCTATTGAGACCCGAAGATACTTGATCAAAGTAGCTGTTGATAGTCTAGGTCTAAACTTAAGAAAGTTTGAAACAAAACAACTGATGATGATTGATGGATGCCCATGTGCAGGAGGACCTAGGCATGTTGCAGTTACGCGAGAGACATCTGGTGACACAGGGGTTGCGGGATCGATTGTATTGTCGACTGGATTGTATGAGGTGATGCACATGCCTGTGATTCAGATGAATCACAGATTGATTACGGCATTAGCACAGCGATAGCACAGCGAGACATGCACCTTTCATTTGGCACAGGGGGAGATGACAGTGACCCTGGAGGATGTGTGGCACATCCTGCGTATTCCGATTTGGGGGGAGCTGGTGACATATGACAGATCCTTGGGGACCCTTGCAGTACAGAGGTTCTTCGATGAGGATGTGTTTATTGATGATGGCTCCATTACGTGGGAGGAGATAGCTGCATTATACGAGCCTCTACCAACAGTTCTATCAGGCATTGTGGGAGGACTTCTATGTCCAGACAAGCGATACATGGTTTGGTCGTGGGGTGGGGGCAGGTGATCGAGATGATGATTACCGAGGGGACCTGATTTGCTTGGGGGTCGTGTGTGCTGGCACACTTGTATCAGGAGCTTCATGAGGTGGTTTACCGGGGGAGGGGTTCCTTAGCAGTGGGAGTGACGCTGCTTCATATTTGGGCCTGGGAGCATCTACCAGTGACTCGACCAGTGAGTCTTAGGTTCCGCGCAGTGGACCAGTCGTATATGTTTATGTATAGCGGTATGATGAGTTAGCCCCACCTGGGAAAGTTAGAGTGGTGGCGGCGGGCATTAGATGATCTGGATGCAGTCATATGGCGACCATACCTAGAGTGCGAGCCCTGGGATGATGATGCAGAGGCGCTGCCCGATGTATTCATGACCCGATTCTTCATTGGGAGGACCTCGTACCATGTAGAGAGACAGGTGTTGGGGAGAGTGATGAGGCAGTTTGGACGGTAGCAGGGACTGCCTAGTGGATCAGGGGAGTATGCTCGGGTGATTCAGGAGAGATATGCATGGGGGCCAGTGCTGTCGTATGACTAGGCACTGGCAGAGTTTCGGACACTGCAGGCAAGACCTTGGGACATACGACCGAGGGTTGTGGATGTAGGGGTAGCAGATGAGTATACGCAGTACTGGGCGGCGCATCCGATTCTATGGATATTCGATCCAGTAGAGTCGATACCTGATTTTGAGGATGAGAGGGGATGGAGACGGAGGAGGGCAGGAGGTCGAGGACCGAGGGTAGGTGGAGGAGGGAGAGGAGATGGTGGAGACGGAGGAGGAGGTGGTGGAGGTGGTGGGTTGGGGATGCGGATTCAACGGAGAGGGAGAGGTGGACTGCCACTACGGATATCACAGGGACCGCTGATACAGGGAGGAGTTCGACTGGGTGGGAGGGGGATGCAGATTCAGCGGAGAGGGAGAGGTGGAATGCCTCTACGGATAGCACAGGGACCATTGATACAAGGAGTTCGGCTGGGTGGGAGGGGGATGGAGAGGGAGATCCTGATGGACAAAGGGGAGGGAGCTACTGGAGAGGGTGGTACAGGTGAGGTTGCGATGGATACAGGGGAGGGAGCCACTGGAGATCTTCGAGATCACATGATAGCACATTTGCAAACTCGAGTAGAGGATTTGGAGGCGGAGGTGGTGGCTAGGGATGTGCAGCTATTTGCACGGGAGTCAGAGCTGGCGGTGGTGCTACAGGAGAGGGATAGTGCAGTAGAGAGATTAGCAGAGTTGCAGGAGAGAGTCTAGATTGGAGTAGGAGCACAGGGGCCTACGGGGGAGGTGATGAGGGAGATGCGACGAGCACAGGCAGAGATAGAATACTGGCGGGGTTTATATGAGCAGGTGGTGCCAGCTAGTCAATGAGCTCTTAGCTATTCTCAGATGCGGCAGGCTAGATCAAAGCGATCACAAAGGGTGCAGAGTAGCGGGGGTGTGATGGGTCCTTTGCGGAGGGAGAGATCAGGGGATGCAGGAGTGAGTGATGGTTCGATGAGGCCTCCACGGAGAGATGGATCAGGTGGTGCGGGTACCAGTGGGGGAGTAGGTGGTGATGGTGGTACAGCATCTAGCCAGAGTGGCATTTGAGAGAGCATTTTTGCATATATGTATTGTATCATTGTTTATTTTTTGGACTGTATCTTGGATGGCTCTTGGTAGCCGATTTTGTAAACTTCATTGTACTCTGATATATGAGATGATATATATGAGGAGATCCCATATTTTGATGATATGCAGTTGATATGTATGGATGTTTATGCAGGATGATGAGTGATTGCTTAGATGGATATGTGTATATGTATGCTTTTGATGAGATGTTTCTTATATGCATGTTTTTATGATGATTTATGATGTTGGATACTAACATATGAATGCAGGTTTATATATGTATGATTTGTTTGATTTTGATGTAATGCTTTATGTATGTAATGCTATGATGATGATTTATGAACAGGATTTTGGTGTTTCCTATTTTGATAAAATGATTAGATAATTTATGTGATGATGTTAATGCAATGTGTGAATTAATGATGTTATGTATGGATATGTATCTAGATGTTTTTAAATGAATGTAATATGGATAAACAAAATGTAAAGTACAAATGTTTATATGATAATGTCTAAATGAATGCATATGTATAATGGATATATAAAATGGTATGGACCAATGTTTTGGAAACAAATGGTTTTATGATTCTAAATGCCTTAATATGTTTTAAGAAAAAATGATATGTGATGATAATGCAACTCATGGTTTTTAATAACGACACCTTAATGCAATTAAAAAAAAGGATAATGAATGCAATGTGAATGAATCCTAATATGAACATAATAAGATACTTAATAATGGATGAATGAATGCACCTTTTCACTAATGAATAGATAAATGAATTTATGCAATGATAAATGATAAAGGATAATGATGATGGATAATTGACAATAAATGAATGCATAGTAAATGATTTAAAACAATCAAAGACAATTTGATCCCATGAATGAATCTAATTATTTATGATTGACGTAATGATGCAAATGATTAATGAAAACTAATGTCAAAAATGAACTATATGCAATATTAAGTTAAAAATGACATGAATGGACTTAATGCAAGATGCACCTAAATGCGATGATGATATGACCATGAGGAATGCAAGGTTTTTAAGACTTTGCATGATGCATTGATGATGTATCAGAGTACTCGGTCGTGATTGTATCCAAGACCAGCTTTAATGGTCACTTTTGCATATAAAGCCTACATATGAATGAATGAATGGATGGGTGATATGCAACGAAACGCAAGATATAAATAGATGAGATGAAATGACAATCCATAGTGCTCTATTTTCATCATTGAGCTTTAAAATGTTGGAAGAGAATACAAGCATCTTGACATAATGATTCAAGATGACCTGAGTATTCCTTACATGGATTTTATATAGCAAGTTAATACAAACGACTTGATATAAGGGTCAAGTCGACCAGAGTATTGCTTGCGGAATAGACAAGGATTATCTCCGTTCATGCATGACTTGGATCATCCTCCTTGATCTTAGGCTGATCATATCCTGAGACAAGTGCATACCATACTAAGAGATAAAAACCTTTATCCAAATTGGATGAGGGGGAAGGAACCAAAGGAAGAGCATTGTTCCTGTAAACAAACAATATATACATAAAGAATAAAGAATAAGGATCCTTGGTAATGGTTCATGCCCATATGGTCGAGGTATACGCTGTAGTCAGCAAGCCGTAATGATCTATGACTGCATTTGGCATAAGATCACGTAGCTTGGTGAACTTCCCACGTAGACACCATTAGTACATGCCCCAGAACTTCATCGAAAATAATGCGCAAACGATACAAAACAATGCTGAAAGATCCCAATACAGGTAAACGAATGATTGTACTCACAAATCAACCAAGTATTTGATAGCTTAACATAATTTTCTTGTCAAAGAAAACATCACTTTTTGTCTTTGTTTTGGTAAGGAAGGATGCATCCTTGTTTGAAAGACAATTTCCAATTTGTTGATGTTGATTGTGTGGTTTGATTGGTAAATGGTCATCGTGTGAGTATTATGTCAATGTTTGTTTTGTATCTGTGTGGATGAGTATGTACAAGGTGTTGCCGTGTTTTGATTTTCGATGGTTTTTTCGTTGTTTTTGGACTTTGTATTGTTTTTTAATGTTTTTGGTATTTTGTGAGACATTTTTGAATGTTTTTGGATTTTTGTGAGAGATTTTTGAATGTTTTTGGATTTTTATGAGACATTTTTGAATGTTTTTGGATTTTTGTAAGACATTTTTTAATGTTTTTGGATTTTTGTGAGACATTTTTGAATGTTTTTGGATTTTTTTGTGAAACATTTTTGAATGTTTTTGGCCAATGAATCACCAGTAATGTAGAATCCACTTCCATTATCTAGATTTTAAGGGTATTGCCCCCAAGTGTAGACATGACTATGATAGAGTGGGATGCAAGACGCATGAAGTACTATCTCTTTATTGCAAATCAAATAACAAGCCATGGTTTAGATGGATGGATGTGTGTATGTATGAATGTGATCGCAACGAGCCTGAAAGATACTAGAGCCATTGTCTTTACGAGTGGCACCTGTTTGCCAGGTTTTCACCATCGCACTTACCCAAGGTGCCACCAGAGTGGTTGTTCACCATTTGGATGCATGATTTTTCTTTACTTTTTTGAATGTTTTTGTATTTCTTCAGGACATTTTTCTGAATGTTTTTGGTATTTTCTGGTATGCAGGGGAGCCTGATGCTCTGTTCAGCTTAGGTATAAAACCGTTTGAGGTGCATGTTGTTGATTGGATCTTGTAGCGTCCTAAAATTGTGACACTTGCAATTTCGACTGCATTTCGGTCTTCACGATGGCGACGCAACACGCAACCTGAATGGAGACCCCAAAACTTGCTCGTGACACTGAAAACTGCACTTTTCAAGCACCCTGGCCTAAACCTCCTTGTACCCTGCTGTCCCGGGAGGTGGGACCAGAGCGCCCAGTGCCCTGGTCCCTAGGTCCTATTTTGGGCCCGGTCTCCTAAGGGGCTCGGGTCTTTTTGTTTGCAATTTGGAAATTAACTTTCCTGGTCGGCCTAAGGTCGGGAAAATCAGTCTATCAGCCCTAAATGACAAGTATATAAACTACATTTTCCTCTCTCATTTGGGTAGATGGAAAAAAGGCGGAAGCAAGATTCAAACATTCAAACATTCAAGCATTCAAGCATTCAAGCATTCCTTCTAAGTCTCCATTCAAGGCTAAGTGTTGCATTCAAGACAAGGATTCAACCATTGAAGAGGAGATCACATACTACATGCTACAACATACAACATACAACATCTAAACCTTCGCACATAAGGATACAAACATCCTTAGAACAAGGTATTAGTACTTGTTTTACAGTCATTTACATTTACAGCTCTTGCTCATTTCTTGGTTAATTCCAAAACCGGGGTTTGACCTAAAGGCAAACCCCTAATCCCTAACCCCCCAATCGTCTTCGCTTTTCTGTGTGTAGGTTGCAGGTACGCGGCTGAAATTGAAGATCTGGAATCCTTGTGCAGAGACGAACCGATCCCCCTTCGTTTGACGGATTTTTCGGAGGACCGTGGCGCTGGGCGCCATCGTCCCGACAACTTTTGCTCAAATTTGCAGGACAGCGCCGTATCGACATTTTACTGCTAATTCCAGGTCCGCAGCTTCATACTATATTCCTATCTCAGTTTATAAGCGAATCTTTGTCACTTTCTATGTATTCCTAGCTTAATTCTTCTATGCACATTCTTTACAAAAGAGGGTAGCCTTGCTTTCTTAACCCTTGAAACACATTTAGCATCCAATCTTGCATTGCGTGGGATTGGATCTTGTGGGTTTCGACCCCTCTTTTGAATGTAAAGTCTCTCCCCTAAGTGAAAACCATCGAATCCTAGCGAACCTCCCTTCTCTCTCCTCGAAGTTGGAAGAGGGGAGAACAACTAGGGTTCGATCACGATTTTTCCACTTTACATTTTGGTGAACTCGACGAGAACATCCTTTCTGATTTTTCATGCTTAGATCTGAAAAAATTGATTACATTTCCATGTTTGATCTTTTGCAAAATTTTAGAGGTGATTGCATAAAAACCCTAAAATTTCTTTTTAGTAATTAAACTTGTGAAATGCTTAGTTGTTAATGTTTGTTTCAGATCTGCCCTTCTATTACAAATTTTCAATTCATATCTGTGCTTTAATTTTGAAAATTAAGTGGTTAAATGTCAAAACCCTAATTTTTGAAACCCTCTTAATTCAACCTTTGTCCGACAATTTGACCAATCAAAACATCTCCAAATCAGCTGTAACTTTGGATTCTGCAATAAAATCACAATATCCTTCATCCCCGAAAATTTGGAAAAAAGTTGCGAGGACCGTGTTGCACTCCGAGCGCCATCGTCCCCGACATTTTTTCCAAAATTTCGGGAGCGAGATCTTGCTGTATTTTCTTGCTAAAATCCAGAATTTTGGCTGATTTTGTCAATTATAACACTTTCAAAATTACAGTCAAAGTTGGTCTTGCGATTGCTTGGTCTAAGGCTTCTAAACATTCAAAAATCATCAAAATTGAAATTTTGTGTCAAAATTGTGTTCTTACTGTCCTAAATCTGAAAATTGTGTTTGCATTCATTCGAAATTTCAGTGCTTTATTCAAATTCTTGCATTTTGTGACTTTTGAAATTAAGTGCTTAATTACAACAACTTTGATTTCCGCTTTCAAAATTGAATTTTGCGTGAAATTGAGTCAATTTTCAAATTTCAAAATTTGCATTGCTCTTGACATTCCCTCTAAAATCATAAAATTCAAAATTTTAGTTTCCCTCTCTTTTTCAAAATTCAAAATTTTGCATTTTTCGACAATCTTGATAGGGTTCAATTTTGAGATTGCAGCTTTAATTTGGCCTATCTACAGATCGTAAAATCACTCAATTTTTTCGGATTAGCTCTAAAATCATCATACCTTTCATCCCTGCAAATTTCGAAAAAAGTTGCAAGGACCGTGTTGCACTCCGGGCGCCACGGTCCCGGACATTTTTTCTGAAATTTCGGGAGACTGTTGTGATTGCATTTAACAGCTTAAATCCAGAAGATTGGCTGATTTTACTGAAAATTGCTACCTCTAAATTCAAAATCTTCTCTCTCTTTCTAGTGCATGAGTTTTACAACAATAAGCCCTACTTACACTATTCCCGTTAGACGAAGCCGTAGAATTAAGTCTTTCCGAGGTTTAACTACCGAGGAGATGGAACCTAATTTGAATAGCCTTTTTAATGAGGACATGGGTAATTCCTCTAATCCTCCTAATGATGAAGAAGCTCTCCATGAGGTTTCTGTACAACAACTTTCGAAATTGGATAACCAATTTGACGATTTTCGACAATGGATGTCTCAAGAATACCCTGATAGTCAAGCTCTTCCTTTAATTGAGGGTCTAAAACGTATGCTTCAAAGTGATAAGAATGGAATTGATATTTTGCGTGGTATTGCACACATTGTGGATTCGAATGTGATGCCTATGAAAAGTTGTGCTGAAACCTTAGGTTATACACAACCTCCTACTCAAGACAATCATTCTATTCCTTTGATGACTTCTATTGCTAGCATACCAACCTTTACATCAAACATAATGGCTACTTCTACACAAGACATTCCTCCTATGATCACCAGTCACGGGGGCAATCCTCCTTCTTCAATTAACCCTCTTCCTTCATTCAATCCGACTTCTTCATTCATTCCTTCAATGAGTGTGTCTATTACATCTCCACAAATGAACATGACGCAAGGGGGCAATTCGTTTAACCATTCCATCCCTCCTTGTAGTGTTCCTCCTGTCCAATCATCTCCTATGACTAATTATCATAGAGTCCCACCACCTTACTCTTTACCTTCTTTCAATAACATAACACCTCCATCTCAATCTAACACATCCAATATGAATTCTTCGACTGAAGCGACCATTAACAATCTTGCACAAACTGTCTCTTCTTTACAGCAACAAATTGCCTCCATGAATCAATCTAAGTTTAGTGTGCCCACATTTGATGTTGCGAGCCCACTTTCTCTTGACATTGTTCGAGCTATCCCTCCTAAACATGTTGAAATCCCGCATTTGGAGCTTTATAATGGTAAAGGAGATCCTCTAACACATGTTAAGACTTTTCAAACAATTTGTACTGATTTTGCTTATGACCAAAGGTTGCTTGCAAAACTGTTTACTAGAACATTAAGAGACAAAGCCCTACAATCGTATTGCTCGTTGCCTTCTTATTCTATTACTTCTTTCGAACAACTTGCAAATGCTTTCATTCAACAATTTCAAAACAATATAAGTCCTAAAGTTACTTTGATTGATTTAATGCATTGTAAACAAGGTGTTAAAGAAAAAGTGACTGATTTCATTGGTAGATATAAGCATTTGTATGCTCAAATTTATTTTCCAGTGCCTGACAATGATATTCAAAGAATCTTTATTTCTAATTTACAAAAAGATATTCGAGACAAACTTCTGTTTTCTGAGTTTACTTCTTTCCAACAGTTGTGTGCAACTCTTCACAATTATCAACTGACTGTGAGTCAAATGGAACAATCACATCCTATGGCTCCGAGTGATAAGGGTGATAGCAGTCAACAACCATTTGGGAAGTTTAAACCGAACAGAGATTCCATCAAATTCAATGAAAACATCATCAACAACAATGTGAATGCAGCATCAGGTGTGCCTCCTATTTCTAAATTTTTCAAGAAAGAAAGAAAGTATACTCCTTTGAATGAATCATTGCATAGTATTATGAATAAGTTATTGGAACAAAATGTGCTTACTCTTCCTCCTATAAGACAAATTGATCCTGCAAAGATTACTTCACCTTATTTTGATAACAAAGCCTTTTGTCAATTTCATCGTCAACCTGGTCATGATACTGAAAAATGTTTTTCTTTAAAGGGTAAAATTCAGGATTTGATTGATAATAATACTATTTCTGTTTCTGGAGTGAATGATAAAGGCAACACATCTGTAGCTCCTCCTAACCAAAATCTTCAGATTTTCACTGATCCATTACCTTCTCATACCTCTAATGCAATTGAGGCTAATGATTCCTCTCTTTCATCTGATGGTCTTGTGTCTATGACCCCGAATGTGATTAACTTTGTAGAGCAGCAAGAAATCCCTGAAGAACCTTCCATCACATTTGATTCTAGTGAAACCATTAGGGCACCTGATGGTCCTTTATACATAGTTGCAAAAGTCAAGAATATGCCTTGCCGTGGAGTGCTTATTGATCCTTCGTGCATGATTAATGTTATTACTGAAGAATTTCTTTTTACTTTGCAATTGAATCAAGTAATCTATGACAAAACAGATGTGGTTGTGAAATTATTTGATGCATTTTCTTCTCCTGCAATTGGTTCTATTACATTGCCTATTGAAGTCCATAACAACTCTCTTGATATGAACTTTGATATTATTCCATCTTCCGAACAATTTCGTGTGAAGCTTGGCTATCCTTGGCTATCTTCCATGAAAGCTATTGCTTCTCCTATTCACAAGTGTTTGAAATTTCCCCATAATGGTGAAGTTGTTACTGTCAATCATAGTCTCTTTAAACCAGCTAAAAGAACTTCTAGCGTTCCTATTGATTACTTTTGGCCTAAACAATTCCAATCTCTTCCTCCGCGAAGTGATCATCTTTTCAAATCTTATCAAAAGTGGAAAACAGATATGATCCTATCTCTAAGTGAACCTAGAACACCTAAACTTGATATTTCTATCATTCTTGAGAAGGAAGTTCTTCCTTTGAAAGATAAAACTAATGTCTTTCCTCAAGAAGATTCCCAACCCATCCCTATGGATGTGACTATGTCTCTGCCTAATAAACTTCCTAAGAGTAGACCTATACCTCCTCGTCATGATGGACTTGGTCTTCTCCCTAAACCAAATATTCTTCCCTTATATGGAGCAGTTCCTCCTCCTTCTTTTTATAGAGAGAAGAGACCTTCTTCTTCTCCTATTATCCAACCTAAGAGACCACAACCTAAACACCCAAGTGATAAGGATGAGAACATCCCTCCTCCTCAATCTCCTAATCTTCCTACTAAGACTAGACGTAATCGTTCTGCACGTGAACGCTGACGAAAACGTCGTCTTAGGGCTCAAGCAGCCGCTTCTCCAAATTTACAATCTCCAAAAACACCTTCAACAAACATTATTCCATTTTCTCCTCAGCCGGACATTGAGCCTAAATCTCCTAAACATAAGATGCATGATGATCTTGATCCTGTGCGAGTTAAAGATCCTATTTTTATAAATCTTGATGACGATATAGATGAAAATGTTACGCATGATGAAAATGTTACTTCTCTTGCTTCTGATAGTGAATATGAACTTGTTGATATTGATAACCATTTTGAATTTTCTAAAGCACTTATCCTAGCTCCTAGACAAGAACAATGTGGCTCGGAACATGAACATAGCCCTTGTTTGGATCTTGTGATAGCTCCATCTGCTATGTTGGATGTTCCTCCTCTAGCGTGTTCCCTGCCTTCCCGAAACATTGATCAGCAAGATCGGGGGGTAGATGACGTGCTAGACTAGTTTCATTAGCATAGCAGATTCTTTCCCCCTCTCTTTTGTTACTTCTTCTATATGTTATTCTCATTCTTCTATTTGTTGTCCTTAGTGTTGTTTACTTGAGGACGATGCAAAGTATTGAGATCTCTCGATCTCTCTCATGTTGACTCAAAAGACACGTGTTCCCTTCTTCTAGGTGACCTTCCTTGATTGGGGAATGAAGAACAATTATGCATACATACATATGATATATATACATGAATTATCATACAGCATACTGACCCTGAGGAAAGCGAAGTCACCTTGTGCTTTGTGTTTTGTGTCTATTATCCTTGAGTTTATCTCACACTTGGGGGCTAAATCCTTGCGATAACGTGCTCCTTTCCTTTCTCATTTCTTATGTGTATCACTACGTTAAAACAATCACCCCCGGTGAGGCGTGTGTGATCGCTTTAACATAGGGGGGCATACATCCCGTTCATATCTTTTCAAGATACTTGAAAATTTCTTGGTAAATTTAGCCTTGCCTTGAAAATTTTTGATATCTTTCTTGCATGACTCATAGTGAGGGAACCTTACTACTGACAGTCATGGTTCTCCCTCGTGATCTTCCCTTTTACTTTGTCAATCGAAGTCGTAAGATCCTTAGTCCACTGGGGGCTTGGTGTATCTTGCCTCCTTGACGTGGTGAAAGTCTTTCAATATTGTTTCCTTGTACTTTACCGGAAGTATGAGCATACATACTCCCGCTAAAGTGGGGGCTAAATGTAGCGTCCTAAAATTGCGACACTTGCAATTTCGACTGCATTTCGGTCTTCACGATGGAGACGCAACACGCAACCTGAATGGAGACCCCAAAACTTGCTCGTGACACTGAAAACTGCACTTTTCAAGCACCCTGGCCTGAACCTCCTTGCACCCTGCTGTCCCGGGAGGTGGGACCAGAGCGCCCAGCACCCTGGTCCCTGGGTCCTATTTTGGGCCCGGTCTCCTAAGGGGCTTGGGTCTTTTTGTTTGCAATTTGGAAATTAACTTTCCTGGTCGGCCTAAGGTCGGGAAAATCAGTCTATCAGCCCTAAATGACAAGTATATAAACTACATTTTCCTCTCTCATTTGGGTAGATGGAAAAAAGGCGGAAGCAAGATTCAAACATTCAAACATTCAAGCATTCAAGCATTCAAGCATTCCTTCTAAGTCTCCATTCAAGGCTAAGTGTTGCATTCAAGACAAGGATTCAACCATTGAAGAGGAGATCACATACTACATGCTACAACATACAACATACAACATCTAAACCTTCGCACATAAGGATACAAACATCCTTAGAACAAGGTATTAGTACTTGTTTTACAGTCATTTACATTTACAGCTCTTGCTCATTTCTTGGTTAATTCCAAAACCGGGGTTTGACCTAAAGGCAAACCCCTAATCCCTAACCTCACAATCGTCTTCGCTTTTCTGTGTGTAGGTTGCAAGTACGCGGCTGAAATTGAAGATCTGGAATCCTTGTGCAGAGACGAACTGATCCCCCTTCATTTGATGGATTTTTCGGAGGACCGTGGCGCTGGGCGCCATCGTCCCGACAACTTTTGCTCAAATTCGCAGGACAGCGCCGTATCGACATTTTACTGCTAATTCTAGGTCCGCAGCTTCATACTATATTCCTATCTCAGTTTATAAGTGAATCTTTGTCACTTTCTATGTATTCCTAGCTTAATTCTTCTATGCACATTCTTTACAAAAGAGGGTAGCCTTGCTTTCTTAACCCTTGAAACACATTTAGCATCCAATCTTGCATTGCGTGGGATTGGATCTTGTGGGTTTCGACCCCTCTTTTGAATGTAAAGTCTCTCCCCTAAGTGAAAACCATCGAATCCTAGCGAACCTCCCTTCTCTCTCCTCGGAGTTGGAAGAGGGGAGAACAACTAGGGTTCGATCGCGATTTTCCGCTTTACAGATCTGTGAGCGGTTCTCCTTCTGATGTAGCCAACTGATATGCCCCGGACCCGAATACAGCAGTGACAACATATGGGCCCAGCCAGTTTGATTCAAACTTGCCCTGATGTTCTCTGTTTGGTTGATTGCGAGGATTCTCTCGGAGAACAAGATCACCTACATCAAATGTACGAGGTCTAACTCAGTGATTGTAGCTTCTGCTCATGCACTGCTGATAGGCTTTGAGATGGTTGTATGCAGCTTGTCGCTTCTCATCAAGTAACAATAAGTCCTGAAGACGGGATACTCTATAGGCTTCGTCATCAATGAGATTATGCAAGGAAACTCGTAGTGATGGTATCTCGACCTCAATAGGCAAGATCGCTTCTGCACCATAGACCAATGAATAAGGAGTTGCACCTGTAGGGGTTCGAATGCTAGTTCGATATGCCCATAGCGCTGGATTCAGTTGAACATGCCAATCACGGCCAGCATCATTGACTGTCTTCTTGAGGATTCTTAATATGTTCTTATTTGATGCTTCGACCTGACCATTGCCTTGTAGGTAATAGGGAGTGGAAAAGCAGTGTTGGATATGAAATTTTTCACAAAGTTCGCGGACATCCTGATTTTTGAAAGGAAGACCGTTATCTGTGATGATGGACATGGGTACACCATACCGGTAGATGATGTAATTGAGGATGAATGAGGCGATCTGCTTGCCGGTGACTTGGGTAAGTGGAACAACTTCGATCCACTTTGTGAAATATTCGATGGTGGTAATAATGAATTTGTGGCCATTGGATGGATTTTACCCACAAGGTCAAGGCCCCATTCACAAAAAGGCCATGGTGTCATGATTGGTTGCAGTTTCTGTGCTGGTGCATGTATCAGGTCGCCATGAACTTGACATTTCTTGCATTTTCTGACAAAGTAGTAGGAGTCTTTTTCCATAGATGGCCAATAGTATCCATTGCGCAGGAGTTTCTTGGCTAGTGACGGACCACTTGAGTGAGTCCCACATATTCCTTCATGTATCTCTTCCAAGGCCTTTGTTATCTCATCTTGTTCCAGACATCGAAGGAGAGTACCATCAAGACTGCGTCGGTATAGGGTTTCGGCAATAATGGTATATCGAGCAGTTTGGCGAATGAAGGTTTTACGTTGGTTATTCGATTGGTTGGGAGGAAGGGTGTGATCGTGAAGATAGGTGTAGAACTCACCATACCATAGGGATTCAAAACTGACAAGGCGATATATCATTTCGGATTTGGGGATATCATAAGAGGGAATCCAAAGTTGTTCGACCAAGAACTCGTAGCGTGTTGAATTCTGTGGAAGATCTAGGAGAGATGTGATGGTAGCCATAGCGTCAGCAGCTCGATTCTGATCTCTTGGTATCTGCTCAAAAGTGATAGTAGTAAATGATGTCTTTAGAGTGTCCACCATTTGCTTATATGGCATGAGTTTATCATCCTTGGTCTGATATTCACCAGTTGCTTGTCGAATGACTAGTTGTGAGTCGCCATATACTTGCAGTTCTTGTAATTTCCATTGTACGGCTAGCCTGAGTCCTGTGATCAAGGCCTCATACTCTGCTATGTTGTTAGTGCATGGAAATGTGAGCCTGTAAGACTTCGGGATGCTATCACCTTGAGGTGTGATAAATAGGATGCCTGCCCCCGAGCCATGTCTAGTGTATGAACCATCAAAGTATAGTTTCCATGGTTGTGCTGTTGTGATCATGAATATCTCTTCATCTGGAAAATTGGAAATGAGAGGATGATTGCCTACGAGAAGCGCATCGGCCAACTAATCCGCAATAACTTGACCTTTGATAGCTTTATGATCTACATACTCGATGTCAAATTCACTTAGAATCATCACCCATTTGGCCAAGCGACCTATCAATGCTGCTTTGCTGAGTAAATACTTGAGTGGATCAATCTTTGCAATGAGTTGTACCTTGTGTGTTAACAGATAGTGCCTCAGTTTAGTAGCTGCTAAGATTACTGCTAGGCAAGCTCGCTCAATAGGCGTGTAATTGAGTTCATAGCCCACCAGTGTGCGAGAGATGTAGTAAACAACACACTCTTTTCCTTCTGCATTATGTTGTGCCAGTCGTACACCCAATGTTGTACTTGTTGCTGAGATATAGAGTAACAATGGTGTACTTGGATCTCGTGGCATCAGCAATGGTGGATTCACGAGATAGTCTTTAAGCGTCTGAAATGCTTGCTGGCATCTGGCATCCCACTGAAAGCGGATGTTCTTGTGTAGCAGGTGTGTGAATGGGTGACACTTATCAGCCAATTGTGCAATGAATCTTCGGATGGATTGAAGTCATCCTTGTAATGTCCTTAGCTGACTGATATTCTTTGGTGGTGGCATGTCCATGATTGCTTTTACCTTTGTTAGGTCGACCTCAATACCTTTGCTTGATACAATGTATCGTAGAAGCTTCCCGAAGGTTACTCCAAAGACACATTTCTTTGGGTTGATTCGAACATGGTATTGTTCCAGTCTATCAAATATTTTATCTAAGATGTGGAGATGCCCTTCTCTAGTAAGTGATTTTTCTAGTAAGTCATCCACATAATCTTCCATCATAGTATGCATCATGTCATGGAAGATGGTGGTCATTGCTCTTTGATAGGTTGCTCCTGCATTCTTGAGACTGAAAGGCATTACATTCCAGCAATATGTGCCCCATGGACATGTGAAGGTTGTCTTATGTTGGTCTTCTGGTGCGATCTTTATCTGATTGTATCCTGAAAAGCCATCCATGAGTGAAAGCATGGCATGTCCTGTTGTCAGATCCACTATGATGTCGATATTTGGTAAGGGGAAGTCATCCTTAGGACATGCCTTATTTAGATCTCTGAAGTCAGTACAAATGCGGATGCCCCCTTTTGGTTTGCCGACAGGCACAATATTGGAGATCCATTCTACATAATCAATTGGTCTAATAAAACCAACATCTAGGAGTTTCTTGAGTTCTGTTTTGACTAGTACTGCAATTTGAGGATGCATCTTACGAAGCTTTTGCTTGACAGGTTTGGCTCCTTCTGCGATGGTGAGGTGATGCATGACTAAATCAGGATCAAGCCCAGGCATGTCTGCATATGACCATACAAAGTTGATCTTACGCTTCTGGAAGAACTCTATAAATTTAGGCTATTCCTCTGGAGTGAGAAGAGATGCCAGATGTATGAGATGAGGATTTTCAGGAGTCCCCACATTGTATTCTTTGGTTTCCTCGATGAGAATCGTTGATCGTTCCTATTGTGCATTAGCAGGGAGAATGTTAAACCCTTCATCCTCAGGTGCCTCAGAGAGGTTTTCACCATTGGATACGCGCTTTCTTTTTACTTTTGTCGTATCAAACAGTGCTACAGTGTGGTTTTCACTAGAAGATCCATGTTTTATTGTTATATTTTTGCAGCTGAAGGGTTTGGCATCCGCCCCGAAGTATGCAGCGCTATTAAGTTCAATGGCAAATCCAGCTTTGTGATCCCCGCTTGGTAGGTTATCCCTTAATTCCAAAAAGTCAATGATGGCCTCATTGTTTTGGAAGAAGTCAAGGCATGGGGAATTTGGTTGGTTCCATTCGATGAGTTCGGGGTGAATAATGGGCATTACTTCATCGATTAGGTTAAGTGCGTTAGATGTATCAGTGAGGGTTAAGATGTTATGGTGAAGGTCGTTAATGGTACTCTCCCTGTCAGAATCAGGCGTAGGATGAGACGTAGGGTCTGTGGAAGATGTTTCCAGTTCAGGAACCCAAGTGGGCTTTATCTGTGCTTCTCTGTAAACAGGGATGTCTTTGTGTGGTGGAGGTGGTGATGTGTCTTCCTCATCTGAAGTATTAAGTTGTACAGAACCAAATTCCCACTCATGTGAGTCGGTCTCTGAGTCACTTTCCAGCATCCGATTATTATACCGTACTGGGATGTCTTTTGAGTTAAATACTGCAGGTGTGATTGGTTGATGTACCTTTGTAGTGATTGGTGCTACAGGAAGGTTGATGGGGATTAAAGAATCTGATACGAGGAGTACCGATAGTGTTGACTCAGTTGCTTCTGCTGTTACTGCTGGTGCCATGGATGCTGCTATGGGTTCTGATATAGTTGATGCTGGTAATGGTACTATTGATGTGATGGTTGCTGCGGATGGGATTACTGGTTCGATTGATGGGATGATTGGCATTGTAGCTGATTGTGTTGGGATTTTGAGTCTTGATGGGGCAGCTGCGATGGTGTTTGATGTTGCTCTGATAATAAAAGGTGTCGCTAGGCTAACATAATGGTTTGCTGGGTTTTCCTTTGAATTTGAGTTTAGGAAAGATCTCTTTTTCAAAGCCTAGGCCTGTATTACCTTTGGGTTTTAATTCTGGTAGCAGAGGTTCATGTCGTCCTTGTTTGCAATATCCCAAAGCACTTTGACCATCATACCCCATTCTTTGCATAATGAGGAGACCTTTGCCATACTGATCCGTAGGAAGTTTAACTTGTGGTATATCAGTGGTGATGGGATCTTTATAGATCCATTCGGCTAAGTCCTCATCTTGGGTTTCTTCTTCTTGACTTTTTCCAAGGATGAAAGGTGTCAAAGCACATGCTGGCGTGATTAGGGATTGCTGGAGTACCTGTTGTGGTTTACCATGTGTTCTAGGAGAAGTGGGCATTTGTCCCACACAAAAGAGTTGACTCAAGTTGTATTCCCTAGGACCTTCCTCTGCTATCTTCATCTTAAGCTTTTCTTGCTTGGGTATAGTGGTGTTTGAACTGGCAAGAGAGGCAGGACTTATATATGATGTGGAGGAAATGGCTTCTCTATTATTAGGAACAGTAATCTCTGTTTGATGGCTGATATTATGACAGTATGCAAAGGGATTTGCATCGCCCAAGATTGTGATCTATGCACCGTTATGTGGGAACTTGATAAATTGATGGTAGGTAGATGGAACAGCTTGCATGGCATGTATCCAAGGTCTCCCTAACAATAGGTTGTATGGCAGAGGAATGTCCAGAACTTGACAGATGATGTGTTTTACCACAGGGCTCACTCGGATTGGGAGTACCACAGCTCCTTTGGATGAACGCTTTGCATCGTCATAGGCTTTGATTGTGATCTTCTTGCGAGGATTCACTGATTCTACCGCATATCCCAATGCTGTGACCAACTGTAGTGTACAAATATTCAGGCCTGCTCCATTATCGATCAAGACTCGCTTGATCCTATGCTGGTTGATAAAGCCTTCAATGTGTAGTGAAGCGTTATGAGGTTGCTGGAAAGAAGAGTTGTCACTTTCGGAAAAAGTGAGACAAGGTGATGACTTCAGACTTCCAACCATGGCTTGAAATTGGTCTGTATTCACGTTTGCAGGGACTGATGCCTCTTGGAGTGCTTGATCCAAGATAGTTTTATGGGATGGCGATAGGCGCAATAGTTCTAAAATGGATATAAGCGCAGGCGTTTTGTCTAATTGTTCCACAAGATTGTACTGCTTTGGGATGGAGGTGGTGCCTTGTGGAGCTGCCTTTATGGTGACCTTGCCACGACGTGTAACAACATTGCAATTTGAGTTGGGATTTTTTAAGGTTATAGTTGCAACTTGTTCACTGGCATCATACAGATGATTTACAATGTAATTATACGCAGCCTGTGTATAATCTGTGGTATTAGTGCCTCGCCTAGAAGTGGAAGGACCCCTTTAATCTTGTGTTGGAAGTGGATTTTTGAACATCAGATGATCATTATTGGTTGTTTTTGGGTCATGTCCTTCTATTTCAATTTCTCCTCGATCAATAAGATCCTGAATGAGATCTTTCAATCGGTGACAATTACTTGTCTTGTGTCCTCTTCCTTGGTGGAAATCACAGTGTTCAGTATCTCTCCACCATGCAGGTTTGACCTGAGGTTCATAGTTTGATGTTTTTGGTAGGGTGACCAAATTTTGAGAAATGAGTTGTCGCAATACTGTTTCAATGGGTTCCCCTAAGGGAGTGTATGTGCGTTTTTGTTTTTGCTGACGAGGTCTAGGTTCATCGTGAGATGTGATGCGACTTTGACTGGAAGGAACATTTGTGTTATTCTGAGGTGGAGGATTCTATCCTGCAAACTGAACCACAAGTTGTGTAGTTTGTATAGTCCTGGCATCCACAACCCCATCGTTGATGATATTCTTGTTTTTGTTCCAAAAGCTTGGTTTATCACTATTGAAGCGTGGGTGAGGACCATCCTTTGGTTCATTATAGATTTTGATTAGTCCTTTCTTAATAAGTGCCCGTTCACATTTCAAACCCTTGGTGATCATATCATTAAAAGAGTCTGTGTTTTTGACATCCAGGTGAAATTCCATTTCTTCGTTTAAGTTGGAAATGAATATTTCCACTAACTCTCGTTCAGGTAACTGAAGAGAACGTCTGCTAGACATTTGGTGCCATCATTGTAGGAATACTGAGAATAGTTCACCTGGTTTTTGTTTAGTGTTGTACAGATCAGCCATGGTGATGTCGTGTTCAATGTTATGAGAGTAATGAGCTAGGAACTTTTGGATGAGTTCCTCAAATGTTCTAATGCCACCTGGTAGTCGGGAAAACCATGATGTGGTTGTTCCTCCCAAGCTTTGGGGAAAAAGGTGCATTAGGTATGTGTCTTCATATGCTACTTCGAGATAAGCGGAATGAAATTCTCTGACATGATCGCGGGGATCCCCCTTTCCTCTATATTTTTTGAATTTGGGTGTTTCGAATCCTCGTGGAAAGGGTGGCATATAAATATTCCTATCAAAAGGATAGGGACAGATGTCATTGAGTGAGAATTGGTTGGTCTTGACACCACTATGAAGTTGTTGGGCGAGATTCTCGACTTGTTGCCGCAACATCTCCATTTCAGTTGGAGGAGGAGGTGGTGGGTTACCTCGAGGAATGTTATATCTGATGGGATCTCTACCTCTTTCCTCTTCATGGTGACTTTGTCTTTCTGATACTTGTCTTAATTGGGCAAGATCAAAGTCAGAGGGGAGTTTTGCTCCTTCTTGAATGAGCTTTAAAAAGTGAGCATCTGCATTGCTCCTGAGTATTTCGTCAAACACTCTGTTAAAGAGAGGGTTATGCTGAGCCCTTTCTATTGTTGCAGGAGTAGGAGTACTTGGGTTTTCGTCATTCGCATTTCCTCCAAGTGCTTCTTGAAATTCATTGAGATTTTCCTCTTCTTCTTCTTCCATTTCTATTTCTTGTTGCCTTGATTGTGATCGGGTTTGGGCCATTTTGTTTTACAAGCTTTTGTTGAAGTTGTGTGAAAATGATGATGAGTTGTTTTGATGAAATGAAAGATTGATGGTTGGTGAATTGTGTTGCACGTGGATCTCTAGCACTTTTAAGGTGGATGTAACCGAATTTCCTTCTTTGAATTGCTTGCTTGTTTTGATAAGTTTTGATGTGATAAGGTGTAGAGAAATCTGAAATGTGTTACAGATTTAACTACCTAGTAATGAGAGGATTCACTCATGAACTAGTTTTAACCTGCGTAGATGTGTCTCTTAGGATGAGCTTATCCTAGATGTAGAAACAATCTATAAAGTGATGTGATGCTTTTGATTTTAAGCAATATCTAAAAAGAGAACTTGGGACAAGAACCTCTTAATGTTTTGAGAGTTGGGACGGATTGATGATGAAGTGATGATATATGAGTAAGATAATGGATGAAATGTTTTCAACTTCAATAAACACTTTGTGTCACAAATGGGACAAACTCTACCTCTTCTCTTTCGGGTGTTGGTGGTATTTCTCAAGCTGTGTTGTATGTGATACAGACGTTTGGGAAAAAGTTGGGATTAATCTTACCTCCTTGGTTTTTGTGATAACTCAGAGCTCTATATTGCATAAAAGCTCTGCAGTTCAATGATTCTGAATCAAATTCGTTTGTTTTGCCTTGAAGGTAGAGGCGCATGTGACGCAGAAAAACTCTATGGGAGACAAAGATTTGTCTATTTATATAGAAGAATTTCCTCCTTTTGATCAAAGCCTTTGAGCTTAATGGTCTTCTTTTCAAGTTGATATTCTGATGACGCTTCTTCTTTCGCAAGATGTGAAGAATGGTCATAAAGTTTTTATACTCTTGTTGTTTGCACTTTGTTTTTGATGTGTTTGGTTGGATGAATACTTTGTTTTTGGAAGTGAGTTTCTAATTTTTCTTTGACAAGAAAAAAAAGCAAGCACACAAACACAAGAATGTTGCCCCCAAAGGCACAAATGAGTATGGGTCTAGATCAACCCAATCCTTGGACTTGTATATGACCCTTCCTTTAGATGTATTTTTAAGGGTATTTCCAAAGCCTGAAGTCGGCTCAATTTGCACTTGGTCTTTAAAACGAACACACTTCAAACACTTTTTATCCCTAAGGTCAAATGGCCAGTTGTGATAAATTTAGCCCACATCTTGATATTTCTTCGACTTTGGTACTACATACCTTATGAATCCCATCGTGGCAGATAAGGATGTGATATACTAAGTCTTGCACGAGCATAACAAATAGATGATCCCTATGATGGGGGAGTCACCACTTTTATCAAGTCACAAGTGACTTTTCAAAAAGCTATGTTTCTACTCAAGGAAATGTGTATGGTGAGTATCTTGGGAGCAAAACCATCTATGCTCTTGCACTAAATTATATCGCAAATATCCTCAATCAATAGAACGGGTGGGCTACTACTTAAAGGTGTTTAGTCACATTCAATGTTTTTGGACAGAAGTTCATTCTGCAGTGACTCACTTAAGAGCCTTGTAACTGGTGGTGGGGCCCATTTGTCCTTTCGGCCAGTTACACTATAGGAATAGCTATACCCAAGGCTACAACTTTCGCTCTCACCTAATTTTTATAGCGGCTCGAAGGATTTACTGCGCAAGATCATTCCCAAGAGTGATGTGTCTCTTGGCAGGCCTCTCTTAAAAAGATAAAAATTTTGAGTGTTACTAACACTTTTCTCTTGCACCTAGGACCACGAAAGCCAAGGGAGAGGATAGTGTGTGTTAGAAGTAGGACCACTCGACCAACCTTTTTGCACAAGTTTGCCAAGCACAAAAAACACTTGTTCTTTTTAATCTGTTATTGCAATGTGATCTAACTATTTGGAGATGTTGCTCCAACAGTCATGGTGTTCGTTTTAACTTCAAAGGCAATATGTTTGAGTAAACAAGAATTTGAAATCTTGGTCAACTTAATGAAAAACACGTTTGCATGAAGTAAAATCGTTTGCAAAAAATCAAAACATGTGGATTGTGTATTTTATGTGCACCAAAAATTTGAAGTGTGGATTGTAAATTCTTTAGTTTGATGCAAGAAAATGGAATTGTTGATTTTAAGCACCAAATAAAGTGTGTTTCCTAACTTGTAAGCAAACAAATGTTTGTTTTGTTCAGTTTTAATGCACCAAAGACAAGTGACCCTAACTAGAAAGCAAGGAAATTTTCTTTGTTCAAGTTTTAAAGCACCAAAAAGAAAGTTTGTGGTTTTTAATGGTGAGTTTTAAACCTGCACAAACAGCAACTGGTTAGTAAAATCCATGTTTAAGGGGGGGCTTCCACAAGCCTAAAAATTTTCACTTTTTCGGTTACAAGGTCTTTTTTACAACGTTTTGTTACAATAGCGCTAGTCTGTGTTTGAACAGAAGCGCTATTTAACACAAACGCGCTAAAAGAAAAAGAAAGACAGAGAAGGCAGACGCGCCGAAACAGGGTCAATAGCACCAAAACAGTGTCGAAAGCGCCAAAACAGTGTCAAAAGCGCTAAACTTGATACAATAGTGCTATTGTAAGAACAATAGCGCTAGAACAACAAGTATCAATAGTGCTAGAATGAGTTCAATAGCGCTAAAGCGCAACCTGTGTGACATTTTCAACATTCAAACATGTTATTGGTTTAAAAAAATGATCTTTTTGATGTTTGGATTCACGTCGGGTTCACCAAATGATGCTCTGCTAAATGGACAAGGTTAGTCTGAGATAAATAACACACAAGAAACCGTTAGTGTTAGTCAATCAAAAACTAATCTAAACAGGCATATCAAAAGAGATACTAAAAACATGAAAGCATATTTAACTAAAGAAGCAAATATGATGAGGCATCTCCAAATACCTCCTAACATGTTCTTAGCTCCTTCTCCCTTGTTCCTCTCCTCTCCAAGTTCCAAAATAGTGTAGCTCTCAGCAGCTTTTTGCACTATGGATGCTTATGGAGGATTGAGATTTGGATATTTTGCTCAAAATGTAAAATAAAAAGCTAAAATACTAGATGCTATTTAAAAATGATTGATTTTAACCAAAATAACAAGATTTTAGTTTGCTATGCTAAATGCTCTCTAAAATGCCTATAGGTTAAATGCATACAATTTTTCAGGATCTGGATTATGAAGAAATGGGCTCTATTTATAGGAAAAATGGAGCAATGGATGGTTGAGATTGAGCAATCTTAACAAGGGTCAGGATTGAATGATTTAAAATCCATGTGAGGGCTTTCAACCCAATCCCAGGATGACAAGTGTCAATGTGAGATAGGTTGAGAGGAGAGGGAATAAGCATTAAATGCTTGACATGACCTTGGGAGTTAAGGTCAAGGTTAGTTGAATGAATAAACTCTTTATTCAAAGAATAAAGTTTTTATCCAATGGATAAACTCTTGTGCAAAAGGCAAGAGGGATAAACATGGTCAAAGCAATAAATGTTTGGGGAGACAAGTTTGAAATAACCATAAATGGTTATGTAAGAGCCATTAATGGTCATGTAAGAGCCATTAGTGGTTTTGGAAGACTTTGGAGGTTAAATTGTTGAACACACAAAGCATTAAATGCTTTTCAAAGACTTTTGAAGTCTTTGAGAAGTGACTCCATTTTGCTTAGGAATGTGACAATAATTAGGGGATGGATGAGGCTAATTAGAAAGGGGTTAGAAGAATCTAGAAGGGGATTAGATTTTGCAAGTGGATTTGGTGGGTGAGGGAAAATAGGATTTTATTAAAATAAAAATTCATTTATTTCAATAAATGTGTGCAAGTTGCATTTTTAGGAGAATGCAAGTGGGGGGGGGGATAATGATTTAAATAAATATTTAATTTAATTTATTTAAAAGAGGAATAGGGGGATTTAATTAAATAAATAAATTTTATTTATTTAATTGATTTGTGAACTTGGTTTAATGAATTAATTAAAATAAATTGAATAATTTACTTAATTAATAGGAGAATGTTTGAAGATGAATTAATTAAATATTAATTAATTAACTCATGGCTAGTGGATTTTTAATCAAATAAATAGCAAATATTTATTTAATTAAGCTGGACAGATTTGTGTGACTACAAATAGTATTTCCTAATGATCTAGTGTCAATTCCTTCTTGTTAAACATTTTAAAATTTCTCACGATTGAGGAGACAAAGACTTTTATAAAATTCAATTGAGAGCCTATCACTTCTTGAGATTTTTTCCATTGTCATGCAATGAAGATCTTCATTGATTTTATCTATCAAAATAAGATGGTTGAGGAACTTACTATAATCAAGTCTATTTTCTTAGGGATACAACCAAAAACACTACCCTCAAGAAGGGGGATAAATATGTCATCTTTAGCGTCATTAGTAAAAAAAAATTGAAATTTTCATAAAATGTTTACTTAATGTCAGAATGGTTGTTTTGTAGGTTACCATTAGCATATTTAATTGCAAAAATGTGTTCACTTATAGGTTTGTGGAAAAGATATTCAAGGAAAAATTTAGAACCTTCGTCTCCATCTTTAATCCATTGTAGTTGAGCTTAAATTTGAGAACCCATGACTTTGTAGGAAACTATTTTACATCACATATTTTTAGCGTTAACAAAAAAAATGTTGTAAGGTGCTATTGCAAGGATTATAAGCTAATACTAAATGCATGTGTTCTAACTAACCTTTGAGGGTTTTCTAAAGTCTTTTACACTTTTCCAAGTTTCTCTTACCATAGTCTTAAAGGAAGGAGGTCAATCTAGCAATCATTATTTCTCACCAACTAATCCATCTATCTTACTATGGTTTTGGCTCAATATTCCCACTTCAATTCATCCACCAAAGTCACAATAAACCATTTGCTCCAAAATGTTTCATCTTTACAAAAACAATTGGCTTCCATAACCTAATCCAAATTCAATCTTCCTACATGTGATACCACTTTCCCGTGACATCTCCCCTACTCATGTCCCACAACACCACGAGGTTCCTCATTTGGAGAAATATAATGGACAAGGTGACCCCCAAACTCATGTGAAAATATTTCAAACTTTGTGTACTAACTTCTCACACAACCAAAGGTTCATGACAAAACTATTCATTGGTACACTAAGAGAAAAAGCTTTGCAATGGTTTTCCTCCTTGCCTCATTCGATTGATTCTTTTCATAAATTGTCAAATGCATTTATTCAATGTTTTTTAAACAATATTGGTCCACAAATTGCTTGACTGATTTGATGCATTGTAAACAAGGAGTTAAGGAAAAAGTGATTGATTTCATTGGTAGATATAAACATTTGTGTTCAAAAATTTCTTATCCTATGCTTGATGGTGATGTTTAGAGGATTTCATTAATAATTTGTAAAAGGATATCATAGATAAGCTTTTGTTTTTTGATTATTCATCTTTCGCATACTTGTGCACAACACTTCATAATTATCAACTTCAAGTGACTCAATTTGAACCTTCTTCTTCATTGACTCATAAGAATTTCATCGATCAATAATAATTCTTCCAATCATATTGATTCTCAAGCGGCAGCCACAACACTTGTTGTAGCTCCTTTATCATCAAAGTTTACACATTGTAATTTCACTACTCTTTTTGAATCATTGCATAGAATCATGCTCAATTTTATTAATTCTAATGCGATGAAGTGTCCTCTCATTTGTCCCATAGATAACTCTAAGCCTTTGTAACCTTCTTTTGATCCTAAAGCCTATTGCTAATACCATCGTCAAGTCGACCATGATACTAAGAAGTGCTATAAATTGTAGCATGAAATTCAAGATCTTATTAATTCTAATTATATATTAGGGATGGTGTGAACAATAAAGGAAATAAATTTGGGGCACCTCCTAATCAAAATTTGCATACCTATACCAATATTTTGCCTTCTCATTCTACCAATGTTGTTGAGCCTAAGGATCCAAGCTTTCTAGATGTTAGAGATATGTATGGTGAATCCAACAACCATGTTTTTAAACTTATCGAGCAACCTAAGCCTAAGTGTGACCCCTACATTACCTTTGAATAAAGAGATATTATTAGGGCATCTAATTGACCATTATATGTTACTCTAAAGATTAAAGGAACGTTCTCATGAGGAGTGCTCATTCATTCAGTATGTATGGTGAATGTTATCACAAAAGAACATCTCTATACATATTTTTTTTATCAAGATACATATGATAAATTTTAAGTTATGATTAAGGTGCATGATGGTTTCACTCGTCCCACTATAGGTTTCATCACCCTTCCCATAGAAGTTGGTACTAAATGCCTAGATGTCACCTTTACCATGATCCCTACCTTGGAACAATTTTGTGCGAAGTTGGGACACCCTTGTCTTGATTGCATGAAATCTATTGATTCTACCATACATGAGCATTTGAATTTCCCTTGCAATGAGGGTGTTGTTGACCCAAAAAGACTTGTGTTGTTCATCTTATGTGCTCTTCTTCCATTGTGCTCGTAGTTTCATTACCTTTGGGGGATGAGGTCAATTCATTATAATCACACTTGATTTATCTAATGTGCATAATGACCCTAAATAATGGATCCCTTATGTGCTCACTCTTTGTGTGTTGTGAGCCACCACCTTTGATTTTCCTATGTTTAGGGGCATTTCATTATTGTGATGTGCTTGTCTTTTGGATGTATGTATGCTACCTTAAAGAAAATTCTCTTGGTAAGGCTTACACAATTGCTTTAATATGGGGGAATACACTCCAATCTATGTTGCACTTTGTGCACACACCACTGAAGTTTGATTTGTACACTTTGATCACACACCATAATATGTTTGGTGCATGTTGTAGCACCCCTTTTGTAGTCATTTTTTTTTTAGATTACTTTGCAAGACGAGGTTTTGTTTTGTAATCTTTGTTCTTGGTGCATGCTGCAACATCCATTTTACAATTGAGTTTTTGTCAAAATATATAGCAAAATGACTTTTTGCTTTGTAATATTTCTTGGTGCAAACATGACTCGTATTAAATAGATCCTTACTAGACCTAGAAGTCGTTTATTTTATCTCCCTATTCTCATATGGCTCATAGTAAGTAGTTCCTTACTAGACCTAGAAGCCAAATTCTCTTTTTTATGTGCTCCATGTGTTGCTCATTTTATCTTGATGTTAGAATGATGAGATCCTAAGTCCTTGGGGGCTTGGTGTTTCTTATCTCTTTAATGTCTTGGTGAAAGTCTTTTGATGCTATTATGTACTTCACCAAGAGTATGAGCGTAAGTTCACACTTCTGCTAAAGTAGGGGCTAAATGTAGTGTCAAATTATATTCTCAATACAAATTCATACTCATTTAGGCCTCACTTTAGTATTTTTATCTTCTATACCTTAATTATGCTTGATTTTTCTCACATTGGTGCCAAATATTTGATCTCTACTTTCTGCTTTGACTTTTGTACCTTGTTTCAACCCATATAGACTAGACTAGGGCACTAAGCACCATAGTTTTGACCAATAGCGTCCATTTTTGAACCCTCTAACAATAAATAAAAATGTTGAGCTGAAAACAATTTTTCGATGTCAACCTTCTTCGTAATTTTCAACACGTTTCATGAGGATAGGTATAAAAGCAAGTCTTATCCCGTCACATGAAACATCTCTCATTTATAATTCCTCAAGAACAATTCAAATTCAAGTGAGCAAGCAATCAAGAATCATTAGAGTAATGAAGGAGATATCAAGTTGTAGTCACATAAATCTGTCCAGTTTAATTAAATGAATATTTGATATTTATTTGATTAAAAATCCACTAGCCATCAATTAATTAAATTAACATTTAATTAATTTATCCTCGAACATTCTCCTATTAATTAAATAAATTATTCAATTTATTTTAATTAATTCATTAAATCAAATTCACAATCAATTAAATGAATAAATCATATTTATTCAATTTAATCCCCTTTCCTCTTTATTGATGATTTATAGCTTCAGTCGGATAAAATTAAATGTTAAATTGGCCTTAAGGCCTTCAACATTTAATTATATATATCATTATGTTATTTATTATTATTATTGTTAAATTGATTAGATAATAATAATTATTACTATATTTAATTAATAACATTATTATGTAACTTCGTGTTTAGTTAGTGTTTCAATTCTTTAATGAGTCGATATAGGTTTATCTAGCCACCTCTTCATGTTAAAGGGACACAGCCCTTAAGGAAATCCGAAGATATATTAGTGTGTAGATAATTGCAATACACAGAATATGACATCTGTGCGAATTATAGACTATTGTGCATGAAGACCTCTACACTTATATGCTATGTGAAGACCTCTGTGGTTATATGCTACAATCAAGGTGATTAGCCTACCAGGTGTGATCGGGTAAAGGCTGCGAGAGAATTATATATGATGTGTGCAATATATATATCCTGCGATACATATATATACTAAGTGCAATATACATATTGTGAGAGAAAGAAAAAAAAATCAATTTATTTATCGAAGTTATCTAGCACATAAGAAATTGTAACGTCATAAATTGTACGCACTTGCTAAAGCAGTACAATTTAACACCTAGTTTAGCACCCGCCTTGGCGCAGTTGCATTTTACATTTCATTTCCCCTTTAGCACTTAATTAATCAAATTAATTAGGTCTAAAGGTTCTATTTCATCATCTTCCACATCATAAAGTCGGGCCCTTTCATTAAAGCGTGCCCCTTTCATTTTATTCCTCCAAGACATCACTTAATCAAAAACCCTAATTAGGCCCTATTCTGAGCTTGGGGGCTTAATTTCGGGGGTCAAAACATCTCGAAATCACCTGTAACTTCGGGATTCTCTCTAAAATCATCATATCTGACGGCTCTGAAAATTTGGTGAAAAGTTGTTGGGACCGTGGCGCCCGGAGTGCACACGGTCCCGGACATTTTTTCCAAAATTTTAGGAGCGCGATCCAATCATAAAATAAAGCTTAACCCCAAGAAATTGGTGGGAGATTCAATCTCTAGGTCGGCCAAAAGATGAAATTACGACCTAGGGTTTCATACATAAGAGCTCTCTTTTCTCATTTGAAGGGATCCGAATTTTGTTTTCAGGAACCTCATATGCAGCGAAAGAGCAGATCTTGGAAGACTTCAACAACATTCAACATCCCTCTATCAAGCATTTATCAATTCCATTCATCCATTTAGGGCTTGGAAGACATTGAAGAACAGTAGGAGATTATCGACTGAAGATTGGCTTGTACCTCTCCCTTGGGGGTTGGGTATGATTTCATGTTGTTTTCATGTCTTTGCATAAGCTTCAATATATCATTTATTCATGCTTTAGATCACTTTGCATCTTGATTTAGAGCATTTACATTATCATTTACAAGCAATTAGGGTTTACTTTCTAGGTTGCTCTAGTTTGCTTACTTGCATTTTAGATCTTGCACACACACAAGGTCTGCACACACATTACTTTTACAATACAACTTGGCTATTCGTGGAGGTGGAAATCACCGAAGCGGGGGTTTGACTAAGGCAAAACCCTATATAGCCGCCCAAACACCTTTTTCAGACACAAGTGCAGGTTTCGAGACTCGGACGACGCCGCGGGTTGCAGATCCGGGAAAAGCAGGTCGAGACAGCACCCCACACCAAATTGCAAAGCAAGAGACCAGGACAGGGCCATGGGGCGCCCTGGTCCTACCAGGATAGGGGTGCTGGGCACCCTGGTCCCTGGGATAGAGGCGCTGGGCACCCTGGTCCTCCTGACAGACAACATTTCAGACAGTTTTCCAGAGTGCAAAACAGCAGTTTCAGGTGCAGTTCCGGGACAGAATCAGGACAGTGGCGCTCGCGCCCCCGTCCCGAACATTTTCAATCAAATTTTGACTCCGGGTACGCATCTGCATTCTTGTTTTATCCTTGTGTTTACAGCTTTCCATTGTTTAAGTTCAATTCTGCAATCTTGTTGTGAGCTTATACTTGCATTTTAGGGTTAGGAATTGAACCTGCATAATCTTACCTTTCAATTACAACAAAGGAATAGAAACCCTAATAGGTAGCCCGTGGCTCTCTCTTTCACAAAAAGAAGTAGCCAATTGTGTGATACCTCTAGGCTCTTTCGTATTCCGTAATGTGTGTCAAAAGGTAGGATTAGGGCATGATAACCTAGTCTCGCTTTTTCTCCCACACATTTTGGTGAACCCGACGTGAATCTATCATTGCTTCCTCTTGCATTGCATTTGTTAGATCTAGATCTAGATTTAGTGTGTTTTCATTCCATTTTCATTATAAAAAAAAAAAAGAGAGAGTGTGTTTCTTTGCATTGTGTGTTTAAATTTCATGCAACTTTTATTTCAAAATGTCAGACTTTTATTTGCAAAATGTTCATGCTTATGATGATTATTATGAGTATAGCCAAGATGAATTAGATGAAGCTTTAGATGAGTTTTTGAACCCTAAAGAGGTCAAACCTTCATTTTACCAAAAACTCATAAACCTTGTTACCATGCCATTTCGTTGTGATTAGAAAGATAAGTTGAATGATTCCTCTCAAGGGTACATTCCTATCAACTCTTCCACTAAATCTAGTAACATGGTTGTTTTCAATAATCCCCTCTATGAGGAGATGTCTCCTTTTGAATCAAAAGATAAACCTTTTAATAGATATGATCATGCTTTGTTGGATGATGCTCTTGATGACTTTGTGGCTTTTTCGAAATCTCTAAACAAGAACAAGACTTCTAAATTGGTTAACATGATAAACTTGAATGAGCATAAAAAGCCTCTCTTTGAAGTCCAAGGTGCTTATCCTTCTCCCACCTTTCAAGTTCCTAAATCACCTCTCCTTACTGTCCAAGGAGGGTATGATCATGATTCCTTTCGTACTCCAAATAAACCAATCATCACTGTGCAAGGAAGAAAACCTATAAGTCCTTATAGTTATGCCAAGCAAATAACTAGAGAGAGTTATCATGCGGTTGCCCATACTTATCATACCAGAAATAATAGGTAGCCTAGTCCTCCTCCTGTTATTCCAGTTTCTCTTCCGAATCCTCAACCAATTCTTCCGCAAGCTCCACATATTTCACAAGTTCTTAGTAAGGAATATGATCTCATAGAACAACTTAAAGTTACCCCTGCTAAGATATCCCTTTGGGATTTGATTCAAACTTCTTCCGCTCATCATGGAATGTTACAAGATGCCTTGAAAGATTTGAATGTTCCTCCACCAAATACATCTAGTAACATAGCATCTTTGGTTAACTCTGTGATGAATCCTAAAGCTCAAATTGTGTTTACCCAAGATGAGTTGCCTACTAGTGAAATTCAACATCAATATGATCCCTTGATGATTGTGGTTATCATGAAAGACACTGCTATAAGACGAACACTAGTAGATAATGGCTCTGGTCTAAATGTGTGTAGCATTAATCTTTTGCATAAGATGAATGTGGATACATCCCTAATTGAGCCGGACTCTCGTCCTATTCGAGGCTTTGATAATGTGGCTAAAACTTCATTAGGTACTATCACCTTACCCATCACAGTGGGGCCTGTTACTTTGCCTACTCCTATCCATGTTATGTCGGGAAATCTAACATATAACTTGCTATTAGGGAGACCTTGGATTCATAGTATGCAAGCTGTCCCCTCTACATTGCATAGACAAGTTAAATTTATCTATAACAATAAGACATATACCTTGATAGGTGATACTAATTTCCAAGCTTGTTTACAAACATCTACTTCCAAAGGGGGTTCTTCTAAGCCATCCTCGTCTAGTGATGACTCTTTAAACAAGATACCTATCGATGAATCCTCGCTCTCTGATGATCAAAATTCTTTGGATGAGTCTGGAGCTCCTGAAGAAGACTCTTCTCGACTTGAAACTACACATAAGAAGGATTTTGATCTTGAGAAGGTTCTCGCAGAAGACGATTGGGGATCTCTTGATTTTAATCCCACCTTTGTAGGTGAATATAAGGTTCCTTCTAGAGAGCTTAAAGTTGAAAAGAAGGAAGAAGCTAAAAATCAATCAACATTACCTGAGCCTATGAGCAATAATTTTGTGGCTGCTTCTCAAACTTCTTCTCCTCACACCTCTAATTCTGAAGAGTTTGACTCCTTGTCTTATGAAAAACCACCTTCTTTTTCTGAAATGGCTGATCGTTATGGTCGTGGTTTTCGCATTTTTTCTAAGCATGGTTATCATGGAAATGGTTGTGGCGCTCACGAACAAGGGATAAAAGTTCCTCTAGAGAATAATCTTCACAATTATGCCTTTGGACTTGGCTATAATCCCTGCAAGCGCACTAAAGCTTCTAAGAGACCATGTATTAGTGTTAATGCTATTTCTACATCTCTATCAATGCAACACCCCGAGTACATTGATGAGGATCCTTCGTGTGCCTGTGCTTTGGATGTTTTTCCTACCGATGATGCTTTAGCTGAGTTTTTAGGAGCATATGATACTCTTCCTCGTTATCATCACAATAGGGGACTCCCTTATTGTTTGAACACTGAAGCCTATTTTGGAAAAGAGATTGATAATGATGAGATTGTGAAGGAATTCCCTCAGTTAAAAGATACTCCTCAACAAAGTAATCTTCTTATAAGTGACACCATTGATGTTAAGATGGATTCTGGCAATGAAGGAAAAGTTATTAAAATTGGAAAATGTTTGGATGAAGAGGAACAAAAGCAATATGAAGATTTATTGCGTGAATTCCCTGAGATCTTTGCTTGGACATATTCTGACATGCCTGGTATAGATCCTAAGATTGTTACTCATAACATTGTCTTAGTTCCTGATGCTAAGCCCGTGAAACAAAAGATTCGAAAAATGAATCCTAAGGTGGCTCTGCTTGTTAAGGCTGAGATTGAAAAGTTATTGGAGGCTGGATTTATCCGCCCTATTGATTATTCCTCGTGGATTTCAAATATTGTCGCTATGGCTAAACCAGATAATAAAATAAGAATGTGTACAGATTTCCGAGATTTAAATAAGGCTTCTTTAAAAGATGATTTCCCTCTTCCAAACATTGACATGATAGTTGATTCTACGGCAGGACATGCCTTGTTATCCTTCATGGATGGTTTTTCAGGATACAATCAAATTTACATTAACCCTCAAGATCAATTCAAAACTACTTTCACCACTCCTTGGGGTACGTTTTGTTGGATAATGATGCCTTTTGGACTTAAAAATGCCGGTGCAACTTATCAACGAGCGATGACCCTTATCTTTCATGATTATATGCATAAGATTTTAGAAGATTATGTTGATGATATTTTGGCCAAATCCATTCTTCGCATAGATCACATTAAGATCCTTCGTCAAATCTTCGAAAGAATTCGTAAATATCACATGCGCTTGAATCCCCGAAAATGTGTTTTTGGTGTGGATAGTGGAAAACTATTAGGATTCATAGTTTTGCATCGTGGGATTGAGGTGGATACTAAGAAAATAGATGCTATTGTCAACATGCCACCTCCTAGAAATGTATCTCAACTCAAAAGCTTACAAGGAAAGATTCAAGCTATTCGTAGGTTTGTATCTCAACTTGCGGATCGTACTTTTCCTTTCACTCAACTTCTCAAAAAGAATATCACTTTTCAGTGGAATGAAGATTGTCAGCAAGCATTTGAAGATTTAAAAGTGTATCTAGCTAATCCTCCTATCCTTCGACCGGCCGAACCTTCTCAACCCTTCCTTCTTTATACAGCTGCTTCCTCTCATGCTCTTGCAGCATTATTGGCACAACATGATAAAGATGGTAAGGAGTGTCCAGTTTATTATATAAGTCGTACCTTACTCGATTATGAGACCCGATATTCTGCAATAGAAAGACAATGCTTGGCCTTGGTGTTTGCGACTCAGAAATTGAGACATTATCTCTTAAATTCAGAAGTCCACGTCATGGTAAAGTTTTATCCGTTGAAGCATCTTTTCTCTAAAACTGATTTATCAGGACGCCTAGCTAAGTGGGTTATGATGTTAACTGAATTTGACCTTAAATTTGTTTCACAAAGGGCAATTAAAGGGCAAGCATTGACCGATCACTTAGTTGAGGCCCCTTCACCTTTCTCCTTCCCTAACCCTGAGTCTTTTCCTGATGATTTCATTCTTTGTACAGAGAAAGATGAAACTTGGGAGTTATACTTTGATGGCTCTAAGTGTCATACAGGATTGGGGGCAGGGGTTGTTTTGATTTCTCCTACAAAGAAGTCTATTCCCTTGTCTTATCGTCTCAATTTCCTATGTACCAATAACATCGCTGAGTATGAGGCTCTTATAGCAGGAATAAAGGCAGCCTTGGCTTTGAATATAAAACACATACATATTTTTGGAGATTCTCAACTGATTATAAGACAAGTAACAGGACTGTATCAAGCAAAACAAGACAAATTATCACAATATAAAGACCTTGCTATCTCTTTGTTACAAAAATTTGATTCTTACACCATAGAACCTGTTCCTCGAAAAGATAATCGACATGCGGACGCAATGGCATGTGTGGCTTCTCTTGTATCTTTAGAGGACCTCGTGGTTGATCTTAAATTCGTTATTCACAACCTCATTTCACCAGCTATTGTAGATGATTCCAGCCTGGTGACATGTTGCGACTTTATAGACTCAGATGAATGGTACTCGCATATCGTAAGATACTTGATTGATGGTACCTTTCCTGATTCCGCCAATAGGAACACCAGGGCTAGAGTTCGCAAGTTGTCTGCTAGGTATATCATTCTTTCTAATGTTCTTTACCAAAGGGGTTATAATGGTCTTCTCCTTCGCTGTCTTAACAAATCGGAAATCCCTATTGCCCTTGAAGAGGCGCATTCAGGTGCCTGTGGGGGGCATTTTGGAGGCAAATCCTTGGTTCAAAGGTTGCTCCGTATGGGATATTATTGGAAAACTATGCAGCAGGATTCTTTTTCATTTGTTAAGAAATGTCATCAATGTCAACAACACAATAATTTGATTCATGCTCCTGCCCAAGAAATTCGTTCTCATGTCGCTTCTTGGCCTTTCTCTGCATGGGGGCTGGATCTTATTGGTAAAATATCCCCTCCTTCATCTCAAGGACATACTTTCTTTATAACCACAACAGATTACTTTACAAAGTGGGTAGAAGCCGTTCCCCTTCTCTCTACTACTGCTGAAGTGATTTGTCGATTTCTTCTAGAAAACATTATTTCTCGATTTGGGATACCTTCCACTATAATCTCTGATAATGGGACATCATTTAAGAACAAGGACGTGAAGAAATTCCTCGAGAAATATCATATCAAACATCAATTTTCTACACCATATTATCCTCAATCAAATGGTCAAGCCAAGTCATCCAATAAGATAATTGAACAAATTCTTCATAAAACTGTGAATAAGCATGGTAAGGATTGGAGTACTCAGCTAATCTATGCTCTTTGGGCTTACCGAACGAGCGTACGAATTACTACCGGAACTACACCTTATAATCTTGTTTATGGTGCTGATGCTATTATGCCTTTAGAATTAGAGATTCCATCACTCAGAGTTTCTCTCAAAGGTATAGTAGACGATGACTCTTACAGAGAACAAAGGCTTCAACAGCTTGAGATGCTTGATGAACAGCGTATAAATGATCTTGAGCATATTCAAGCGTATCACAAAACTCTACAACGAAGCTATAATGATAAGGTTATTCAACGTTCCTTCTCAGTGGGTGACTTAGTGCTCTATGAGAATCAGCGCAATGTGAATGCCTTACCTGAAGAAAAGGGAAAATTTAGTCCTAATTGGCTTGGACCATATGTTGTTATTGAAGATTATGGATCAGGTGCTTACAAAATAGCGGATGTAGACGGTACGCCTCTTAAAGACCCTATAAACGCTATGCATTTGCGCAGATACTATGCTTAATTCCTCATTCCTTATCACCCATCTATTTCCTTTCTCATTTCCTCAAAATTGGATAATATGTTAGCATATCTTTGTTAGAGCAAATAGAATTAAATGATGTTTTGTTTAATCTATGTTGCTTCGTTCCTGACAAGCGTGTTTCTTTATGATTTGTCTTGAATTCATTTATGTAAATTGCAAAAGATTTACATTTTTCATTATGTTGACATATTATACAATATCGTTATGTGTTAAGTTGAATCATGTCATGTTGTGTTTAAACTCAAATTAAATCACATTAGTTATATGATTCGTAGGCTTAATACATATTCTCTTCCTTATCATCAATGTAGTACTTGATCAAATATTTTAATTAAGTCACACATGTATCAATTTAATCATGGAGCATTGAGAAATCAATCACATGGAAATTAAATTCAGAACATACATGTACATCTACCAAATGTATTAACTTTAATCACAATACACATTGTTTAGGCATTAAAGATAACACGTTTGAGACAAAGAAGCATGTATATATATATATATATATATATATATATATATATATATATATATATATATATATATATATATATATATATATATATATATATATATATATATATATATATATATATATATATATATATATATATATATGTGGATCAATATACATAGGTAGGTCACTACACATCCAAAATGTGACCTCCCCTACATCATAAGATCATCTCCTATCCCTAGGGCTGGTGGCTGGAGAGTGACGACTAGATGCTCCCTCCTGATCCGGCTGTGCAAGTGGACCCATGGGGGTATACCATGATATAGATCATGAATGGCTCCGAGAGGAACTCCTACGATCCCTATCCATAAGGATAGCGCGATACGAGGTAGCCTCGGCCTGAGCTGCTGCTAGATCACGCTGTGCCCGCTGAAGGTCCTCTGATAGAGCTCGCTCTCTCTCCCTCCATATCTCTACCTGTACTCGAAATGGAGAAAACAAATCATCATGCCGACCCGCGTTCCCTTGAGGTCTATAAGCAACCTGTGAGGAAGTAGGGATTTGCGTCGTCGTAGAGATATCTGTCACTGCTTGCTGGATCAAGGAACGCCACTCCTGCACATTAGTTGTAGTAGTAGAATAGATTTTGTGTTAGTACCATTTTATATCATCAAAACATCAATCAATTTAAACCTACTATACCTGGATCTCCCTCACGCCAGTAGGGATCGTGATATGGTAGCATCTGTGACTGGGAACTACTAGGCTCCCCACACTCGAACGATCTGTGCGTGATAGGTATAGGTCTCCGTATCACCTCGTGTTCCCCCTTTTGGGGAATAACGGGAGGATCTAGGGCTATGGTATCATCCCCTGAATGATGGGGAGCTGCATCTGACTCCTCCTCATCATCTCTATCCTCATCTGCATCCTCATCCTCATCTGCATCCTCGTTCTCCTCATCATCATCTCTCTCCTCCTCATCGTCATCCTCGTCCTCCTCCTCCTCGGCACTGGGCGGATCTCCTATGGGCGGATCAGGCTCTCCTGCCTCCTCATGACCCTCTCCCTCCTCCGACCTGGAACCCTGATCCTCATCTCGGTCTCCATGTCTCCATGGGTCTGGATGGCCTGTCGGGTGATCTGGTGGAAAGATAGGCCCCGGGTATGATCTCATAAACCATGAGAGATACCTGCATTGTGCCCCGGGGTCTGCAGCATAATCAGTGACCACATCCTGATCGAACCCCTCTATATCTGTGATCTCGATATCATCTATCGTGGGTCTCGCTACTGCTCTGGGTCTGGGAAGGACTCGTGAGTGTCGAGTGTAGATGGGCACATCAGCTAGAACACACTGCTCTAGCCCAAACTGCCTCCGTATTCGGTCAAAGTAGAATGGGACTATGATGTGTGGATATCGCCCTCTCAGTAGGCGGTTCCTCTGTAGGCATGCTAACTGTCTCTCCATCCCATCCCATCTGTGCATCCACAGATATGGTCTCCACACAGTCACCTCAGCTGTCAATCTGTCAAATGTCACTCTCCAATACAATAGATATCCAAATCTCCACTCGCTGGTAGGTGGATAAGCAAATACCCTAGGTCGCTCACTAGCCGTACTCATCGGATAGCCGACAGGCCTGGTGCATGTAAAGTGCTCAAATATCCACACTTGCAGAAGTGTGCATGTCATCAAGCTGCAACCCTGTCCGAAAACATACTCCTTGAGGTCGTGATAGAGATGTGCAAGCATACTCCGACCCCAGGCATATACTCTCCTGTGTCTCTCCATAGCCCTGATGCACCATGTGAGACCCCCGTGCATGTGTGTACCTCGCCCATTAGGGCAGACGGCTAGTGCAATGATGGCTATCATAAGACGTCTCATGAGGGGCACCTCTCCTGTAGGATGTAAGAGCCAGCTGACCATGATACGACCTCTCGTCTCACCCAGCATGACTCTCCCTATGCAATATACATGCTCCCTCTGATGATCCTCTACTGACCAATCGGTCGCATATGTCATGGTAGCTCCTCTTATCGGTAGGCGAAGAATGCGGTACACATCCTCAAGTATCACCGTCATCTCCCCTACTGGAAGTTGGAACGCTGGAAGCTGGAACGTGCATGTGTCAGGATCCCATCGGCATCGCGGGATGAAATCGAATGGCCGGCATAAGAATCATAGACCATAAACCTACTATCGACAATGTGTCTCTCTCTGCCTGAGTAAGTCGAGGAATCTGATCACGCAAACTGCGAAGAATCTGCCCCGCCGTGTGCTCTCTCATGTACAGGAGACCCTGCATCACAAAAACATAACTATAATCAGTACCCAATCATCAATCAAAATCATTCATGCAAACTGTCGAATATTGTATGCTAACCCTGACGTCTCTCGCCAAGTCCTGATTGAGACCATGGCGCCCTGAGGGGACCATGGCGCCCTGAAGGGACCATGGTGCCCCACAGGGACCATGGCGCCCTGTGTGGGACCCACGGTCGGGTTCCAGGGCCCGCAAACGATCACAAAAAGTCAAATGCAGAAAATCAAAAGTCAACGTTCAGTCAACTCACCTCATCCAGTGGCTCGTCGTCGATCACGGCCTGTCGCATGATCTCAATCCTCGTGGGATGCTCCGGTCGTTGTGAAGGCATGATGATGGCTCTGTGGGCTCCGCTGCAATAAACAATATTCAGGAATCAACAAAGTGACAAACGCAAATGTCACTTTCAAGGTATATACCTTCATTCCTTTACCTTTGCTTTCAAAACCCTAATTTTCCTCTATCACTCATTTCATCATAACTTGAGTTTGGGAGATGCGATTTTTGAACCGTTTGTTGCATAGGAATCGTATTTTCATTCCCCTACTCTTGGGATGTTCCAAAAAGTGCTCTAATGAAGCCTTTTCAGTGAACATCCCTCATCAATACTCTCTTACACAATTTGTTGTAAGTAAACATGTTACCTTGTTTCACCTCCCTAATAAGCAAGCCGAAACAGGGGGGGCATATAGCTACTCGCAAATTTCATCACTTTCCTTAGTAAGCATTAGGTGATTTTGTGATCTAACGTGTGTTTTGTAGGGTGCGGTTCCTAACTGTGTACTGCAGATACCGCTGGGGGCTTCGTCCGATAACTTATGGATATATCCTTTTTCAAATAATGTTTACTTTTCTGTACTTTAGCTTGCATATGCACGTAGTACTCATATGACCGCTAAAGTGGGGGCTAAATGTAACGTCATAAATTGTACGCACTTGCTAAAGCAGTACAATTTAACACCTAGTTTAGCACCCGCCTTGGCGCAGTTGCATTTTACATTTCATTTCCCCTTTAGCACTTAATTAATCAAATTAATTAGGTCTAAAGGTTCTATTTCATCATCTTCCACATCATAAAGTCGGGCCCTTTCATTAAAGCGTGCCCCTTTCATTTTATTCCTCCAAGACATCACTTAATCAAAAACCCTAATTAGGCCCTATTCTGAGCTTGGGGGCTTAATTTCGGGGGTCAAAACATCTCGAAATCACCTGTAACTTCGGGATTCTCTCTAAAATCATCATATCTGACGGCCCTGAAAATTTGGTGAAAAGTTGTTGGGACCGTGGCGCCCGGAGTGCACACGGTCCCGGACATTTTTTCCAAAATTTTAGGAGCGCGATCCAATCATAAAATAAAGCTTAACCCCAAGAAATTGGTGGGAGATTCAATCTCTAGGTCGGCCAAAAGACGAAATTACGACCTAGGGTTTCATACATAAGAGCTCTCTTTTCTCATTTGAAGGGATCCGAATTTTGTTTTCAGGAACCTCATATGCAGCGAAAGAGCAGATCTTGGAAGACTTCAACAACATTCAACATCCCTCTATCAAGCATTTATCAATTCCATTCATCCATTTAGGGCTTGGAAGACATTGAAGAACAGTAGGAGATTACCGACTGAAGATTGGCTTGTACCTCTCCCTTGGGGGTTGGGTATGATTTCATGTTGTTTTCATGTCTTTGCATAAGCTTCAATATATCATTTATTCATGCTTTAGATCACTTTGCATCTTGATTTAGAGCATTTACATTATCATTTACAAGCAATTAGGGTTTACTTTCTAGGTTGCTCTAGTTTGCTTACTTGCATTTTAGATCTTGCACACACACAAGGTCTGCACACACATTACTTTTACAATACAACTTGGCTATTCGTGGAGGTGGAAATCACCGAAGCGGGGGTTTGACTAAGGCAAAACCCTATATAGCCGCCCAAACACCTTTTTCAGACACAAGTGCAGGTTTCGAGACTCGGACGACGCCGCAGGTTGCAGATCCGGGAAAAGCAGGTCGAGACAGCACCCCACACCAAATTGCAGAGCAAGAGACCAGGACAGGGGTGTGGGGCGCCCTGGTCCTGCCAGGACAGGCGCGCTGGGCGCCCTGGTCCCTGGGATAGAGGCACTGGGCGCCCTGGTCCTCCTGACAGACAACATTTTAGACAGTTTTCCAGAGTGCAAAACAGCAGTTTCAGGTGCAGTTCCGGGACAGAATCAGGACAGTGGCGCCCGCGCCCCCGTCCCGAACATTTTCAATCAAATTTTGACTCCGAGTACGCATCTGCATTCTTGTTTTATCCTTGTGTTTACAGCTTTCCATTGTTTAAGTTCAATTCTGCAATCTTGTTGTGAGCTTATACTTGCATTTTAGGGTTAGGAATTGAACCTGCATAATATTACCTTTCAATTACAACAAAGGAATAGAAACCCTAATAGGTAGCTCGTGGCTCTCTCTTTCACAAAAAGAAGTAGCCAATTGTGTGATACCTCTAGGCTCTTTCGTATTCCGTAATGTGTGTCAAAAGGTAGGATTAGGGCATGATAACCTAGTCTCGCTTTTTCTCCCACACAGAAATTAATTGATAACTTAAAGATATTGATATATATATTCAAATATTGCTCTGTATCTCTGTAGTTTTAATTTTGATCCATAAATTTAACATGGTATGAGAGCCAAGTTTCCTTCTATAAATCCTAACCGCCTAAAGGAAGATTCGATTAAGATCATATTGATATCTCCTTGAAAGTTTGTATTTTAAAATGACGAATGGAATCAAATTCGAAGACAGACTTGAAGGTGCCTCAAACTATGATTCATGGAAACTATGAATGATGTTGGTACTAAGGAAGAATGAGTTAAAAACAATAATAGAGAATCCTTCTAAACCTGATGGAAAAGACGAACATAGTCAGTGGGAAAAGAACAATATTAAAGCAATGGAGTTATTAGTAGATGGAGTAAAGAGTCATCTACTACCTATCATTACAAGGTAAGATTCTGCATATGACATGTTCAAATCCTTAAAAGACATGTTTGAGATTAACAACATGAGCATAATCCTCACACTTAAAAATTAACTTTCTAATATTAAAATGAGTAAAGAAGAGACTATCACTTCATATTTTATGAGGATAATAGAATTAAGGAGCCAACTCTCATCAATTGGTCACATTTATGATAATAAGGAGCTAACTATGATAACTTCAAATGGGCTCCCTATCTCATGGGAAAACTTTAGACAAGGAGTTAGTGCTCGATCCAAAGTTCCCAAATTTGATAGACTAAAAGCTGACTGCATTCAAGAAGAGTGTAACCTAATATCAAGAGGAATCATGAAACCCGTTGATGAAGATGTTCAAGTTCTAGTCTCTAGTTTGAAAAGGAAAAAGGACAAAAAGATATATGGTAATCGATCATTCAAGAAGCCTAGAGACTCCTCTAAAGTACAATGTTTCATATGTGACGAATATGACCACATTGCAAGAACTTGTCCTCTCAAACTTAAACTACAAATGTCCCTTGTTGAAGTCAGAAATTCAGACGTATGTTCAGAAAAATATGTTCTCTAGAAGAAACTCAAGATACCTTGTGATTGAGAGGGAGCTTACTAATAAAGATTGAGCACTTCTGAGGTAAAATTGTAAATATTGATTATTATTATCAATACTAATAATTATTTATGGGCCCTGTGTAAATCATAAGGAAGTGACGACTTCCAAATGATTTCCACTTGTATTTTTTGAGGTTATTGGAAGGTGACGATCTTTCAATAACTCAAGATTGTGGATAGAATCGCCGACAGAGGCAATCCACGTAAGAGCTTGTGGATAGAATCGCCGACAAAGGCAATCCACACAAGAGCTCATGGATAGAATCACCGACTGAGGTAATCCACGTAAGAGCTTGTGGATAGAATCATCGACAAAGGCAATCCACACAAGAGCTCATGGATAGAATCGCCGACTGAGGCGATCCACGTAAGAGCTTGTGAATAGAATCACCGACTGAGGGAATCCACACAAGAGCTCATGGATAGAATCGCCGACTGAGGCAATCCACGTGAGAGATCATGGATAGAATCACCGATTGAGGCAATCCACACAAGAGCTTGTGGATAGAATCGCCGACTGAAGCAATCCACACAAGAGCTTATGGATAGAATTGCCGACAGAGGCAATCCACTCAAGAGTTTGTGAATAGAATCGCCGACAGAGGCAATTCACATCTTGAAACTATGGTCCCCAGATAAGCATCATAGGATTTATGAATATTGCTCCCAATACCTTTTGTCCTCCCTAGCTAAGAGGGAGTGTTGATGATTTATAGCTTCAGTCGGATAAAATTAAATGTTAAATTGGCCTTAAGGCCTTCAACATTTAATTATATGTATCATTATGTTATTTATTATTATTGTTAAATTGATTAGATAACAATAATTATTATTATATTTAATTAATAACTTTATTATGTAACTTCGTGTTTAGATAGTGTTTCAATTCTTTAATGAGTCGATATAGGTTTATCTAGCCACCTCTTCACGTTAAAGGGACACGGCCCTTAAGGAAGTTCGGAGATATATTAGTGTGTAGATAATTGCGATATAGAAAATATGACATCTGTGCGAATTCTAGACTGTTGTGCATGAAGACCTCTGCACTTATATGCTATGTGAAGACCTATGTGGTTATATGTTGCGATCAGGGTGATTTGCCTGCCAGGCGTGATCGGGTAAAGGCTGCGAGAGAATTATATATGATGTGTGCAATATATATATCCTGCGGTACATATATATACTAAGTGCAATATATATACTGCAATATACATATTGTGAGAGCGAGAATAAATAATCAATTTATTTATTGAAGTTATCTAGCACATAAGAAATTAATTGATAACTTAAAGATATTGATATATATATTCAGATATTGCTCTGTATCTCTGTAGTTTTAATTCCGATCCATAAATTTAACACTCTTTTAAATAAATTAAATAAAACATTTATTTAAATCATTAAATCCCCCCCACTTGCATTTTCCTACAAATGCAAGTTGCAACCACAAGTTGAAATAAATTAATTTTATTTTAATTAAAATCTTATTTTCCTTCACCCACCAAATCCACTCGCACTCCTAAAACCCCTTCTAGATTCTTCTAACCCCTTCCTATTTAGCCTAATCCATCCCCTAATTATTGTCACATTCCTAAGCAACTTGGAGTCACTTCTCAAAGACTTCAAAGTCTTTGAAAAGCATTAAATTTTTTGTGTGTTCAACAATTTAACCTCTAAAAGTCTTCCAAACCACTTATGGCTCTTACATGACCATTTATGGTTAACCCCTAACTCAACCCTCATGTAACTCATGTGTCTCCTCAAGCATTTATTGCTTTGACCATGGTTATCTCTTTAACCTTTGCACAAGAGTTTATCCATTGGATAAAAACATTATTCTTTGAATAATGAATTTATTCACTCAACCCAACCTTGACCTTAACTCCCAAGTTAACTCTCAGGTCATGTCAAGCATTTAATGCTTATTCCCTCTCCTCTCAACCCCTCTCATATTGACACTTGTCATCCTGGGATTAGGTTGAAAGTCCTCACATGGAATGAATATCATTCAATCCTGACCCTTGTTGAGATTACTCAATCTCAACCATCCATTGCTCCATTTTTCCTATAAATAGAGCCCATTTCTTCATAATCCAGATCCTGAAAACTTGTATGCATTTAATCTATAGTCAATTTTAGAGAGCATTTTAAGCATAAAAATCACTAATATATTGTCATTTTGGACTAAAATAAATCTTAGTTCATTTCAGAGCATCTCATATTTAGCTTATTTTTACACTTGCATAGCATAAGTTTAAAAGCATTTTCAGTCTTGAATCTCCATAAGACATCCATAGTGCAAAAAGCTGCTGAGAGCTACACTAATTTGGAACTTGGAAAGGAGAGGAACAAGGGAGAAGAAGCTAAGAGCATGGTAGAAGGCATTTGGAGATGCCTTGTTGTATTTGCTTCCATAGTTAAATATTTCATCATGTTTTTAGTGTCTCTTTTGGTATGTCTGCTTAGACTTGTTTTTGGTTGATTAACACTAATGTTTGCCTTTGTTTCTTGTGTTTTTGTTGTGTTATACGACCATGGGCTTTTGTCTAACATTGTCCATTTTGCAGAGCATCATTTGGTGAACCTGTCGTGAATCCCAACAACTTTTTTTTTAGACAAACTAACTTTTGACTGTTTTACTTGACACACAGGTCGCGCTTCGGCGCTTTTGTTTGCACTTTAGCGCTAATGTTTTTGGTCTTCCAGCACTTTTGTTTTTACAATAGCACTATTATCCAAAAATTAGCGCTTTTGTTAATATTATTGCACTATTGTTCATTAGTTAGCGCATTTGTTTTGTAATTAGCGCTTTTGTATTGCTGCATAAATATTTTGTTTTAGCGCTTGTGTTTTTACTTTAGCGCGTTTGTGTTAAGTAGCACTTATGTTTTCACACAGATTAGCACTATTGTAATAGAACGTTATAAAAAAGGCCTTGTAACCGATGAAATAATTTTTCTTAGACTTGTGGAAGCCCACCATATGTTCAGATTTTACTAACTTTTCATTTCGTGTGCAGGTTTTAAAAACTAACCCTTTTTGTTACTTAAGATCAAAATTTTCATTTGGTGTTTTTAAAACTTACAAAACATTTTTTTGTTTTTCATGCAAGTTAAAAACAAAAATCAAACACTCCATTTTTGGTGCTTAAAATCAATCAAAATCTTCATTTGGTGCTCTAAAATTCACAACACAATTTTATTTACTTGCAAGTTAGGAAACAAATCTTCATTTGGTGCTCTAAAATTCACAACGCAACTTTATTTCTTGCAAGTTAGGATTCACTTTTATTTGGTGCTTAAAACAAGACAAGACAAATCTCATTTCTTGCATCAAATTTAAGAAAATTCACAATCAACACTTCAATTTTTGTCCAAGCAAAAAGAACAATCAACTTGTCTCATTTTGCAAAATGATTTACTTCATGCATACATGTTTCAATTTCAGTTGACAAGGATTTCAAATTCCTAGTTTACTCAAACATATTGCCTTGGAAGTTAAAAAGAACATCATGGTTGTTGGAGCAACATCTCCAAATACATAGAACATCATTGGAATGACAAGTTAAAAAGAACAAGTGTATTTTGTGTTTGGCACACTTGTGCAAAAGAGTTGGTCGCGTGGTCCTACTTCTAACACACACTATCCTCTCCCTTGGCTTTCGTGGTCCTAGGTGCAAGAGAAAAGTGTTATTAACACTCAAATTTTATCTTTTTAAGAGAGGTCTGCCAAGAGACACATCACTCTTGGGAACGACCTCGCGTGGTAAATCCTTCGAGCCGCTATAGAAATCAGGTGAGAGCAAAAGTTGTAGCCTTGGTTATAGTTGTTCCTACAATGTAACTTGTTGAAAGGACAAATGGGCCCAACCACAAGTTACAAGGCTCTTAAGTGAGTCACTGTAGAATGAACTTATGTCCAAAAACATCAAAAATTACTAAACACCTTTAACTAGTAGCCCACCCGTTCTATTGATTGAGTATATTTGTGATAAATTCAGTGCAAGAGCATAGAAGGTTTTGCTCCCAAGATACTCACCATACATATTTCCTTGAGTAGAAACATAGCTTTTAGAAAGGTTATTTGTAGCCCGATAAAAGTGGGGTCTCCCCCATCATAGGGATCATCTATTTGTTATGCTCACTCAAGACTTAGTATACCACATCCTTACCTACCACAGCGGGATTCATAAGGTATGTAGTACCAAAGTCGAAGAAATATCAAGATGTGAGCTGAAATTATCGCAACTGGCCATTTGACCTTAGGGATAAAGAGTGTTTGGAGTGTTTTCATTTTTGAGTCAAGACCAGTGCAAATTGAGCCAACTTCAGGCTTTGGAAAAACACCTAAAATACATTTGAAGGAAAGGGTCATAAAAAGTTCAAAAGATTGGGTTGATCTAGACCCATACTTACTTGTGCCTTTTGAGGCAACATTCTTGTGTTTGTGTGCTTGCTTTGTTTTCTTGTCAAAGAAACATCATAAACCCAAATCAAAACAAGTATTCATCCAACACAAACATTTTCAAAAAACACAAAAAGATCAAAAACAAAGAGCAACAATCAAAAGTGTCAAACTATATGACCATTCTTCACATCTTGAGAAAGAAGAATCTTCATCAACACATCAACTTGAAGAAAAGACCATTGAGCTCAAAGGCTTTTATCAAAAGGAGGAAATTCTTCTATCTTAATAGACAAATTTTTGTCTCTCATAGAACCTTCTTACGTCACATGCATCTTTACCTTCAAGGGAAATCAAACGAGTTTGATCAAGAGTCATTAAACCGCAGAGCTTTTACCCAATATAGAGCTTTGAGTTATCATCAAAATAAGGGAGGCAAGATCAATCCTGCCTTCTTTCCAGATATTTGTATCACATATAACTCAGCCAGGGTAGAACCACCAACCCCTGAACAAGAAGAGGAAGAGTTTGTTCCTTTTGTAATACAAAGTTTTTATTGAAGTTCACATCTCATCCATTATCACATTCACACATCATCAAATCCATTCCAACTCTCAAAGCATCAAGAGGTTTTTGTCCTAAGTTCTATTTCGATATTTCTTGAATCAAACACAATACATCACTTTTAGAGTGTCTCTACATCTAGGATAAACTCATCCTAAGAGGGATTTCTACGCAAGTTAAAACTGGTCTATGAGTGAATCCTCTCATTACTAGGTAGTTGGGTCTGTAACACATCTCATATCTCTCTAAACCTTATCACATCAAACTTTGTCAATCAAACACAACAAGCAATTCAAGGAAGAATTTTGGTAGCATCTACCTTTAGTACTAGAGATTCATATGCAAAACACTTCACCAAACATCAATCTTTTATTTCATCACCAACTCATCATCATTTTCATCAAACTTCAACAAAAACTTATAAACAAAATGACTCATACCAGATCAAGGTCTAGACAACAAGAAATTGAAGAGGAGGAGGAAGAAAATATCAATGAATTCCAAGAAGCCCTTGGAGGAAGTGCGAATGATGAAAATCCAAGTACTCCTACTCCTGCGGAAATAGAAAGGGCACAACACAACCCTCTCTTTAATAGACTTTTTGATGAAATACTCAGGAGCAATGCTGATGCTCACTTTTTAAGACTTGCTCAAGAGGGGGCTAAACTACCCTCTGACTTTGATGTTGCACAACTAAGACAAGCATCAGAATGCCAAAGTCATAATGAGGATGAAAGAGGTCGAGATCACATAGATATAACCTTCATCAAGGTAATCCCCCACCTGTTGCGGCAACAAGCTAAGAATCTCGCCCAACAACTTCATAGTGGTGTAAAAAACAATCAATTTTCACTCAATGACATTTGTCCCTATCCCTTTGATAGGAATCTTCATATGCCACGTTTTCCACGAGGGTTTGAAACACCCAAGTTTGAAAAGTACTGAGGAAAAGGAGATCCTCGCGATCATGTTAGAGAATTCCATTCAGCTTGCCTCGAAGTGGCATACGAGGACAACTACCTAATGCGACTCTTTCCCCAAAGCTTGGGAGGAACAACCACATCATGGTTTTCCTGATTACCAAGTGGCATTAGGACATTTGAAGAACTCGTCCAGAAGTTCCTGGCACATTACTCACACAACATTGAACATGATATCACAATGGCTGATCTATGTAACACTAAACAAAAACCAGGTGAGCTATTTTCAGTCTTTCTGCAATGATGGCGTCAAATGTCTCGCAAATGTTCTCTTTAGTTACCTGAACAAGAACTAGTGGAAATATTTATTTCCAACTTAAATGACGAAATGGAATTTCACCTAGACGTCAAAGACACAGACTCTTACAATGACATGATCACAAAAGGTTTAAAATGTGAACATGCTCTCATCAAAAAAGGGCTTATCAAGATATATAACGAGCCAAAGGATGGCCCTTGCCCACGCTTCAATAGTGACAAGCCTAACTTCTAGAACAAAAAAAAAACGTCGTCAATGGCGGGGTTGTGGATGCAAGAACTATCAAAAGTGCACAACCTATGGTCTGATTTGCAAGACAGAACCCCCTCCCAAGAATAACACAGTTTCTCCTCCAAATCAAGGACACAATACATCTCAAGAGGAACCCAGACAACGTCAACAAAATTTTAAACCAAAACGAACATACACTCCCTTAGGGGAACCCATCAAAACAGTGTTACATCAGTTGGTTTCTCAAAATCTGGTGACCTTACCCAAAACATCAAATTATGAACCTCAAGTCAAACCTTCATGCTAGAGGGATACTGAACATTGTGATTTCCATCTAGGGAAAGGGCATAAGACAAGCAATTGTACAGATTGAAAGATCTTATTCAGGATCTTATTGACTGAGGTGAAATCGAAATCGAAGGACATGAACCAAAAACAACAAACAATGATCATCTTATGTTCAAAAATCCACTTCCATCCCAAGATCAAAGGGGTCCTTCCACTTCAGGGAGAAACACAGATACCACTGATTATACGCAAGCCGCATATAATTACATTGTGAATCATCTATATGATGCCAGCGAACAAATTGCAACTATTACCATCAAAAATCCCAACTCCACTTGCAATGTTGTTACAGGTCATGACAAGATTACCATAAAAGCAGCTCCACAAGGCACCCCATCTACCCCAAAGCAGTACAACCTTGTGGAACAGTTAGACAAAATGCCTGCACTGATATCTATCTTAGAGATATTGCGCCCATCCCCATCTGATAAAACAATATTGGATCAAGCTCTCCAAGAGGCGTCAGTCCCTGCAAACCTAAATACAGATCAATTCCAAGCCATGGTTGGAAACCTAAGGTCATCACCTTGTCTCACTTTCTCTGAAAGTGACAACTCATCCTTCTAGCAACCTCACAATGCCTCACTCCATATTGAAGGGTTTATCAACCAACATAGGATCAAGCGAGTCTTGATTGATAATGGAGCAGGCCTAAATATCTGTACACTACAATTAGTCACAACGTTGGGATATGCAATTGAATCAGTGGATCCCCGCAAGAAGATCACAATCAAAGCATATGATGATGCAGAGCATTCGTCCAAAGGAGTTGTTGTGCTACCAATCTGAGTAGGCCCAGTGGTGAAACACATCATCTGTCAAGTTCTGAACCTTCCTCTACCATACAATTTATTGTTAGGGAGACCTTGGATACACACCATGCAAGTCGTTCCAACCACCTACCATCAGTGTATCAAGTTCCCGCATAATGGTGTAGAAATCACAATCCTTGGCAATGCAAACCAATTTGCATATTGTCAGAATATAAGTCATTAACTAGATATTATCGTTCCCAACAACAAAGAAGCCATTTCATCCACCTCATATGTACGTCTAGCCTCTCTTTCCAGTTCAAACATCACTAGACCCAAGAAAGAGAAGCTCAAGATGAAAATAGCATAGGAAGGTCCTGGGAGTACAATTTGAGCCAACTCTTTTGTGTTGGAAAAATGCCTACTTCTCCTAGAACTCATGGTAAACCTCAACGATTACTTCAAACACCACTGGTCAAGCCAGCCTACACTTTGACACCATTCATCATTGGAAAGAGTTAAGAAGAAGAAACCAGAGATGAGGACTTAGTAGAATGGATCTATAAAGACCCAATCACCATGGAAATCCCACAAACTAAGCTTCCTATAGATCAGTATGGAAAATGCCTTCTCATTATGCAAAGAATGGGTTATGATGGTCACAGCGCTTTGGGACCTTGCAAGCAAGGACGACATGAACCGCTGCAGCCGGAATTAAAACCCAAAGATAACACAAGGACTAGGCTTTCAAAAGGAGATCCTTCCTAAGCTTAGATTCAAAGGGAAACCCAACAAACCACTATATCAGCCTATTACAAAGAAGTCACCTTTGATTATATCAGTAGCATCATGCATCATAGCAATTTCCCCATTGAGGCTAAAAATCTCAACAATATCATCTACGACACCAATCATCCCACCAATCAAACCAACAACCCCATCAGTAGCAACAACCGCATCAACAACACCACTAGCAATATCAGAATCCCCAGCAGTATCAGCAACACTGACAATTCTAGCATAAGCAACAAATTCAACACTACCAATACTCCCCGTATCGGATTCATTAATCCCTATAATTCTTCCTGCAACACTGATCATTTCATCCACAAGGGTACATCAACTGATCACACCTGCAGTGTTTACCTCAAAAGACATCCCAGTATGGTATAGCAATCGGATACTGGAAAGCGACTCAGAGACTGACTCACATGAGTGGGAATTTGATTCTGTCTAGCTTAATACTTCGGATGAGGAAGACACATCACTACCTCCACCTCGCAAAGACATCCTTGTTTATGGAGAAGCACAGATAAAGACCTCTTGGGTTCCTGAACTGGAAACTTCTTCCACAGATCCTACGTCACATCCTACGCCTGATTCTGACAAGGAGAGTACCATGAACGACCTTCACCACAACGTCTTAACCCTCATTGACACCTCTAACGAACTTAACCTAATCGACGAGGTAATGCCCATTATCCATCCTAAATTCATCGAATAAAACCAACCTAATCCCCCATGTCTTGACCATTTCCAAAACGATGAGGCGATCATTGACTTTTTGGAACTACGGGATAACATAACAAGCGGGGATTACAAAGTTGAATTCGCCAGTGAACTTAATAGCGCAACATACTTTGAGGCAGATGCCAAACCTTTCAGCTGCAAAAATATAACAATAAAACATGGATCTTCCAGTGAAAACCACACTGTGGCACAGTTTGATCCCACAAAAGTAAAAAGAAAGAGCGTATCCAATGGTTGAAACCTCTCTGAGGCGCTTGAGGATGAAAGGTTTGACATTCTCCCTTCTAGTACACAATAGGAATGATCAACAATTCTCATTGAGGAAACAAAAGAATACAATGTGGGGACTCCTGAAACTCCTCACTACATACATCTGGCATCTCTTTTAACTCCAGAGGAACATCCTAAGTTTGTCGAATTCTTTCAAAAGCGTCAGATCAACTTCACATGGTCATATGCAGACATGCCTGGTCTTGATCCGGATTTAGTCATGCATCATCTCACTGTAGCAGAAAGAGCCAAACCTGTCAAGCAGAAGCTTCACAAGATGCATCCCCAGATTGTAGTACTCTTCAAAGCAAAACTCAAGAAACTCTTAGATGTTGGTTTTATTAGACCAATTGATTATGCAGATTGGATATCCAACATTGTGCTTGTCGGCAAACCAAATGGGGGCATCCGTATTTGCACTGACTTCAGAGATCTGAACAAGGCATGTCCTAAAGATGACTTCCCCCTACCAAACATCAACATCATAGTAGACCTAACAGCAGGACATGCCATGCTTTCTCTCATGGATGGCTTTTCAGGATACAATCAGATAAAGATCGCACCAGAGGATCAACATAAGACGACCTTCACATGTCCATGGGGAACATACTGCTGGAATGTAATGCCTTTTGGTCTAAAGAATGCAGGAGCGACCTATTAAAGAGCAATGACCACCATCTTCCATGATATGATGCATACTATAATGGAAGATTATGTTGATGACTTATTGGAAAAATCACTCACAAGAGAAGGTCATCTGGACATATTAGAGAAAATATTTGACAGACTGGAACAATATCATGTTCAACTCAACCCAAAGAAATGTGTCTTTGGAGTAACCTCGGGGAAGCTTCTAGGATACATTGTCTCAAGCAAAGGTATTGAGGTCGATCTTGCAAAGGTCAAAGCAATCATGGACATGCCACCTCCATGGAACATCAGTCAACTAAGGACATTACAAGGATGGCTACAATCCATCTGAAGATTCATTGCACAACTAGCAGATAACTGTCACCCATTTACACACTTATTACACAAGAACATCCACTTTCAATGGGATACTATATGCCAGCAAGCATTCTAGATGCTTAAAGACTATCTCATGATTACACCATTGTTGATCCCACCAGATCCGAGCAGACCTCTATTGCTCTATATTTCAGCAACAAGTACAACATTGGGTGTACTACTGGCCCAACACAATGCAAAAGGGAAAGAGTGTGTTGTTTACTACATCTCTCGCACACTGGTTGGCTATCAACTCAATTACACACCTATTGAGCGAGCTTGCCTAGCAGTAATCTTGGCAGCCACTAAACTGAGGCACTATCTATTGATACATAAAGTACAACTCATTGCAAAGATCGATCCACTCAAGTACTTACTTAACAAAGCAGCATTGACAGGCCACTTGGGCAAATGGGTGATGATTCTAAGTGAATTTGACATCGAGTATGTGGACCATAAGGCTATCAAGGGCCAAGTTATTGCAGATCAGTTGGTCGATGCACACCTCATAAGCAATCATCCTCTCATTTCCAATTTTCCAGATGAAGAGATATTCATGATCACAGCAGCACAACCATGGAAACTATACTTTGATGGTTCATACACTAGGCATGGCTCGGGGGCAGGCATTCTGTTTATCACACCTCAAGATGACAGCATTCCGAAGTCTTACAGGCTCACATTTCCATGCACAAACAACATAGCTGAATATGAGGCCTTGATCACAGGACTCGGGCTAGCCATACAATGAAAGTTACAAGAACTACAAATATATGGCAACTCCCAATTGGTCATCCGACAAGTAACAGATGAATATTATCAAACCAAGGATGACAAACTCATGTCGTACAAGCAAATGGTGGACAAGTTAAAAGTATCATTTACTACTATCACCTTTGAGCAGATACCCAGAGATCAAAATCGAGCTGCTGATGCTATGGCTACCATTGCATCTCTCCTAGATCTTCCACAAAATTCAACATGCTACAAGTTCTTGGTAGAACAGATTTGGATTCCAGCTTATGATATCCCCGAATCTGAGATGATATGTTGCCTTGTCGATTCTAAATCCACATGGTACGGTGAGTTCTAAACCTATCTACGCGATCACACGCTTCCTCCTAACCAATCGAATAACCAACATAAAACCTTCATTCGCCAAACCGCTCGATATACCATTATTGCTGAAACCCTATACTGACGTAGTCTTGATGGTACTCTCCTTCGATGTCTAGAACATAGTGAGATAACAAAGGCCTTGGAAGAGGTACAAGAAGGAATTTGTGGAACTCATGCAAGCGGTCCGTCACTAGCCAATAAACTCATGCACACTAGATACTATTGGCCATCCATGGAAAAAGACTCCTACTACTTTGTCAGAAAGTGCAAGAAATGTCAAGTTCATGGAGACCTGATACATGCACTAGCACAAGAATTGCAACCATTCACAACACCATGGCCATTTTGTCAATGGGGACTTGACCTTGTGGGTAAAATCCATCCATCTTCATCCAATGGCCACAAATTCATCATTACCGCTACTGAATACTTCACAAAGTGGATTGAAGTTGTTCCACTTACCCAAGTCACTAGCAAGCGGATCGCCTCATTCATCCTTAATTACGTCATTTTTCGGTATGGTGTACCCATGTCCATCATCACAGATAACGGTCTTCCTTTCAAAAATCAAGATGTCTGTGAGCTCTATGAGAAGTTTCATATCCAACACCGCTTTTCCGCTCCCTATTACCCACAAGGAAATGGCCAGGATGAAGCATCAAACAAGAACATATTGAGAATCCTCAAGAAGACAATTAATGATGCCGATCGTGATTGGCATGTTCAATTGAATCCAACACTATGGGCGTATCGAACTAGCATTCGAACCCCTCTACGGGCACAACTGCCTACTCACTGGTCTATGGTGCAGAAGCTATCCTTCCTATTGAGGTTGAGATACCATCTCTACGGGTTTCCTTGCATAATCTCATAGATGATGAAACCTACAGAGTCTCACGTCTCCAAGATTTAGAGCTACTTGATGAGAAACAAGAAGCTGCATACAATCATCTAAAAGCATATCAGCAGCGCGTGAGAAGAAGCTATAATCATCGAGTTAGACCTCACACGTTTGAGGTAGGTGATCTTGTTCTTTGAGAGAATCCTCGTAACCAACTAAACAGAGAACATCAGGGAAAGTTTGAATCAAACTGGTTGGGTCCATATGTTATCACTACTGTATTTGGGTCCGGGGCATATCAGTTAGCTACTTCAGAAGGAGAACTGCTAGCAGATCCGATCAACAACATGCACCTCAAATGGTTTTATACCTAAGCTGCACAGAGCATTAGGCTCCCGTAAATACCAGAAAAACACCAAAAACATTCAGATAAATGTCCTGAAGAAAATACAAAAAAATCAAAATAGTAAAGAAAAATCATGCATCCAAACGGTGAACAACCACTCTGGTGGCACCTTGGGTAAGTACGATGGTGAAAACCTGGCAAACAAGCGCCACTCATAAAGGCTATGGCTCCATTGTCTTTTAGACTTGTTGCGATCACATTCATTTCATCCATTCATCCATCTGTCCAAACCATGGCTTGTTATTAATCTGCAATCAAGGATAGTACTTCATGCGTCTCGCATCCCGCTTTTTCATAGTCATGTCTAAACTGGGGGCAATGCCCTTAATCTATTTGATGGAAGTGGATTATGCATTACTTATGATTCATTGATTTCTTCATTCAAACTGTCTCGCATTACTTATGATTCATTGATTTCTTCATTCAAACTGTCTCGCATTACTTATGATTCATTGATTTCTTCATTCAAACTGTCTCGCAAAACTCCAAAAACATTTAAAACAATCATCAAAATCCCAAAAACATTGGAAAACTATCTCACAAAATCCCCAAAAAAATAATATTATAAAACATCAAAAATAAATCAAAAACATGGCAACACCTTGCACATACGCATCCAAGAAGATACCAAACAAACATTTTGAAATACTCAAACAATGACCACTTATCCGATCAACCAAACAATCAACAATCGACACACAAACTGTCTTAACAAGGATGCATCCTTCCTTACCAAAAAACAAAGACAAGATGACATTTTCTTTGACAAGAAAATTTTGTTTAAGCTATCAAATACTTGGTTGATTTGTAGTTTATTCATTCATTTATATATATCAGGTTCCTACTCTACTCCGGGATATCCACAAGTGATTAGAGTGGTCGGGATGGTTCCTACGCATTGTTTGTATGTCTTCTGTGAATTATTCCGATGAAGTATTGGGGCATGTCCTAATGGTGTCTACGTGGGAAGTTCACTAAGCTACGTGATCTTATGCAAAATACAGTCATGGATCACTATGGTTTGCTGACTACAGCGTATAACTCGACCATATGAGCCTGAACCATTGTCGAGGGTCCATATTCTTTATTCTTTATTTATGTTGTTTGTTTGCAGGTACAATGCGCCATCCTTGGTTCCTACTGCCTCATCCAAGTTCGATATTATTATGCTCAATGATGAAAATAAAAGGACTATGGATCATCATTCCATCTCATCTGTTTATATTGCATTTCGTTGCATATCGCCCATCCATTTACTCATTCATTATTCATATGCATGGTTTTGTATGTAAGTGTAAACAAAGTTAATATGAGCGGTTATGTGAAAATTGAGTTGGTCTTGGATACAATCACGACGGAGTTCTCTGATACATCATCAGTGCATCATGCAAAAGTTTCAACAACCTTGCACTCATTATCATAAATCACATCATCGTTACATTTAGTTGCATTTGCATAAACCTAGTTCATTCACTTACATATAGGTTTATTAAAAGCTTAAAATCTTCATTAGCATGCATTTCAAATCATTTAGTTGCATTTGCATAAACCCAGTTCATTCGCTTACATATAGGTTTATTAAAAGCTTAAAATATTCATTAGCATACATTTCACATCATTTAGTTGCATTTAAATACATATAGTTCATTATCATTCATCATTATATCATTTCATCATTGCATAATCATGACATTTAGATTCATTTATATGATAAAATTGTCTTTGTTTGCATTTACTACCATGATTAACCATTACAGATGCATTCAGTACCATTTGGGATTCATTAAAAATGCATTCATTCTCCTTTTTAATTGCATTAAGGTGCAGTTATTCGTTACCCGTGAGTTGCATTATCGTTATCACTTCATCATATTTTTTGCCATTTAGAATCATAAACAAAACCATTTGTCTCAACATTAGTTTATACATTATACATATGCATTAATTTAGAAATTATCAATTAAACATTTGTACTTTACATTTGTTTATCCATATCACATTCATCTAAAAACCCATCTAGATGTATTTACATAAATCATTCATTCACCACATTACATCATAAACCTCATCGCATATCATCATCTCATCATCGCATCAACATAAAATGCAAGTACGGTCTTTATCATCATTAACATCATTTCATTATGCATATATAATCATCATAGCATTTACATACATGAAGCATTAACATCAACAAATCACACATATATAAACCTGCATCCATATGTTAGCATCCCATTCATACAACATACATATAGACATCATGTAAGAATAAATCATCAGGAAACATGCATAAATAAATCATCTCATCAACACATTATATAGCAAGTACAAGTATCCATCTAAGCATAAATCATAAAATCATCATCCTGCATAAGCATCCATACATATCATCAACATGCATATCATCACAAAATATGGGATCTCCTAATATATCATATCATATCGACAAAAATATACATGTATCAGAGTACAATGAAGTCCAAAATATCAGCTACCAAGAGCCATCCAAGACACAGTCCAAAATGACAATGTAAAAGCATACAAAGAATGCCCTCTCAAATGCCACTCTAACCGGATGCTGCACCACCATCACCACCTACTCCCCCACTAGCCCCTGCACCACCTGATCTATCTCTCCGTGGAGGACCCATCACACCACCACTGCTCTGCATCCTCTGAGACCGCTTTGATCTCGCCCGCCGCATCCGTGAATAGCTAAGTGCTCGCTGACTAGCTGGCACCGCCTGCTCATATAAACCCCACCAATAATCTATCTCATCATGTGCTCGTCGCATCTCCCTCATCGCATCCCCAGTAGGACCCTGTGATCCTACTCCTGCTCCCACCCGTACTCTCTCCTGCAACGCCGCAAATCTCTCCACGGCCTAATCTCTCTCCCGTAGCACTACTGTCAGCTCTGACTCTCGTGAAAAAAGTTGCACATCTCTAGCTGCCACCTCTGCCTCCATATCCTCAAGCCGAGTCTGCAAAAATAGTATCATATGATCCCACAAATCTCCACCTGTAGCTCCCTCCCCCATATCCATAGGGGCCTCTCTAGTGGCTCCCTCTCAAGTGGTTCCCTCCCCTGTATCCATAGGTGCCTATCCCTCACTTGCATCTCTGCCACCTAGTCTTATGCCTTCCTGCATCAAAGGTCCCTGAGATAGCCGCAAAGGCTGCCCACCTCTCCCTCTCCGCTGTAATCATCCATTACCCCCACCTCCACCTCTGAATCCACCACCTCCTCCAAAACCCCCACCCCCTCCTCCTCCTCCTCCATCCCCAACTCCTCCATCCCCACTACCACCATCCTCTCTCCCTTGTCCACCTACTACTCCATGACCTCCTCTCCTCCTCCGTCTCCATCCCCTATCCTCCTCAAAATCTAGAATTGGCTCTGTTGGATCTGATATCTGAGGAATCGGATGTGCGACAATGTACTGAGTGTACTTATCTGACACCCTTGCATCTACTACCCCCGACTTCATCTGCCATGGTATCGCCTGTAAGGTGCAGAACTCTACCAATGCCTGATCATAAGGTAACACTGGCCCCCATAAGTACCTCTCTCGTACCACCTGTGCATACTCTCCAGAACCACTCGACAATCCCTGTCGCCGCCCAAACTATCTCAAACTCTGCCAGGAAGTTGTCTCTCCACATTGTAGGTTGTCCTACCAATGAGGTATCATGTCATGAACACATACGGCAATGACTCTGCATCATCCTCCCACAACTCACACTTAATGTACGGCCTCCAGATCACTATATCCAAATCATCCAGTGCTCGTCACCACCACTCTAACTTCTCCTGGTGGGGCTAACTCATCATACCTCCACACATGTATACATATGGCTAGTCCACTGCTCAAAATCTCAAACTAACTGGTCGGGTAACGGGTAAGTGCTCCCAAGCCCGAATATGCAACAACGTGATCCCCACTCCCAATGAGCTCACCCCTCGGTATGCTAGCTCATGAAGATCTTGATATAAGTGTGTTAGCACGCACGGTCCCCATGCAAACCGGGTTCCCTCTGTAATCATCTGCTCGATCACCTGACCCCCAACGACAAGTCCATGCGATCGTTGATCTAGACATAGCAATCCCCCAACAATCCCTGATAGCACTGCTGGTAATGACTCATACAAGGCTGCTATATCCTCCCAGGCTATCGATCCCTCATCAATGAAGACATCCTCGTCAAAAAATCTATACATTGTTGTTGTCCCCCATGCTCGGTCATATGTCACCAGCTCTCCTCGAATGGGAATGTGCAGGATGCGCCATACATCCTCCAGTGCCACTGTCATCTCCCCCTGCACTAAGTGAAACGTCATGCCTCACTATGCCATCGCTCTGCCAATGTTGTGATCAACCTGAGATTCGTCCGAATCACGGGCATATACATAACATCATATAGGTTTGAGAAATCCACCTCGGCCTCTGTCAATCGATCACGCAACACCTGTGTGGCAGGATGCCTCTCGTGCATCTGTAAGATGCTAAGATCCTCTTACACATGTGCATCGACCATCATCATCAGTTGTTTTGTTTCAAACTTTCTTAAATTTAAACCTAGACTATCAACATATACTTTGATCAAGTATCTTCGGGTCTCAATAGGTAAGCAATCATGGCACACCTAGACTAAAACAAACATTTATCCTAATGACCTAAGTCTCATCAGGGCTGCTATGGTTCAAAACAACTCTCACCTCGCTTCTCCATCCATCCATCATTGGCATCAGGAGATTCTTTTTCAAACACACTGGGGCATCTATTTTCCTACACAAAAGTGCTATTCTGAACACAACATCGCTAATATGCTTGCCAAAGCGCTAAATCAACTATGCAATAGCGCTAAACCAACAATAGCACTACATTGACTATACAATAGCGCCACCTCACAAAAATAATGCTCAATCAACTACTCAATAACGCTAAACAAACAAAAGTGTTAAAGCAGCTATGCAATAGCACTAGACTTAGCACACATGCTAAAACCACTATGCAATAGCGGCACAATAGCGCTAATTTAGTTGACAACAACGCCAAAACTTAGTTTTAGCGCTATTGTGTCACTCAACTTGGACTAAGCAAAAAACACACAAAAAATGCATGAAATTCAAAAATTCAAATTCACATATCGGTGGTCCATAGTCGTCTGGCCACTGGAATCGTCAAATTCGCTCTAAATGGTGCTCTGCTATGGGAACCGACATCCTGATTGCTCCTTGCTCTTCTAAAAAGTCACTCCCAGAGCTCAAATTTCACTATGGATGTGAATGCAAATGACCTTGTTTTCACCCCTTCCTCGTCATATATACCCTTCGTCGTAATCCTAATTTTCCCCCGCTCACTGCCGTGGTCCCCGTGAACTTCCCAATCCTCCCATATCTCCATTTTGTCTTTGATTTCTTCTATTTTTCACCAGTATTGCTAAAGTATTCTCTTCTACCGCCCTACCAATTTTCATTCTTTTTCGAGAGATCGCCCGATTTTTTAAAAAAAATTGACCCATCTCTCGAGGGGGCATACTACCCATTAAATTAACATTTTATGGGGCATATTTCTTCACTCCTATTTTTTTTTCTTTGAAACGACGCGATAAACCGCACCGTCTCAAAGAGGGGCAAATGTAGTCACATAAATATGTCCAGTTTAATTAAATGAATATTTGATATTTATTTGATTAAAAATCCACTAGCCATCAGTTAATTAAATTAATATTTAATTAATTTATCCTCAAACATTCTCCTATTAATTAAATAAATTATTCAATTTCTTTTAATTCATTCATTAAACCAAATTCACAATCAATTAAATGAATAAATCCTATTTATTCAATTAAATCTTTCCTCTTTTAAATAAATTAAATAAAACATTGATTTAAATCATTAAATCCCCCCCACTTGCATTTTCCTACAAATACAAGTTGCAACCACAAGTTGAAATAAATTAATTTTATTTTAATTAAAATCTTATTTTCCCTCACCCACCAAATCCACTTGCACTCCTAAAACCCCTTCTAGATTCTTCTAACCCCTTCCTATTTAGCCTAATCCATCCCCAAATTATTGTCACATTCCTAAGCAACTTGGAGTCACTTCTCAAAGACTTCAAAGTCTTTGAAAAGCATTAAATGCTTTGTGTGTTCAACAATTTAACCTCTAAAAGTCTTCCAAACCACTTATGGCTCTTACATGACCATTTATGGTTAACCCCTAACTCAACCCTCATGTAACTCATGTGTCTTCTCAAGCATTTATTGCTTTGACCATGGTTATCTCTTTAACCTTTGCACAAGAGTTTATCCATTGGATAAAAACATTATTCTTTGAATAATTAATTTATTCACTCAACCCAACCTTGACCTTAACTCCCAAGTTAACTCTCAGGTCATGTCAAGCATTTAATGCTTATTCCCTCTCCTCTCAACCCTCTCATATTGACACTTGTCATCCTGGGATTAGGTTGAAAGTCCTCACATGGAATGAATATCATTCAATCCTGACCCTTGTTGAGATTACTCAATCTCAACCATCCATTGCTCCATTTTTCCTATAAATAGAGCCCATTTCTTCATAATCCAGATCCTGAAAACTTGTATGCATTTAATCTATAGTCAATTTTAGAGAGCATTTTAAGCATAGAAATTACTAATATATTGTCATTTTGGACTAAAATAAATCTTAGTTCATTTCAAAGCATCTCATATTTAGCTTATTTTTACACTTGCATAGCATAAGTTTAAAAGCATTTTCAGTCTTGAATCTCCATAAGACATCCATAGTGCAAAAAGCTGCTGAGAGCTACACTAATTTGGAACTTGGAAAGGAGAGGAACAAGGGAGAAGAAGCTAAGAGCATGATAGAAGGCATTTGGAGATGCCTTGTTGTATTTGCTTCCATAGTTAAATATTTCATCATGTTTTTAGTGTCTCTTTTGGTATGTCTGCTTAGACTTGTTTTTGGTTGATTAACACTAACGTTTGCCTTTGTTTCTTGTGTTTTTGTTGTGTTATACGACCACGGGCTTTTGTCTAACATTGTCCATTTTGCAGAGCATCACAAGTATTTAGATTTCAAGAATTCAAGATGGCATCCATGATCAATTCTATATAAAGATGTGCATGATTTCTACACAACAACATCAACCTTTTAATGAAGGCTTCAAGGGAAAGGATATTCATAAATGAAGGTATGGCATTTCAATTTAGCATTTATTTCCATATGTAACCTCTACATTACAAGGGTAAGCTCTCTTTTCTATTCCATTCATCACATGGTTAATTCCAACCCCGAGGTTTGACCTAGGAAAACCCCTATCAACCCAACAACATTTTGTCTCTATTGTGTGTTGGCATTTTGAGTTTGTTTGACATTTTGCATAAGAGATTGCATTAATGATATGTTGTCATTGATGTCAATTGAACCGGTAAAAGGTATTCATGTTATTGCTGATATTATTGTTTTTGATATTGGCTTGTAACCAGTAAGAAGAGAGTTGTACAAGATGTTGTAACCGGTGTATGTAAAGTTTGTGAGTTGAACCGGTGAACCGGTGTGAAGGGTTAAACCTTTCTATGTAATGTAACCGGTAAACCCTATCAGCTGTTAAACCCTAATCGATCAAGTTTGTTGGTTTATTATCTGATGAGCGGTAATGATGGAGACACGTGTGATCACTGTATGAGGATAAATTCAAATTGGTTTGGCGCATTTGCTTATTGTCTAGGGAAGGAGCAAACTGGATTGCATTTAATGCACAACGTGTGATGAGTTACAAAATCTAATGGAGCGGTGATCACGTAGCGGTTGGAATTGTCTTGAAGAATGTGAAGAGATTGTTATGATTTCTAACGGTCAAGATTGAACCGACTTGTTTGTAATCTCAATGATGAGAGTTAGGTTTTTGTTGTGTTACTGACCTAATTGATTTGTATGTAAGGTCGATGAAGTTGTTTGTAAATGTTGTTGGCAAGGTTGATAGAAAACATGTTGAGTGTGTGGTTGCCCAACCAGTGAATGGATCTGCACTTTGAGTGAAGGCAAATTGAAGCTTAGAAGGATCTGATCAAGCAAAGATAGTGCTACTCAGACAGATCAAGAAAACCTGTTGTTTTCTAACAATTACAGCAGAAGTAAAATCCCTTAACCAGGTAAGCTCTAACAAGCTTGGTTACTCATTAAATCCTCTAACAAGGTGGTCCATTAACTTGGATTCTTAAATCCTCGATGAGGTTACTCCTAACAGGGTATTGTGCTTCTAACAAGGCATATTTGTAAATCCCTTAACCGGGTGATTCCTAACCGGAATTAGTTCTTAACATGACTTATTGTAAAGCTCTAACAGGCTTTGGCTCCTAACATGGCGAACTTTGAAAGAGTTCAGATAGCTATCCTTGTGAATCCCATCTCATCGTGGTTTTTACCTATTTGGTTTTTCCATGTATAAATATTTGTGTCAAGTGGTGAATGCTTTTGTGGTTGTGATCTTATTTGTTGATTTGATTAACTTTTGATAAGGCATGTTAATTATAAGCATTGAGAGATGAATATGTTGAGTTATGATTAAGCATTGCTGATGTTTACGAGATTGAAGGTGTTTGTTGTTAAAGTTGTCATAACAGTTAAACCAGTTAATGTCAAGTATTCCTATGAATATTGATCTTGACTGAGATATGTTTACTTTGTTTGACTGAGTTTGAGTTTGGGAACTTTGTATCAGTTTTTCAATATATTGATTCACCCCCCCTCTCAGTATTCTACCGGATACTTATTATTTCATCATACCATCATTGTGTGTGAAAGTTATAGGTTCAATAGAGAAGGAATACAAATCCAAAAAGAACAAATTGAGACAAAAAGAACGAGACTTTGAAAGAGTAGAAAAACCTGGACACTGGGGCTTACCCCCATAGTTCGACACTTTTCTAATGAAATTTCAAGGAAATATTCTAAGCGATATTTTGATTTTAATTATGTTTCTGATATTTGCATTTGGCACCTTCAGGAATAGGTCGCCTAGCCCATAGTCCATCATTTCTAAGCTCAAATGGCAAACACAAGCTCCTCTTTGACTCTCACTCCCAGATTTGTACTTAGAGTTTGCATATTTGTTTTAATTTTTTTTGTTTATGTTGATAACTTTAAATTTTGTATCATTAGCCCTAGTTCTTATGTTTAATCATTCTATCTCATCCAATTACATCAATAAACAAAAAAGAAAACAATCAATCATTGTGCCCAACTCTTTCTAATAGATTAAAAATTGGGCCTATTAGTTGTTTCCCGAATGTATGTTGTTGTAAATGGGTTTGATTCCTAGTTTGCATGTTTATATTGGTGAACCCCATTTCATTAACCCTTACACCTAGATACCAACTAATGGTTCCATGTTTAATCTATTTCCATTCTTTTAGAATCCAGGATGAGTGAGGGTTGGGACATGTCATCCATAATTTAATTTTGTGTATAGCTAACTTGGAGCTCAATAAAACATAATAATAATAAAGGATATCAAGCAAATTACTAATGTCTTCATTTGTATTTTAGGTGAATATCATGTTGTCATAAGCAAAGTGGGAGTTAAGAGCCACAATGCTACTAGGAAGAGTGATTCCATGAATGAGATAATTGGGTTAGGCATGATGAAAGAGATATCTAAGAGAATCATCTATGAGATCATAAAGGAATGAATAGCCTTGATGAATTTTGATTTTTGGAGGAGAAATTGAGGGGAGAGGGCTTCATTAATAGCCAATCTTGCATTAGGATCCATGAGTTTTTAACATGGGCATAAATGTTCTGAGACCAAATCCCAACTATTGAATAAATTTTTTGATGAATAGCCATCATATATGGTCATAAGCCTTATAAAAACCAAGTTTGAGAATCAAGACATATTGAACTATTTGTTGTGCCTATTCAAAGTGTTCCAAAATAGAATAAAGTTGCCTAAAATAAAACTATGCCCGGGTTTAATAATTTCTTGCGTGATGGGTTTGATTATTTTAGCTAAGGTTTTCACTATAATCATATATGACATTTTGAAAAATGTGAAGGGGCACCAAACATTCACAAAATCTTCATGTTTCTCTTTGGGGATGAACTATAGGTAGGGAAATAGAACTCCCTCCCACATTAATTGCCCAATTCTTATTGGGGGGGTGGGTGGGGCCAACCCCTACAATTCTATGGTAGCTATTGAAAGTGGTTCCATAGATATAGATAGGATGGGCACCCACCCTTTCCGACTGGTTCCAACCAGAGCAACTTATTCTGATACTGGTAATTTCACTATATATGCTCTAGATGCTTAGCCTTGATAAGGCACTAATTAATGATAGCTCCTAAAGACCTTATTTCCATGCCTTCAAGGTAAACATTATAGAAATCCTCCCTAATACAAGGTCAAAGCATGTAGTAAATCTCAATTGGAAAGCCGCATAATCCTAGGCTCTTCTTTAAGGCTGAATTTCACACAGTCTCCTCAATCTCATCCAAGGAGAGAGTGATCAAGAAATTTGTCATAGTCAGGGAATATAGTTCATTAAGTTTTCTTCCAAGATGGAAATTAGAGATTTATTATTAAAATCATCATTAAGTAGTAGTTTATAATGTTAAAAAAAGGTTTTCAAGACCATAAATTAACTTGTTTGCTTTGAGCCATCATCAAATTTAATATGAATTGCGTATTTCTTTTTATGTTTATGATGAAAAAAATTGGAAGAAAACTTGGTGCTCTTATCACCATCTTCAACCATTATAAATGAGCCTTCAATTGACAACCTTTGCCCTTATAAGCAGTCAATTTGTAGATTAGGTATTTAGTTTGAGCAACAACTTATTGTAAAGGGATACTATTTGGATTATTGTCCAAGTATTTCCTTGAACAAGCTACCCTTTAAAAGATTTCTCAATTCTTTGACGCTTAGCCACTGCCTAAGGAAAAGAGTACAATGAGTGGTAGTTCTTTCCCACCAGTTGATCCACCTATTATTTTAAGGTTTAGGTTTATCTTTCCAAATAGTTAGAAGCCCATCAATATATTCTTGATTTTAAAGATGTGATATATCCAATTTGTATGAGAGATAAATGGGTAGGGTAGTGATTCCACTCAAGTTTAAGGTGGTGAATATAGGGACGTGGTTTGAAAGAGTGGAACTCAAGTAAAGATGTAAAGATTATCCTAATGAGGAAGGGAGGGCAATAAAATTAGGAGAAATTAAAAACTTGTCCACATGACACATTCTCTCCAAAAAATTCTTCATTAGAGTTGCTCCAAATGAACTAATGGGATTTATGAGAGTTCAATTTACCCATGATAGGTTTGTGCACATCTAAGAAGTTTTAGGCAAGGGTCTAAGCTTCAAACTCAAGTTGTGAAATCTTGGGATGGCTTTCCCAACTATGGTCAACAGGGTGTTCCACCATGTTGAAATCTTCCCCAAGAACTCAATCAATAGTAGTTAAATGAGTACACAAAATTAGTCTTGCAAGGTAGATCTCTTGGGTGAAGATTTGGGAGCGTAAATGGAGTAGAAGCCAAGAAGATTGCCATAGACAAGGGTGGTAACCCAAACACAATAATTATCAGGGTCACATCCAAAACAAATGATTGATTTAGCAAGCCATGGGGCAATACCCAACACAATTCCCTCACAACCCTCACAAAGGTTAATATGGAAAAATTGGTCATGTTTCAATATATCTTATCTAAAAATCAATATTTTCCCTGCTCTTCTCTACAATTTCCCGCTCTGCAGTTTTTTGAATTTCCTGCTATACCTGTCATTTCTGCTAGGGAGGGCTAATCGTCCCTAACCCCCTCCTGGTTGATTTGCAGATTTGTCCGGATTTGGCTCTTGTGTTGCGCGCCCAAGGAGATGGGTGGGCTCCCTTGGTTGTTGCTTGCAATGAGGTCCTGCACGAGGCCCCCTGCCTTGCGAAGCTTCCTCTAGTGGCCCCCAACTTGGATTCCCCCAAAAAGGTCCTCAAGACTCAGGAGGTGGGTCCTTTTCCTAGGGAAGCTCAAGAGAACTCCTGGAAAGGTGCCCTTGTTGGTAACTCCAAGTCATAAATTCTGACATTGCTGCCAAAAGTCACTAATGGCGAGGAGGGCCTTGAGATTTGCCTCCCAGACAGTACCATGGATAATATTGCTTCCTCCCTTCACCTTTGCCTAGTAGGAAGATTCTTAGCCTTCAGACCCACTATAGATATGGTCAGAAGATGGGCGAGTTCTAGATGGAAAATCAAAGGTAGTGTCTCGGTCTCTGCTATGCCTGGTGGACTCTTACTTTTTAGATTTACTGCAGAAGAAGACTTCATCTATATTATGTCTGGTTCATGGGCTTATGGTAAACATTGCCTTACTCTCCAAGTGGAAGCTGAGATTTGACCCAAGTGCAGACCTCCTTAGACTAATGCTGGTTTGGATCAGACTCCCAGGCCTCCCCCTGGAATTTTGGGACAATACCATTTTCAGGTGGATTGGTAACTCGTTTGGTCAGTTTGTTGTTGTCGACAATGTGACAATGCAGAAGTCCAGACCTATTTATGCCCACCTTTGTGTGAATGTGGTTGTTAACAACCCACTCCCTAATTTCATTGCCCTTAAATCTAAATGGGATAAATGGACACAGGCTATTGTCTATGAGAACGCCTCCCTGTATTGACAAAGATGTGGTAAACATGGTCATGTTATTGCGGACCCCACAACCTCAGGAGGAAAAGCTAAAGGAGAAGTTGTCATCCTTAGGTATTGTTATTGGGGAGTTAGTTGAGAATGGTAACCCCCCAGCTTCCGACAACACTGTGGGTCAAACCGAGGACCTGATAGAAACGACAGGTCCTCAAGATACCTCTAGGGAGGGATACCCCTCCTTGGTTGGTATTCTTAACATGATAGTTACCCCTGACTCCAAGAAGGCTCCTACCCCCTCGAGGAGATGCTTGGGCCCGAAGCTAGAAGAAGGAGAGATCCCCCAAGCGAATATTGAACAAGAAGGTCTCAAAGTGGAGCCAACTATCAGGGAGAAGAAAGGGCTCAATATTTCCACTCCGCCAACAATCGTGCATATGATACCCAACTCAGTGGGAAGTTGTGGGAGGAATATCTGGAGCACTTGCGTTGGGGCCTCGCCTACCACTGGGCTTGGTCTGAACCCGACCTCTTCTTCGTCTGCTACAAGATCCTCTGGGGGTATCACTACTCTATCTATTGGTAGTTGCTCTACCCTGTCTTCGTCGATGGATAAGGAAAAGGGGGAATGGCAGGAAAAGAAAAGAAAAACTAGAGGAAATAAGAAGGCGGATGTGGGAAATGACCCTAAACCAGGTAGACCCTCTGAGAGGACCCTCAAAACTAAGGTAATGGCAAGGGAAATTGCTAGTGGAAGGCAATTAACCCTAGAGACAACACATAAGGGCAAAAAATGAAGTTCCTCTCATGTAACTTAAGGGGTTTAAATAGCCCCCAAAAGTAGTATGCTCTTAAGCAATGCATACTCACAAACAGAGTTGATATTATCCTAATCCAGGAGGTAAAAATGAATTACCAAAATTTTGCTATGCTTGTTGACAGTTTGTGGCCGCGTGCTGCCTTTCATTATAGAGAGGTGAAAGGTGCCTCAGGAGGTATTGCTACCCTTTGGAATAAGAGAAAGCTAGATGGTCTTGCGGTTGGCTCTTCTCACAACTTTCTTTCCACCAGGTTCACTATGAATAACTTCTCTTGGTTCTTTTTTAACATTTATGCTCCTAATACTAGACATGACCAGGTTCTGATTTGGGAGGAAATCACTACCTTCCTAACTAACAATAAGGAGGATTTGTTTATGTTAACTGGGGATTTCAACACCCCCCTTTATCCTTCTGAGAAGATAGGAGGTCTAACAGACTACAGTGAGAGCATGCTTGACTTTGCTGACTTCATCAGAAATAATGAGTTACTTGATCTTGACGTTCAAGGGAACCCTTTCACCTGGTCTAACAATAGAAAAGGCTCCAATCTAATTCAGGTCAGGCTAGACAGGTTTCTAATATCTACCAAGTGGAACATTGGAATTAATTCCTCGCTCTTATCTCTCCCGCTTACTATCTCTGACCACTCCCTGATCCTCCTCTCTTGGGTTGACAAGCTGACCTCCGGTCCCTCACCCTTCAGGTATGAGATCATGTGGCACTCCCATCCAGACTTCAAACAATGCATACAAAATTGGTGGAACTCCCCTATTCAAGGTATGACTATGTTCAAAATTTCTATAAAGTTGGAAATTATCAAAAGGGAGGTGAAAGCCTGGAGTCTTTCTTCCTTTGGGGATATCTTCAAGAGAAAAAGGAGGCTGAAACCAATCTGGACCGCCTCCAGAGGACGATTGCGGAGGGGACTTCCTCTATGGACACACATACAAAGGAGGAAGGATGGAGACACAAATGGAAAGAAATCATGAATCTAGAAGAAATTTACTGGAAGCAAAGATCTAGGATCCAATAGTTAACTGAGGGGGATAGGAACACCTCCTTCTATAGATCAACCTCAAAGCATAAAAGGAGGAACACTATCTGTTCCATTCTCAATAACAGAAATGAGGAAGTGGTGGGGAATAATGAAATTGGTCAATGGGCCTCCCTTCACTTTGCTAATTCCTACTCGATGATAGGGTCAGGGAACCTACTGAGATCAATGATAAACTCCTCAGTCTCATCCCCCAAGTCCTGGATGAGGTTGATAATGAGCTGCTGATAAGCTGTGTGTCTGAAGAAAAAGTTAAAGAAGCAGTTTTCGCTATGGCTGCCTTTAAGGCCCCTGGTCCTGACGGCTTCCCCCCTATTTTTTTAACTAAAGCTATCAGGGACTTCATTTGCACTGGTAAACTTTCGAAAAAATTAAATAACACTTTCATTGTTTTGGTTCCCAAAGTTCCTGATCCGAAACTCATGACTGACTATCGACCCATCAACCTATGCAACTCAGTTTATAAATTTTTCTCTAAATTTGTTGTCAACAGAATCAAACCCCTCCTTGATAAATGCATCAGTCCCTTTCAAAGAGGCTTTGTTCCAGGCAAGCAGATTCTTGATGCTGTCATTACTACTCGTGAGGTCATTCACTCCATGGAGAAAAGTCGCAACCCAAGTATGGCTCTCAAACTTGACATCTCTAAGGCTTATGATAAAGTTAATTGGAAATTTCTGTATGTGGTCCTTTCTAAGATGGGATTCCAGGAAAGATTTATCAATATTATCAGGGTGGCGGTGGAAAGTGTTCACTATTCGGTGATTGTCAATGGCACCCCCTGAGGCTTATTTAAGGCTGGGAGGGGGATAAGACAAGGAGACCCTCTCTCACCTTATTTGTTCTTTATGGTAGCTGAAGTATTGAGTAGGAATTTCTCCAATCTAATCAAGACCAATAGAATCTCCGGGGTAAAGGTTGCTTCCACACTCCCTCCTATGGTTATGCAACAATTTGTGGACGACACCTTCCTTTTCAGCCTATCATCTATGATAGAGGCTAAATAATGGAAACATGTGCTAGAAGAGTATGCCCTTGCCTCTAGTCAACTGATTAACTATTGCAAGAGAAAGGTTTATTTCCTTAACACATACATAATTCTCTAGGGTAAACTTATGCAAATCCTTGGATGTAGTGTTGTTGATCTCTCTGATTCCTACTTGGGTCCCCCCCTCACTATCAAGGAGGTCACCTCCCACTTTTGGGAATCAATCCTAGAAAGAATGCAAAAGAAACTTGTTGGCTGGACTGGAAAAACTCTGAGTAGTGCGAGTAAACTCCAGCTCCTAGCGGCCTCTCTTCAAGGTGTTCCTGTCTACTTTCTCTCTCTTTTCAAGATTTCCAATTCTATGGCTGAGAAACTTGAGAGAATCCAAAGAAGATTTATGTGGACGAGATTGGAGGAGAAGGCTAGAATCAGCTTAGTCAACTGGGAGAAGGTGTGCAAACCGAAGGTCATGGGTGGCCTTGGGATTAGAAAAATCTCTTACATGAATAAAGCCTTGTTGATTAAAATCAGATGGATCCTTAAGAAGGGAAAAAATGACTGGAGCATGATTATGAGGGCCAAGCACTTCAATCACACCCCCTTCCCCTCCCTCCTCTCTTCCAATGAGCTCCCTCCTGGGTCTAAAATATGGAACAACTTTGTTAAGAACTTGAAACTTCTCAAGCAGGGTCTAAAGTGACAAATTGGTAATGGTGAGAAAATTAGATTTTGGGAGGACAACTGGATTGTGACAGACCCCTTGCCTCCTCCCGGTTCAGTTGCCTCATGGTCACTCTCAAGGATTCATTTGGCTCCCTTGTGATAAACTACATCTCTCCCTCCCGCTGCTGGTTAAGGCTTGCTAATAGTCTAGGAAATACCGCCCAATGGATTCATTTGGATGAAGGGATGCAATCCCTTCTTAAGGGGATCAAGATCCCCTGTTTCACTCACACTGATAAACTTGTTTGGACCGTGAATCCCTTAGGGTATTTCAGTGTTAAATCGGCCTACAATCTCTTGGTTGCCTCCTTCAATGATTGCTACAACTGGAAAGAAGTTTGGAACTCTTAGCTCATCCCTAAAATTAACTTCTTCTGGTGGACGATCCTTCATGGGAAGATCCTTACTATTGATAATCTGAAGAGGAGGGGATTTACGCTTGCCAACAAATGTGTTATGTGTAATTGTGCTAAGGAAAGCATAAATCACCTCTTTATTCATTGCCCCTTCACTTCTAGGGTTTGGTACAAAGTTCTACAAAAATTTGATTTAGCTTGGACATTCTTGGAAGACTTGCAACAGTTTATCAGCAACTGGAAGTGCCCCTCTACACACCCGCTAGTCAAACTTTTTTGGAGACTCATTCCTCCCCACGTTTGTTGGCATATCTGGAAGGAAAGAAAAAATAGGATATTCTGTGACACCAGCAACTCGGTTGACATGGTGACTAACATAACTGAGAAATACCTCAAGGAGAATGCCCACATTAGCAAATGGAAAACTCCACAATCTGCCCCTATGGCTTTGGATCGGAGGTGGATTAAAACATGGAATTTTCTAGATAGCTTCCTTTGATATTACAATTCGAAAAAGATGGAGAGGCTTAATGTCAACACCTCCCCCCCTTGGCTCAAGCTCAATTTTGACAGTGCTGCTCGTAGTGGTTCAACGGTAGGGGGCAGAATTATCCGAGACAGCTTGGGCAGCCTGGTTTTGGTCTAGAAATTTTGACTCTGTCTCGAGCAACATGGATGAAGCCCTTGCTCTATTTTGGGGGCTTAAGCTGGCTCTCAGCACCAATATCAAAAGAATGATCATCGAAGGGGACTCTAAACTGATTATTGAGGCCACTAAAGGCATTTCAGGGATCAACTGGAGGATCAACAATGTCATCAAGGACATCTGGTCCATGATTGTCTGGCTGGAGGAATTTCAAATCCAGCATATCTATAGAGAGGGGAATGCGGTGGCAGACTCACTGGTTGTGACGGGGCTGGAGATAAAAGGTATGAGGTGCTGGAGGCACCTAGATTCTCTCACTGACAAGCATAAGGACCTTATTGGGAATGAACAAATCGCCTCTATCCATCAATGAAGTGCCACATCCTTCTCCTCAACAGGTTGCTTTGGCCCAGCTGCTATGCTATGCTGCCGGCGGAAAATTTAAATTCAAATTGGGCGGGCTTTGCCATGCTAGATTCTCGTGGTCCCCACCTTCTCTGCCAGATGCTGACTTGGCTGGCCACTTATTTATGCATCGCCGATGGGTTGGAGTGCCAAATTTTGATCATTAATCATAGCAAGGACTCTAATTATTACCTTAACTGGAAACTTAGAACTCGCCATAATGACGATCTTTGCAAGTTGGTGGAGATATCAAGAGGTGTCCCTTCGCATGCTTCCCGGAGCTGGCGGACGCATGGCTTGGGAAACACCACCAAAAATAATTATTACACCTTGCACAATATTTTGGCTAGTTTCCGGTTGTTTTCTCTTAACTCCAGCTTTGGTTTTCCCCTCTGCTTTTCTCTTTTCAGGCTTGCACTGCATCTCAACTTCACTCTGGAGGAAGCTATCATGGGAGGGGATTTAGTCCAGGTAGAACTAGACATTATTGATGACTTTTTTCACAACGACCCATGCGTGTGGATGTATGCTAAAGAAGGAGGAATCATCCCGTTCATGGAAGCCATGAAGGGATTCGACGAAAACCTTTCCATGCAATTCGTCAATAGGTGGAAGGACAAGAGGGTGGTCATGGAGGACATTTTGTTTGAAATCAGTGAGGAAGTTATCGCCCAGGCTATGGGTCTCTCTACGAAAGGCAGGAAATGGAAGAAAACCAACAAGGTTGTGGACGAAAACAACATGAACCAGTTCAAAAGAAGGGCGAGGAACCAGCCAAAATGAGTGGGGGTTTCAACAAGGAATGTTTACCCTACCCATGGAATCAGGTTTGCAAAATCATAATGAAATACTTCACCCTTGAGGGAAGGTATGGTGTGTTCTACTATTATCACTTCCCGCTGCTCAATCACTTTCGCAACCATGGCACCATTTCTTTTCCTTTCTTTCTGCAACATGCTCTGGAGTCTACTGTCAAAGATGTCCGCAATTGTATGAGTCAAGAGGGTAATTTTACCATCCTCCACCAGGGGCTAATGTTTAGGCTTTACAATTTTCACAAGGTCCTTTTCCTCCCTAAACCTATCTCGGTTCAACCCGCCCCCTCCATTCTGGGTCCCCTTGAAGGCTCTAAAAAAGGCCTAAAAAAGTCTTTGAAAAAGCCAATGACTCCTTGTCAATCCCCTAACCAAGGCCCCCCTGCCCCCTCAAAATTGGGGAAAAAAATAAAAGAAACCCTTCTACTGTGAAACCCACCTCCAAGAAACCCAGAGAGGAGCCCAAAATCCTCCTTGTTGAGTCTAATGCGGAGGAGGGTATCACCTCACGTAGATCCCATAGAAACAAACCCCGGATGAAGCAAATCGTCGTGAGAAAGAATTATGCTAACAAAGAAGAGGATGATTATGAGAAAGCGGAAAGTGAGAAGGGGGAGGAATAATTGGAGGCTATGGAGGGCTCAAATTCCTCCAGTTTGGGCACTAACATCCCCAACTCGGAGACCATCAAGGAGGATATCAAGAACACCTCCCCTCATTCTAACACTTCCCTGCGCCACACCTATGAGGGGGATGGAAGACATTCTGATGGCGGGAAGACTGTTGCTGAAGAAGGGGAGAAGGAAGAGGCGGTGCAATGTTCGGGTTGCAGTGCTATCTCTGAAGATTTAAATGGTGTTAAGAAAAAGTTGGAGCATTTGGAGTCCTATGTCAACAAAATTAGGAAATTCGCTTCAAAGTGATGCACTCGTCGGCTACCTCTCTGTGCTTGCTCCACCAAGATAAGGCTGATCCGGACAGGCTGGAAAGCAACACCACTAAGGAACTGTTCTAGTTCCTGGCAGATGACTAGACCGAGCTTATTTTCTCTAAGCACATGGGTGATGATAATTAGGTTGTATGGTTGGTTCTCTTCCTTTTTGTTATAGTTTTTATCGCTAGAACGCCTGGTTCCATGGTAATACTGCTACTATTAATAGTTTTTATAGTATTGACATTATGATGGTATACTGCTGGTTATGGCGCTTGTTGGACGAGATTAGTTTCGATCTCGGGTTATCCAATAGCGACAGCCAATTTTTGTTTTTGATTACTAGAGTAGGGATTGGCTGACTGCCGCTTGTCTACGGTGCGTGTGCTGGTAGTGCTTTTTTCTGTTTCTTTCGGGTCAACCCCCAGTTTTGGCTGCTTTATAATAAAAAAACATGTAAATAATTTAGACATGTTTGGCTAAATTTCACTTCCTAAGTGTTGAGACATTTATTTAGCTATTTTAGATAGACTATTTAACATTATATTTATAATATGGAATTGTTAGATCCTATTTTTTTCCACAATTATATGTAACAAGTCATTAAGAGCTAGGGATTTCATAAACTATGAGGAGAGTGTCAAATTGATTAGATGACAATAAAGCATGAGAGTTGTGAAAGTTGTCAGTAGGTATCTCTCCAAGTATCAATTGATAACATGATCTCATAGGACTTGAAGGAGGGTTCTCAAAGGGATGTCTAGTTAAGAGGACAATCTCATAGGGCTAGTTGGTTGAGTTCTCATAGGTAAGGGGGATGAGAAGGATCAATAATGGGTTATGCATTAGTAAGGGGAAGGGGGGATGGATCTTTTTCTTTTTTGGCCAAGCCTTTTCTTGGATCGAAGGACTTCTTTGAAGGAGGCAGTGCCCTTGATAAGAGTAGAAAGTGAAGGAGCTTCCAGGTTATGTGGGGACTCAAAAAGGGAGGGCATCAAATGAGTGCTAATGAGAATTAGAGGAGGGAGGAATCTTAGGAGCATGAACTGATGAGAATTTGGAGAGGTAAGATTTACAATTAATAAAAAGAGAGGCTTGTAGTGAGGGTAGTCTCTAATGATCCATCCTTCCTTTCGATAATAGATATAGGTATTAGGCTTGGTAAGATAGGGGATCCATTGATTGAACTCAAAACTAGGGCCTAAAAACTTGATGGAATCATGGAGTTATTGGGTTAAATTCCATCTCCACACAAACTCCAGGGTGCACTTTTAGACTAGTTCATTTGTTAGAGTTAGATTTGTACTAGATGGTCCCTTCCCAATCGAGTTACAATATTATGCAAGAAGAGGCAAAAGGTAATGTTAGGGAGTGGTAACTCCAACCACATAAGATATTTTGATTTAGAAACCCCATATTGGTGAAAATCAACATCCCAAGCATAAAGGTAGCATGTGTTAGGCCCAATATGGAAAGCTAATGTACTGAGAGGGGAGGGGTGAATCAGTACTTCAAAACTTTTCTTCAATAATAACTTTACTGTTATGCATAAACCGAATAGTGCAGCAACATAATATAAAGCTAAAACAAATAGATAACAATCATACATGATTCACTCCATAACACATATATTTTGGTTACGCAGAAACTCTTGGTTAGAGAGAAAAATTGCGGTGGGGATGGCACCCACAACTTCACTACTGCAATAATAAAGAGTGCTCGGTTAAAGCTACATGTTTAGCTATTTCTGATAGCTTACCCTGTTAGGAGTAACAAGATCTGTTAGATCTACCTTGCTAAAGGATTTTACAACACTTAGTCTAAATACTGCACCTGGTTAGAGGCTTTACAATTTATAAACTTGATTAGAGTCTTTTACCCTATTAAAGGTTTCTCTTACAACTTCAAAATATTACAATAAATCATTACAAATATCTGCAACTTTACATCTGGAATGTTATACCAGATTCTATGTGCTCAGAATAGATTACCTTGTTTATACCATACCTCGGTAACCCATATAGTAACTCGGTAAACCCTTTTGTTTACTCTGTTCTTTGACTGTTCTCTGAAAACCTTCTCGGTGACCTCTGTGTCTCTGTAACAGTCTTCTTACACTCATGCACACACACCTTTTAATTCTTAACTCATGTTGTATAAATAGATCTCTTATGTCGGTGATCCATTCATTGCTTCGATCTTACAAATATGTTTTATCGAATGAATAACCATGCAAGATATTTCATTGGTTAGATGACCTCAAAATCATACACAATCTTTAAGTGCAATTTCCAATGTGATAACGGTTCTATGTGCCTCGATCTTGTAACACGTTTTCATAAGTATGTCTAGGTTCAATGAATCTGGTAACACATTTAACTCGGTGTATATCAACTCGGTGTGTCATCTTTGCTGCTCGGTAGACATGGAATGATACTCGGTGGACAGTTCAGTGTAAACTACGATCTGAGACTACTTTCTTCTGTAACCAACTAGACTGTGCATACCGACTGAATATCTCAGTAGTAGTAACCAACTAGAGTATATAGAATAACTTTGAACATAAAACTAATGGCAACTTGATAAGTAGTAACAACATGCATGGCTACATATGACCCAAGAACCACAATGAAGGGCTACTTTGGCATATTTTGGGTCCACAAAGGGTACAAGCTACATACCATCTACCTAAAATCCTAAATGACTCTATTATCCACCCCTTTTGTTCATGATTTACATGAGTCCATTTGAAAAATTCTTGTTCAAATGGAACTCCTTTAAGTAAAAAGAGGATGAAAGATCTTGCTTTGTAATCTTTTATACATTTACAATGCCATTTGAAAATTTTAACGAGATGGTCTTACCTCCAAATGAGTCAGATGACTGAGGGGGTTGAGTATTACTCACTTTAGGCCTCTTGGGAGAAGCATGCTAACTATTGCACAGATTGAGGTTAGATGTCTAGGGCCCAACAATAAGGGATTCCAATGAATTTGTGTCATGTTGTTGAACTATAGAAGAAAGGTAGGTGTGATCAACATGAATAGTCTCTTTTTGAGCAACAGTCTTGATATCTTTAATCATCTCAGTTTCCCTTGCCTTCTTCTTCATAGCTATAGTATGTGGATTAAGAGCGGACAAGGACTCGACCAAGGTAGGCTTGGGTGCCTGTAGATCCTTCGATCTAGCTATTGCAAATGAGAGAACAAAAATGATATGATTTTAAGGTTTTGTGGTAGAACAAAATGACGTGAATGTTTTTTCACTATAGAAGAACTCTTAAGTACATAAGATAATTCTTTAGTAATAAATAAGAATAACTTTGCTAAATAATACAAAAAATTCCAATGTAAAATAAAAAAAATATTTAATAATAAATGATTACTTTGTAAAAAAAATATTAAAATTTTCCTACAAAAATAACTTTTCAAATAAATACAAAGCAAAGAATACAATATAATAGTTTTTTTTTAAAAGAAGAAGAATAAAATATGATAAAATAACCATTAAACAAATATTGACCAAAAAAAAAATCCTTAAACAAATTAAAAAGAACTTAAATAATTCCACATAAAGTTATTTTATCTAGGTGCATTCGGTGAATCTAGGCCTTGGAGTTGAACTCGTGACCAATGGGGAGCAAATCAACAACCCAAAACAATTCCGCTTCTTGTGCGGGCTCCTAAATAAATTAATATTTAACAATAATAAATTTCTTATTTAAAAATATTTAAATTTTTTTAAAATTATTGAAATGGTAGCTCTTAATTGTATTTATCTTAAAAGATATCTCAAGAAATATTTTTTAAATTTTTTTTTTAGATAGATGTCTTAAGATATCTACACTTATATAATTTAAATTTATAATAAAAAAAATAAAATATTAATGATATAAAAATTTAAAATTTAAATATAAATATGGAGGGAGACAAAAAATACTTTTTGTCAAATTTATAATAAAAAAGGTAAAGTAGGTCAAATATATCATATTTGTTCATTATTCCACTTAAAAAATTAAATGCAAAAAACATATTAAAACTACATTATTTCTAATCTATTATTATATTATTATTTTATATGATATTGATCAATGGTGGAGAATCTGATGATTCGATGAGATGAATTGATTGAGATAATTATGAACTGATTGCATGATGGATATAATGTGATGAGAAGATTAATGAGATAAGTGATTGAAGTAATTAAGTACTTAATTGATTGCATGATGGATAGATAAAATTGATTGTGATGCTTTGCAAAAAGGATTAGAAAATCTGTTTGATGGCAACACACACAAGAGCACAAGAAACAAACGTTAGTGTTAGCAACAAAAGATTATCCTAAACAGGCATATCAAAAGAGATATTAAGCATGAAATAGAAAGCATATAAACATAAAATAAAATAGCTAATCAAGATGCTCATAGTTGCTCCTCCCTTGTTCCTCTCCTCTCCAAGTCCCAAATGAGTGTAGCTCTCAGCTTTTAGCACTAGCCATGGATGCCATATAGAGATTCAAAATAGTTGAATATGATAAGCAAATGCTATGCAAGTGTAGATAGTGATGCTATGAGAAAGCTCTATGCTAATGCCAGTATAACAACAATACTCTAATGCTTCCTTTTTTGCTTGAGGAGAAGGGTTCTATTTATAGAAGAAATGGGGAAATGAAGGGTTAAGATTGAATGGTTTAATCAAGGGCCAAGTTTGAAAGTTGGGGATCCATGTGCACAATTGGCACCAATAAAATGGTGACAAGTGTCAACATAGGATTGGGTTGAGAGAAGAGGTTGGAGGCATTAAAGGCCTGAGAAGACCTCATGGTTATCTAGAGGTTAAGGGTCAAGTCCAAATTAAGATTACCCACTGGATTAAGAGTTAATCCAAGGATAAACCTTTGTGCAAATGTTTAAGAGATAATCATGGTCAAAGCATTAATGGCCTGATGAAACCTTTGGGTTGGGTAGAGGTTGAGTCAAAACAAATGTTTTAACCATGTGGAAGGGTTTGAGGTAACCATTAATGGTTATTGGAGACTTTGGGGATTAAGTGGTTGAAGGTTGAAAGCCTTCAATGGTTATCAAAGACTTTGAGCCATTTAGTGGTTGAAGGTTGAAAGCCTTTAATGGTTATCAAAGACTTTGAGGGTTTGAGAAGTGACTTCCCTTTTGCTTAGGAATGTGACAAAGTTTAGAGAAGGGGTTAGGTTATTTAGAAGTGATTAGAAAATTCTAGAAGGGCTTTAGGCATGCAAGTGGATTTTGTAGGAAAATGCAAGTGGGAGAAATTTTGGTATTTTTAATTAAAATAAAATCATTTATTTCAATTAAATGGTGTAATTTGCATTTTGGATAAATATTCAAATAAATATTAATTTATTTAAATGAGAAAAATGAAGATAAAACATTAAAATGCTTGAAGACTTTGAGGGAAACCATTAAAGTCTTAAGAAGACTATAGAAGGAAGCCATCAAGTTTGAAGACTTTAAAACCATCAAGTTTGAATACTTTAAGGGAAACCATTAAAGGTTTCAAGTGGGTGAGGATAAATAGGATTTTAAATAAATAATTTATTTAAAATAGTTGTACAACTTGCTTTTGTAGGAAAATACAAGTGGGTGAGGATAAATAGGATTTTAAATAAATAATTTATTTAAAATAGTTGTGCAACTTGCTTTTGTAGGAAAATACAAGTGGGTGAGGATAAATAGGATTTTAAATAAATAATTTATTTAAAATAGTTGTGCAACTTGCATTTGTAGGAAAATGCAAGTGGGTGGAGGATAAAGGTGATTTAAATAAATTATTTATTTAAAATAATTGTGCAACTTGCATTTGTAGGAAAATACAAGTGGGTGGAGGATAAAGGTGATTTAAATAAATGTTAATTTATTTAAATGTGAGAGGTGGGATTTTGGGGGATTTAAATAAATATTAATTTATTTAAATGTGAGAGAATATTTAATTAAACAAATATGATTTATTTATTTAATTAATGGTCTGAATTTGGTTAAGTGAATTAAATCAAATAAATTGAATAATTTATTTAATTAATAGGAGAAGAGGGTTAAGATGAATTAATTAAATATTAATTTAATTAATTCATTAATTGATGGTTAAATAATCAAATAAATACTAAGTATTCATTTAATTAAGTGGACAGATTTATGTGACTACATTTGCCCCTCTTTGAGACGGTGCAGTTTATCGCGTCGTTTCAAAGAAAGAAAAATAGGTGCGAAGAAATGCCTCATAAAATGTAAATTTAATGGGTGGTATGCCTCCTCGAGAGATGGGCCGAATTTTTTATTTTTTTTGAAAAATCGGGCGATCTCTCGAAAAAGAATGAAAAGTGGAGGGGATGTAGAATAGAAGAAATTAGAACTAATGATGAAAGAATGGGAGAAAATGGAGTGAATATGAAGAAACAACAAGCCAGCGAGTACCCTGAGGTCATGCAAGAGATACATAGCAGATGTAGTGTGGGGTTTGGATTGATGCTATACAATTGATCAAAATTGGTTGGACAATCTGGTGCAATCGGTTTAATTGCCCCAGTCAAGTCAAAGCGTGACAGTTGATGTCAGTTGGTCGCTTGGACATGATAAAGTCTGAGTAAGTGAATCAAAGTGACCTGATGTGACTTAGACAATTGATATAATTGCCCGATGAAGTCAAGGTATATGAAGCAAAATACTCGTTGAGACTTAGACAATTGATGTAATTGTCCATTGGATTGTGTTTGATTGGTTGATCAATTGATAGTGTGTGCGTGAGATGGATGATTGTGGTGAATCATAGCAGCCCCGTTGAGACTAGGTCATTATGATAAATGCCTGATGTAGTCTAGGATTACCATGATCAATTACCTGTTGAGACCCGAAGATACTTGATCAGAGTATCTGTTGATAGTCTAGGTGTGTGGGAGTCGATGTATCTGTGCAGATAGAGTAACTTTCTTGACTTATTGGATGACTTAGGATAGGAAACACAATCCCTCCTATTTAGAGATGGATGGTGATGAACATGGCTTGATTAGGTTGATTGGGACACGATGTAGGGTATGTGATGGTGATTATCGAGATGGGGAGGGTGGGGAGGGGTTCAATGTTAGATAAAAGAAATGGAGGACCTATTACATTCCTATGGAAGAAGAGGAAAAGAGAGTATCCATTGTCATTACTATGTATGAATGATTTGCAGCTATTTATGAATGTATGGATGGATGGAATGCAATATATACAAATGAGATGGAATGATGATCCATGGTGCTTTATTTTTCATCATTGAGCTTTAAAATGTTGTAAGAAAATACAAGCAACTTGACATAAAGATTCAAGATGACCAGAGTATTTCTTACATGGATTTTGATATAGCAAGTTAATACAAGCAACTTGATATAATGGATCAAGTTGACCAGAGTATTGCTTGTGGAACAGACAATGATTATCTCTGTTCATGCATGACTTGGATCGTCCTCCTTGATCTTAGGCTGATCATATCCTAAGACAAGTGCATACCATACTAAGAGATAAAAACCTTTATCCAGTTTGGATGAGGTAGGAAGAACCAAAGGAAGAGCATTATACCTGCAAACAAACAGTATATACATAAAGAATAAAGAATAAGGATCCTTGGTAATGGTGCATGCCCATATGGTCGAGGTATACGCTGTAGTCAGCAAGCCGTAATGATCTATGACTGCATTTGGCATAAGATCACGTAGGTTGGTGAACTTCCCACGTAGACACCATTAGTACATGCCCTAGAACTTCATCGGAAATAATGCGCAAACGATACAAAACAATGCTGCAAGATCCTGATACAGATAAACGAACGATTGTACTCACAAATCAACCAAGTATTTGATAGCTTAACATAATTTTCTTGTCAAAGAAAATGTCACTTTTGTCTTTGTTTTGGTAAGGATGCATCCTTGTTGAAGACAGTTTGATTGTTGATGTTGATTGTGTGGTTGATTGGTAAATGGTCATTGTGTGAGTAGTTTGTCAATGTTTATTTTGGTATCTGCATGGATGGGTATGTACAAGGTGTTGCCATGTTTTTGTGTGATTTTTCAATGGTTTTGTCGATGTTTTTGGATTTTGAATTGTTTTGAATGTTTTTGGTATTTTTGCGAGATATTTTTGAATGTTTTTGGATTTTTGATGATTGTTTGAATGAAGAACTTAATGAATCATAAGACAATGTAGAATCCACTTCCATCAATAGGTTAAAGGCATTGCCCCCAGTTTTAGACATGACTATGAAAAAGTGGGATGCAAGATGTATGGAGTACTATCATAATTGCAGAGGAATAAAAAGCCATGGTTGATGGATGGATGGATGTATGTATGAAGTAGATGTGATCGCAACAAGTCTGAAAGACAATGGAGCCATAGCCTTTACGAGTGGCGCCTGTTTGCCAGGTTTTCACCATCGTACTTACCCAAGGTGCCACCGGAGTGGTTGTTCATCGTTTGGATGCATGATTTTTCTTTACTTTTTTTGAATGTTTTTGTATTTTCTTTAGGACATTTTTCTTAATGTTTTTGGTATTTTCTGGTATGTAGGGGAGCCTGATGCTCTGTACAGCTTAGGTATAAAACCATTTGAGGTGCATGCTGTTGATTGGATCTGCAAGCGGTTCTCCTTTTGATGTAGCCAACTAATATGCCCCAGACCCGAACACAGCAGTGACAACATATGAGCCCAGCCAGTTTGATTCAAACTTGCCCTGATGTTCTTGGTTTGGTTGGTTGCGAGGATTCTCTCGTAGAACAAGATCACCTACCTCAAATGTACGAGGTATAACTCGGTGATTGTAGCTTCTGCTCATGCGCTGCTGATAGGCTTTGAGATGGTTGTATGCAGCTTGTCGCTTCTCATCAAGTAACTCTAAGTCCTGAAGACATGAGACTCTGTAAGCTTCATCATCTATCAGATTATGCAAGGAAACCCGTAATGATGGTATCTCAACCTCAATAGGTAAGATAGCTTCTGCACCATAGACCAATGAATAAGGAGTTGCACCTGTAGGGGTTCGAATGCTAGTTCGATATGCCCATAGTGTCGGATTTAGTTGAACATGCCAGTCACGACCGGCATCATTGACTGTCTTTTTGAGGATTCTTAATATGTTTTTATTGGATGTTTCGGCCTGACCATTGCCTTGTGGGTAATAGGGGGTGGAAAAGCGGTGTTGGATATGAAATTTCTCACAAAGTTCACGGACATCCTGATTTTTGAAAGGGAGACCGTTATCTGTGATGATGGACATGGGCACACCATACCGGCAGATGATGTAGTTGAGGATGAATGAGGCGATCTGCTTGCCGGTGACTTGGGTAAGTGGAACAGCTTCGATCCACTTTGTGAAATATTCGGTGGCGGTAATAATGAATTTATGGCCATTGGATGAAGATGGATGGATTTTACCCACAAGGTCAAGGCTCCATTGACAGAAAGGCCATGGTGTTGTGATTGGTTGCAGTTCTTGGGCTGGTGCATGTATCAAGTTGCCATGAACTTGACATTTCTTGCATTTTCTGACAAAGTAGTAGGAATCCTTTTCCATAGATGGCCAATAATATCCAGCTTGCATGAGTTTCTTGGCTAGTGACGGACCACTTGAATGAGTCCCGCAAATTCCTTCATGTACCTCTTCCAAAGCCTTTGTTATCTCACCTTGTTCCAAACATCGAAGGAGAGTACCATTAAGACCGCGTCGGTATAGGGTTTCGGCAATAATGGTATATCGAGCAGTTTGGCGAATGAAGGTTTTTCGTTGGTTATTCGATTGGTTGGGAGGAAGGGTATGATCGCGAAGATAGGTGTAGAACTCACCGTACCATGGGGATTCAGAACCGACAAGGTGACATATCATCTCAGATTCAAGGATATCATAAGTAGGGATCCAAAGCTGTTCTACCAAGAACTCGTAGCGTGTTGAATTTTGTGGAAGATCTAAGAGAGATGCGATGGTAGCCATAGCGTCAGCAGCTCGATTCTGATCTCTTGGTATTTGCTCAAAAGTGATAGTAGTAAATGATGTCTTTAGAGTGTCCACCATTTGCTTATATGGCATGAGTTTATCATCCTTTGTCTGATATTCATCTGTTGCTTGTCGAATGACTAGTTGGGAATCGCCATATACTTGTAGTTCTTGTAATTTCCATTGTACGACTAACCTGAGTCCTGTGATCAAGGCCTCATACTCTGCTATGTTGTTTGTGCATGGAAATGTGAGCCTGTAAGACTTCGGGATGCTATCACCTTGAGGTGTGATAAACAGAATGCCTGCCCCCGAGCCGTGCCTAGTGTATGAACCATCAAAATATAGTTTCCATGGTTGTGCTGCTGTGATCATGAATATCTCCTCATCTGGAAAATTGGAAATAAGAGGATGATCGCCTGTGAGTGGTGCATCGACCAACTGATCTGCAATAACCTGCCCTTTGCTAGCTTTACGGTCCACATACTCGATGTCAAATTCACTTATAATCATCACCCATTTTGCTAAGCGACCTGTCAATGCTGCTTTGCTGAGTAAATACTTGAGTGGATCAATCTTTGCAATGAGTTGTACTTTGTATGTTAACAGATAGTGCCTCAGTTTAGTGGCTGCTAAGATTACTGCTAGGCAAGCTCGCTCAATAGGTGTGTAATTGAGTTCATAGCCCACCAGTGTGCAAGAGATGTAGTAAACAACACACTCTTTTCCTTTTGCATTATGTTGTGCCAGTAGTACACCCAATGTTGTACTGGTTGCTGAGATATAGAGTAACAACGGTCTACTTGGATCTGGTGGGATCAGCAATGGTGGTTTCATGAGATAGTCTTTAAGCGTCTGAAATGCTTGCTGGCATCGGGTGTCCCACTGAAAGCGGATGTTCTTGTGTAGCAGGTGTGTAAATGGGTGACACTTATCAGCCAGTTGTGCAATGAATCTTTGGATGGATTGAAGCCGTCCTTGTAGTGTCCTTAGCTGACTGATATTCTTTGGAGGTGGCATGTCCATGATTGCCTTAACCTTTGCTGGATCGACCTCAATACCTTTGCTTGAGACAATGTATCCTAGAAGTTTCTCGGAGGTTACTCCAAAGACACATTTCTTTGGGTTGAGTTGAACATGGTATTGTTCCAGTCTATCAAAGATTTTATCTAAGATGTGGAGATGCCCTTCTCTGGTGAGTGATTTTGCTAGTAATTCATCCACATAATCTTCCATCATAGTATGCATCATGTCATGGAAGATGGTGGTCATTGCTCTTTGATAGGTTGCTCCTGCATTTTTGAGACCGAAGGGCATTACATTCCAGCAATATGTGCCCCATGGACATGTGAAGGCTGTCTTATGTTGATCTTCTGGTGTGATCTTTATCTGATTGTATCCTGAAAAGCCATCCATGAGTGAAAGCATGGCATGTCCCGCTGTTAGATCCACTATGATGTCGATATTTGGTAAGGGGAAGTCATCCTTAGGACAGGCCTTATTTAGATCTCTGAAGTCAGTACAAATGCGGATGCCCCCTTTTGGTTTGCCAACTGGCACAATATTGGAGATCCATTTTGCATAATCAATTGGTCTAATGAAACCAACATCTAGGAGTTTCTTGAGTTCTGTTTTGACTAGCACTGCAATCTGGGGATGCATCTTACGAAGCTTCTGTTTGACAGGTTTGGCTCCTTCTGCGACGGTGAGGTGATGCATGACTAAATCAGGATCAAGCCCAGGCATGTCTGCATATGACCATGCGAAGTTGATCTGACGCTTCTGGAAGAACTCTATAAATTTAGGCTGTTCCTCTGGAGTGAGAAGAGATGCCAGATGTATGATTTGAGGATTTTCAGGAGTCCCCACATTGTACTCTTTGGTTTCCTCGATGAGAATTGTTGATCGTTCCTGTTGTGTATTATCAGGGAGAATGTCAAACCCTTCATCCTCAGGCGCCTCAGAGAGGTTTTCACCATTGGATACACTCTTTCTTTTTACTTTTGTCGGATCAAACAGTGCCACAGTGTGGTTTTCACTGGAAGATCCATGTTTTAGTGTTATATTTTTGCAGCTGAAAGGTTTGGCATCTGCCCCGAAGTATGCTGCGCTATTAAGTTCAATGGCAAATCCAGCTTTGTGATCCCCGCTTGGTAGGTTATCCCTTAATTCCAAAAAGTCAATGATGGCCTCATCATTTTGGAAGAGGTCAAGACATGGGGGATTTGGTTGGTTCCATTCAATGAGTTCAGGGTGGATAATGGGCATTACTTCATTGATTAGGTTAAGTGCGTTAGATGTATCAGTGAGGGTTAAGACGTTATGGTGAAGGTCGTTAATGGTACTCTCCCTATCAGAATCAGGCGTAGGATGAGACGTAGGGTCTGTGGAAGATGTTTCCAGTTCAGGAACCCAAGTGGTCTTTATCTGTGCTTCTCCGTAAACAGGGATGTCTTTGCATGGTGGAGGTGGTGATGTGTCTTCCTCATCTGAAGTATTAAGCTGTACCAAATCAAATTCCCATTCATGTTAGTCGGTCTCTGAATCACTTTCTAGCATCCGATTGCTATACCATACTGGGATGTCTTTTGAGTTAAACACTGCAGGTGTGATTGGTTGATGTACCTTTGTAGTGATCGGTGCTATAGGAAGTTTGATGGGGATAAAAGAATCTAGCACAGGAAGTATCGACAGTTTTGACTCAGTGGCTTCTACGGGAACTGCTGGTACCATAGATGCTGCTGCGGGTTCTGATACAGTTGTTGCTGCTAATGGTACTATGGATGTAATGGCTGTTGTGAATGGGATTACTGGTTCGCTTGGTGGGATGATTGGTATTGTAGATGGTTGTGTTGGGGTTGTGAGCCTCGATGGGGCAGTCGGGATGGTGCTTGAGGCTGCTTTAATGATGAAAGGTGTCCTTTTTGCAGTAGGTTGACATAATGGTTTGCTGGGTTTTCCTTTGAATCTGAGTTTAGGAAAGATTTCTTTTTCAAAGCCGAGGCCTGTATTTCCTTTGGGCTTGAATTCCGGCAGTAGAGGTTCATGTCGTCCTTGTTTGCAATATCTTAAAGCACTCTGACCATCATACCCCATTCTTTGCATAATGAGGAGACCTTTCCCATACTGATCCGTAGGAAGTTTAACTTGCGGTATATCAGTGGTGATGGGATCTTTATAGATCCATTTTGCTAAGTCCTCATCTTGGGTTTCTTCTTCTTGACTCTTTCCAAGGATGAAAGGTGTCAAAGCACATGCTGGTGTGATTAGTGGTTGTTGTAGTACCTGTTGTGGTTTACCATGTGTTCTAGGAGAAATGGGCATTTGTCGCACACAAAAGAGTTGACTCAAGTTGTACTCCCCAGGACCCTCCTCTGCTATCCTCATCTTAAGCTTTTCTTGCTTGGGTATAGTGGTGTTTGAACTGGTAAGAGAGGCGGGACTTATATATGATGTGGAGGAAATGGCTTCTCTATTATTAGGAACAGTAATCTCTGGTTGATGGCTGATATTATGACAGTACGCAAAGGGGTTTGCATCGCCCAGGATTGTGATCTCTACACCATTATGTGGGAACTTGATACATTGATGGTAGGTAGATGGAACGGCTTGCATGGCATGTATCCAGGGTCTCCCTAACAATAGATTATATGGCAGAGGAAGGTCCAGAACCTGACAGATGATGTGCTTTACCACAGGGCCCACTCGGATTGGTAGTACCACAGCTCCTTTGGATGAACGCTCTGCATCGTCATAGGCTTTGATTGTGATCTTCTTATGGGGATCCACTGATTCTACCGCATATCCCAATGCTATGACCAACTGTAGTGTACAAATATTCAGGCCTGCTCCATTATCGATCAAGACTCGCTTGATCCTATGCTGGTTGATAAATCCTTCGATGTGGAGTGAGGCGTTATGAGGTTGCTAGAAGGAAGAGTTGTCACTTTCGGAAAAAGTGAGACAAGGTGATGACTTTAGACTTCCAACCATGGCTTGAAATTGGTCTGTATTCAGATTTGCAGGGACTGACACCTCTTGGAGGGCTTGATCCAAGATAGTTTTATGAGATGGCGATGGGCGCAATAGCTCTAAAATGGATATAAGCGCAGGTGTTTTGTCTAATTGTTCCACAAGATTGTACTGCTTTGGGATGTAGGTGGTGCCTTGTGGAGCTGCCTTTATGGTGACCTTACTGCGACGTGTAACAACATTGCAATTTGAGTTGGGATTTTTTAAGGTTATAGTTGCAACTTGTTCACTGGCATCATACAGATGATTTACAGTGTAATTATACGCAGCCTGTGTATAATCTGTGGTATCAGTGCCTCGCCTAGAAGTGGAAGGACCCCTTTGATCTTGTGTTGGAAGTGGATTTTTGAACATCAGATGATCATTATTGGTTGTTTTTGGGTCATGTCCTTCAATTTCAATTTCTCCTCGATCAATAAGATCTTGAATGAGATCTTTCAATCGGTGACAATTACTTGTCTTGTGTCCTCTTCCTTGATGGAATTCACAGTGTTCAGTATCTCTCCACCATGCTGGTTTGACCTGAGGCTCATAGTTTGATAGTTTAGGTAGAGTGACCAAATTTTGAGAAATGAGTTGTCGCAATACTGTTTCAATGGGTTCCCCTAAGGGAGTGTAGGTGCGTTTCTGTTTTTGCTGACGAGGTCTAGGTTCATTATGAGATGTGATGCGACCTTGATTGGAAGGACTATTTTAATTATTCTGAGGTGGAGGATTTTGTCCTGCAAACCGAACCATAGGTTGTGCATTTTGTATAGTCCGGGCATCCACAACCCCATCGTTGACGATATTCTTGTTTTTATTCCAGAAGTTTGGTTTATCGCTATTGAAGCGTGGGCGAGGACCATCTTTTGGTTCATTATAGATTTTGATAAGTCCTTTCTTGATGAGTGCCCTTTCACACTTCAAACCCTTGGTGATCATATCATTAAAAGAGTCTGTGTCTTTGACATCCAAGTGAAATTCCATTTCTTCGTTTAAGTTGGAAATGAATATTTCCACTAGTTCTCGTTCAGGTAACTGAAGAGAACGTCTGCTAGACATTTGACGCCATCGTTGCAGGAATACTGAGAATTGCTCACCTGGTTTTTGTTTGGTGTTGCATAGATTAGCCATGGTGACATCGCGTTCAATGTTATGAGAGTAATGAGCTAGGAACTTCTGGATGAGTTCCTCAAAGGTTCTAATGCCACCTGGTAGTCGGGAAAACCATGATGTGGTTGTTCCTCCCAAGCTTTGGGGAAAAAGGCGCATTAGGTAGGTGTCTTCATATGCCACTTCAAGACAAGCGGAATGAAATTCTCTGACATGATCACGAGGATCTCCCTTTCCTCTATATTTTTCGAATTTGGGTGTTTCGAATCCTCGAGGAAATGGTGGTATGTAAAGATTCCTATCAAAAGGATAGGGACAGATGTCATTGAGTGAGAATTGGTTAGTCTTGACACCACTATGAAGCTGTTGGGCGAGATTCTCGACTTGTTGCCGCAACATCTCCATTTCATTTGGAGGAGGAGGTGGTGGGTTACCTTGAGGAATGTTATATCTGATGGGATCTCTACCTCTTTCCTCTTCATGGCGACTTTGTCTTTCTGATGCTTGTCTTAATTGGGCAAGATCAAAGTCAGAGGGGAGTTTTGTTCCTTCTTGAGCGAGTCTTAAGAAGTGAGCATCCGCATTGCTCCTAAGTATTTCGTCAAAAAGCCTGTTAAAGAGAGGGTTATGCTGAGCCCTTTCTATTGTTGCAGGAGTGGGAGTACTTGGGTTTTCGTCATCTGCATTTCCTCCAAGTGCTTCTTGAAATTCATTGAGATTTTCCTCTTCTTCTTCTTCCCTTTCTATTTCTCGTTGCCTGGACTGTGATCGGGTTTGAGCCATTTTGCTTGCAAGCTGTTGTTGAAGTTGTGTGAAAATAATGATGAGTTTTTGATGAAATGAAAGGTTGATGGTTGGTGAATTGTGTTGCACGTGGATCTCTAGCACTTTTAAGGTGGATGTAACCAAAATTCCTTCTTTGAATTGCTTGTTTGTTTGATAAGTTTTGATGTGATAAGGTGTAGAGAAATTTGAGATGTGTTACAGATTTAACTACCTAGTAATGAGAGGATTCACTCATGAACTAGTTTTAACTTGCGTAGATGTGTCTCTTAGGATGAGCTTATCCTAGATGTAGAAACAATCTAAAAAGTGATGTGATGTGTTTGATTTCAAGCAATATCTAAAAGAGAACTTGGGACAAGAACCTCTTAATGTTTTGAGAGTTGGGACGGATTGATGATGAAGTGATGATGTATGAGTGAGATGATGGATGAAAATGTTTTCAACTTCAATAAAAACTTTGTGTTATAAATGGGACAAACTCTATCTCTTCCCTTTCGGGTGTTGATGGTATTTCTCGAGCTGTGTTGTATGTGATACAGACGTTTGGGAAGAAGTTGGGATTAATCTTTCCTCCTTGGTTTTTGTGATAACTCAGAGCTCTATATTGCATAAAAGCTCTGCGGTTCAATGATTCGGAATCAAATTCGTTTGTTTTGCTTTGAAGATAGAGACACATGTGACGCAAGAAAACTCTATGGGAGACAAAGATTTGTCTATTGATATAGAAGAATTTCCTTCGTTTGATCAAAGCCTTTGAGCTTAATTGTCTTCTTTTCAAGTTGATATTTTGATGACGCTTCTTCTTTCGCAAGATGTGAAGAATGGTCATAAAATTTTTGACTCTTTGTTGTTTGCACTTTGTTTTTGATGTGTTTGGTTGTTTTGAGAAATGTTTGGTTGGATGAATACTTTGTTTTTGGGATTGATTTTCTGATTTTTCTTTGACAAGAAAACAAAGCAAGCACACAAACACAAGAATGTTGCCCTCAAAGGCACAAATGAGTATGGGTCTAGATCAACCCAATCTTTGGACTTGTATATGACCCTTCCTTTAGATGTATTTTAAGGTGTATTTCCAAAGCCTGAAGTCGACTCAATTTGCACTTGGTCTTTAAAACGAACACACTTCAAACACTTTTTATCCCTAAGGTCAAATGGCCAGTTGTGATAAATTTAGCCCACATCTTGATATTTCTTTGACTTTGGTACTACATACCTTATGAATCCCACCGTGGCAGGTAAGGATGTGATATACTAAGTCTTGCACGAGTATAACAAATAGATGATCCCTATGATGGGGGAGTCACCACTTTTATCAAGCCACAAGTGACTTTTCAAAAATCTATGTTTCTATTCAAGGAAATATGTATGGTGAGTATCTTGGGAGCAAAACCATCTATGCTCTTGCACTAAATTATATCGCAAATATCCTCAATCAATAGAATGGTTGGGCTACTACTTAAAGGTGTTTAGTCATGTTCGATGTTTTTGGACATAAGTTCATTCTGCAGTGACTCACTTAAGAGCCTTGTAACTGGTGGTGGGGCCCATTTGTCCTTTCGGCTAGTTACACTGTAAGAACAGCTATACCCAAGGCTACAGCTTTCGCTCTCACCTGATTTCTATAGCGGCTCGAAGGATTTACCGCTCGAGGTCGTTCCCAAGAGTATCGATCCCTTGGCAGACCTCTCTTAAAAAGATAAAATTTTGAGTGTTACTAACACTTTTCTCTTGCACCTAGGACCACGAAAGCCAAGGGAGAGGATAGTGTGTGTTAGAGGTAGAACCACTCGACTGACTTTTTGCACAAGTGTGCCAAGTACGAAAGACACTTGTTCTTTTTAATCCACCATTACAAATGTGATATAACTATTTGGAGATGTTGCTCCAACAGCCATGGTGTTCTTTTTAACTTCAAAGACAATGTGTTTTGTAACCTAGAATTCGGAAATCCTGGTCAACTTAAAGAAAAACACGTTTGCTTAAGTAAAAATTGTTTTTGCAAAAATCAAAACAAGTGGATTGTTCTTTTTATTTGCCCAAAAATTGAAGTGTGGCTTGTGATTTTTAAGTTTGATGTAAGAAAGAAAATTTGTTTTGTTGATTTTAAGCACCAAAACAAAATGTATCCCTAACTTGCAATGAAAGCAAAATTTTGAAGTTTGTTGTTTTTTTTACTTTGCAATAAAGAAAGATAAATTTTCTTTTTAAGCACCAAAAACAAGTTTGAGGTTCATTTTATGCACTCTAAAATAAAATGTGAGGTTTATTTTAACTTGTGCAAGAAGGAAAAATGGATTCTTTTTAACCAACTTTTGTTGAAAGAAAGTAAAAAAGAAACTTTTAAAGCATTTAAACTAACTCCTTCCCCTGCACAAAAAGATTAGAACCTGCATAAAAGACAATTAGTTAGAAAAATCCGCATGTTTTGGTGGGCTTCTACAAGCCTAATTTTTATTTTTTTTGGTTACAAGGTGATTTGTACAACGTTCTGTTACAATAGCGCTAGTCTGCGTTTGAACAGAGGCGCTATTTAACACAAACGCACTAAAAGAAAGGGAAAGACAGAGAAGGGAAAAACGCTGAAACAAGGTGAATAGCACCAAAACAATGTCAAATACGCCAAAACAATGTCAAAAGTGCAACCTGTGTGACATTTTCAACATTCAAACATGTTATTGGTTAAAAAAAAAAGTTGATCTTTGTGGTGTTTGGATTCACGTCGGGTTCACCAAATGATGCTCTGCAAAAAGGATTAGAAAATCTGTTTGATGGCAACACACACAAGAGCACAAGAAACAAATGTTAGTGTTAGCAACAAAAGATTATCCTAAACAGGCATATCAAGAGAGATATTAAGCATGAAATAGAAAGCATATAAACATAAAATAAAATAGCTAATCAAGATGCTCATAGTTGCTCCTCTCTTGTTCCTCTCCTCTCCAAGTCCCAAATGAGTGTAACTCTCAGCTTTTAGCACTAGCCATGGATGCCATATGGAGATTCAAGATAGTTGAATATGATAAGCAAATGCTATGCAAGTGTAGATAGTGATGCTATGAAAAAGCTCTATGCTAATGCCAGTATAACAACAATACTCTAATGCTTCCTTTTTTGCTTGAGGAGAAGGGTTCTATTTATAGAAGAAATGGGGAAATGAAGGGTTAAGATTGAATGGTTTAATCAAGGGCCAAGTTTGAAAGTTGGGGATCCATGTGCACAATTGACACCAATAAAATGGTGACAAGTGTCAACATAGGATTGGGTTGAGAGAAGAGGTTGGAGGCATTAAAGGCCTAAGAAGACCTCATGGTTATCTAGAGGCTAAGGGTCAAGTCCAAATTAAGATTACCCACTGGATTAAGAGTTAATCCAAGGATAAACCTTTGTGCAAATGTTTAAGAGATAATCATGGTCAAAGCATTAATGGCCTGATGAGACCTTTGGGTTGGGTAGAGGTTGAGTCAAAACAAATGTTTTAACCATTTGGGAGGGTTTGAGGTAACCATTAATGGTTATTGGAGACTTTGGGGATTAAGTGGTTGAAGGTTGAAAGCCTTCAATGGTTATCAAAGACTTTGAGCCGTTTAGTGGTTGAAGGTTGAAAGCCTTTAATGGTTATCAAAGACTTTGAGGGTTTGAGAAGTGACTTCCCTTTTGCTTAGGAATGTGACAAGGTTTAGAGAAGGGGTTAGGTTATTTAGAAGTGATTAGAAAATTCTAGAAGGGCTTTAGGCATGCAAGTGGATTTTGTAGGAAAATGCAAGTGGGAGAAATTTTGGTATTTTTAATTAAAATAAAATCATTTATTTCAATTAAATGGTGTAATTTGCATTTTGGATAAATATTCAAATAAATATTAATTTATTTAAATGAGAAAAATGAAGATAAAGCATTAAAATGCTTGAAGACTTTGAGGGAAACCATTAAAGGCTTGAAGACTTTAAGGAAAACCATTAAAGTCTTAAGAAGACTATAGAAGGAAGCCATCAAGTTTGAAGACTTTAAAACCATCAAGTTTGAATACTTTAAGGGAAACCATTAAAGGTTTCAAGTGGGTGAGGATAAATAGGATTTTAAATAAATAATTTATTTAAAATAGTTGTCCAACTTGCTTTTGTAGGAAAATACAAGTGGGTGAGGATAAATAGGATTTTAAATAAATAATTTATTTAAAATAGTTGTGCAACTTGCATTTGTAGGAAAATGCAAGTGGGTGGAGGATAAAGGTGATTTAAATAAATTATTTATTTAAAATAATTGTGCAACTTGCATTTGTAGGAAAATACAAGTGGGTGGAGGATAAAGGTGATTTAAATAAATGTTAATTTATTTAAATGTGAGAGGTGGGATTTTGGGGGATTTAAATAAATATTAATTTATTTAAATGTGAGAGAATATTTAATTAAACAAATATGATTTATTTATTTAATTAATGGTCTGAATTTGGTTAAGTGAATTAAATCAATAATTTATTTAATTAATAGGAGAATATGGTTAAGATGAATTAATTAAATATTAATTTAATTAATTCATTAATTGATGGTTAAATAATCAAATAAATACTAAGTATTCATTTAATTAAGTGGACAGATTTATGTGACTACAGATTGTATTAGGTAAAGTATGTCAAAAGACATCATATTTGTTCATTATTGCACTTAAAAAATTATTATATTATTATATTGTAATTAATTTTAAATTATGATTAAATATGATTATATTATTATGTTTTGATATACTCTTATTTTATTAAATTCTTTACAAAAGTAATTTTTTTTTCCTACCAAATTATTATTATTATTATTATATCAACATATATTTATTTTATATTATAATTAGTAATATTTGATTGACATAATTACTAACTTGTTGCATGATGGAGATAGAAGAATTGATTGATAAACTCATAGTGAGTGGTAGTTGAGAGGTGGAAGTGAAGAATATATTGATAAACTCATAGTGAGGTAGTTGAGAGGTGGAAGTGAAGATATAATTAGAATTAAATAAAATAATTAAGCTTTTCTATGTTTTAATATATTCTTATTTTATTAAATTCTTTACAAAAGTAAAAAACTTTTACTACCAAATTGTTATTATTATTATATAATTATATTTTAATATTAATTATATTATAAAATAAAAAATATGATGATATAATAATAATAATAATAATAATAATAGATTTATTACTTTAGTTAAGAGTTTAATAACTTCGTAATTATCTCAATCTAATATTAATTATTATAATTAATAATTTTAGATTGAAATTACAAAGTTAACTCGTTGATGGAGATAAAGGAATTGATTGATAAACTTATACTTAGTGGTAGTTGAGAGATGGAAGTGAAGATATAATTAAAATTAAATAAAATAATTTAATTTTTTTTTTTTTTTATGCATTTAAATGTCACAAACATGTTTTTGATTATAAAGCAGTCAAAACCGGAGGCTAATCTGAAAGAAACAGAAAAAAACATTACCAGCACACACACGACACACACGTCAGCCATGTTAAATTAAATGCTTCTAATTTTTATTAACATATATTCTTGCATTCATGAATGTAATACGTCTTTCATATAATTAATAATATAAAATTAAAAAACAATAAATATCAATATGGAGGGAGACTGAAAATGCTTTTTATCCCGGAGCTTACAAATTAGATGGAAGCGACAAGTCTACCCAACAAAAATTTACAAATTGAAAGGGACGGTCCCACTTAAAAGTTTATTTAAGTCGGTACTTTCAATTCAGGATAATATCCATTAATGAAAATGACATATAATTTTCATAATACTTCCATATTTACATGAACGAGGGACACTTGAGTTTGAATGAACGTTAAGCCAAGTTCATCAGATCTTCACAATAATGATATGACACAAGGACAGTACCACATTTGTTCAAATTCAGCTTTATAGTGAGGGGGATTTTTAAAGCAACATTATGGTAATTGCTCATGGCCTCAGTAATCATATTAACGATCCGCAGCAGAGATAGAGGTAGGTGTCTGCAGGCGTTACAGTTTTAAAGAGAAAAGTCTACTCTACATTTAGTGCATGGAGGTGCTTTGACACAGAACAAAGGAAGAGAAAAAGGTCAAGTTTTGTTTCCTTTTCTTCTCCCTTGGCTGTTGATAACACCAACAATCTGGTCTGGTTGTCGAGGTAAGCAAATCAAGCTCTGTTTGTTTGATCTGCTGTAATTAAAATTCTTTCTGTTTGCATCCATATTCAAACATCAATGATCAATGAATACATCATACATATAATTTATTTACTTATCTCAGCATTGTGAAGCACATGCATTTCATGTTAGTTTTGAGTAAACTATCGTGCAGAAACCCACATGCATTTCATGTCAGCGTTGAGAAACCTACCATACAGAGACCTACATGTAGTTTTCTTCTTTGCATGGGCAGCAATCCTAATTTTCTTGCAAGAAATCTTTTATCATGATAAGTAGATGCTAGCTCAACTCTTATCTGCATTGTCTTATCTTTGACAGGTGAGATAGTATTCTGTATTTGGAGTTATTGCAGTCTTCCAGGTCACTTTAACTATCCTTTTCTCTGCCATTTTGGACTATGTGTCACATTCCATTTCCTAGTTCAATTCTCTCAGGTCCCCAGATAGCTTGTAGCTCATTTAGTTGGATTTTCCAGTGAGGATCCTCTAACAAAGAATAAGTTCTTGGTTACCCACTTGCCTAAACTGAGTTTTGCTAGGTCCATCTTTAGTTAAACCTTTGTTGGGTTTTACTTCCAATGTATTTGGTTGGAGTTTAGTTACTTTTGTACCCTACTGATTAGATCCATTGACCTACGTTGGTCATTATCTGTTTTAATTGAATGTGCTTTGGAGTCCCAATGTTATAGTCTGGTCATTCTCTATTGCAACTGAATGCACTCTGCAGTCTAATGGACTTGCTAAGGGTATTTGTTTACATTCTGTAATTACGAATTTAGATTTTTTTTTAACCTTTAGATGGGATTCATAGTTCTGTTTAGAATAATAAGGATTATTTGTCTCTTGCTACCACGAATGCAATTCTCTCAAGATTTGATTTTGAAAAAGGGCATCAGATGGTATCTATCACATTTGATTTTTCTCGTGATAATCCACTTAGTTACCCACTAACCCAAAATGAGTATATTTGTATTTTATCAGGCACAACCCACTAACTAGATTCAGTCCTTGGTTACTAATAGGTATTTCTGTCTGTGTGACTTCAATGTCTTTGTTTCTCTAGATAGCATCCCATACTGATAGTAAGCGTATTAATAATATTTGTCACGTCCCAATGGAAGTTCAACTCTTTTGAGTCCTCATTTTGAAGTTGGTCTTACGTTAGATAGGATGTTTATATTTTTTTACTGGGAAACTACTAACTCAACCTAAGTTCTTAGCTACCAAAACGAGTAATGATAAGTCCATCTATTGTGAAAGGTGTTGTGCTATGATTGTAATATATTGGTTCCTGTAGATGGGATCCCATAGTTTGTTAAGCACACCAGAGATCATTTATCACTTGCCATCAAGAGTGCGATTCTCTGAAGCCTTCTTTTGAAGTAGGGTTTTAGAAAGTATATGGTGCATTGGATTTTCTCTGTGAGGAACCAAGAACCCTGGTTCAGCCATTGGTTAACCTTACACGCTACTTTTTTTTTAAATGACTCCAAAATGATTTTGTTAAGACTATCCCTAGTTATTATCTTTCACTGTTTGCTTCCAATTTGCTTGTTGCTGATGAGAGGATCCCCTAGTTCCATCGTTAAGTTAAGGACCATCTGTTACAAATACTCTTTTTGTTGAAGGATTTCTCCCAGTATTCAGCATATTTGGATTTTCTCACTTTGATGTTTGAACACACAAGGTTGAGTCCTTGGTAATTAGCATGTTTAGATTTTCTCAGTGAGAAATTAAAAACCAGTAGTGCAGGTTATGTGTTAGTATTTAGAGCATTTGTATTCTTTTAGTGAGAACTCACTTTCCCAGGTTTAATTCTTTGGTCACACAACATGTTTATTCATTGATCCTGCAATCAATTTGATTATGCCATCTGTAGTTAACCTTTGCCTGTTTGATTTTCAGTGGAATCATTTCATCAGATGAAATCCCATTGTTCTGTTAACCAGATGAAGGATCTTGGGTCAATTGTCCCCCCTTTAGCTACCTCCAAGTTCAGGGTTCCTGGAGACGTTTATGCATATAGTATTGAGTATTAACTTCCATAATGCTTTTATGTTAGCGTGGGAACTGCTAAATTTTTCAACTTTTGTCTATGTTATTTTGTAAACCTAGTTGGAAACAATCGTTTCATTCTATGTATGTACGTGGCCAGGTGCTTTTTGATATGTAAATTGTGCCATTCTTGAATCATTTACCATGCTGGTTATTTCAAAAGAATTGCCATAGCACACAGTTCAATGGAAAGATTTGTCAAGCATCAAATTTAGTTGTTTTGTATCATCCAATTCAATAAAACTATTCTATATAGTTAGTCATCAAAGCTCAGGTACCAATTTGTTAAACCATAATCTGTTATCATACAGTGATAGATGGTGTGACTGTTGAAGAATGAACTATATGGAGGTTCAAGTCAACTGTTTAGCATGCCCCTAAAGTATTGGTCCAACTATGATAATGCTGGATGACTATTTTACATTACCAACATAATTTTAGTATGCATACTTTTACACTAACACCATAAGCTGCTTCTAGGTGTAGTCACAGGTGAGCGAGGGTGTGTTTTATACAGCCTGTTTAATTTGTTTCTCGTTTATGGTCATACTAATGTAAAATTAACATGCCTTGTAAAGATCGAAAGAATATTTTTCTCCAAATTGAATCCCTAATGAACCTACTGTGTTCAGAAATGATGCCAAACGTGTAGAGTGATTATCCTTCCTCTCAAATAGCCATTGCTGATATCAAATTATCTGCATTAAAAATCAAATATGGAGGCAAGCATCTTGCTTACCTTTCTACTATAAGTATGCTCTAAATGAGAAGTTTGCTGAATGCATTTCTAATATGCTAGTTCTTGGTCCTATAGCCTTCCATCTCTGGTGAAGCAGAAGTTGATTTATTGTTTTCTAGGACATCTTTTATTAAATGCTTTTATATGTCTTTGCATGCATGCTTATGTGGGGGTAGTGGCTGAGTGATCTTAGAAAGAGTGGGGGAGGGAGGGAGGAAGGCAGGATCATTTTGTGTTTATGTCTATATGCTTTCTTGAATGCTGATTGGTTAAATCTTGGCTGAAAATTGAATATGGTGTGTAGCAGCACAATTTGATGGTTTTAATGAAAAAGGAATGTGAATTAGTAATTTTTTAAAGCTCTTGTAATTTCATATTCTTCCTTTAGATTGACTTTGTGCAAATTTTCATAAATCATTTTTTATGACAAGCAATTTAATGAGCTTTAATCCATTATCATTTGTTTTCCCTTAGTACTAGTAATATAAGCAACTTGGCAGATTGTTCGTTGGGATCTAAGAAGTTGTATGGAACAATAATAATTGAATGTTTTCCAGGAATTTGAAATTGTGTAAGTATTTGCTATTTTGCCACAATCAAAACTACCTGTTATGCACAAGTGGAGATTGCAAAATCACAGGTATGGCCAAATTGGCATTTTAATAACCACAGTGACAAATGTATAACCATCACGACAGTTTTGTAGTCACTTGGATGGTTATGTGATCTCTAGAACAAGGTATGTGGTGGTTTTGTCATGATGTAGAGAATAGTCATGGGAAACAAAGAGAGTAGTCCCAAGAAACAAAAAGTTACGTCTTTTGGCATTGTAGATCACAAATGGAGGCTTCTAGTGCATGAGAAATACTTCTAGGAAATTTCTTGTGGGTGTGAGAAGGACATTGACTAGGAGGTTTTAGAATTGGATTGTAAGCGTCGGGGATAAAGAGGATTGGTTGGTATACCAAAGGAAGCTTGATAGTGAGCAAGGAACAAGTATTGTTGTAATCACTCTACTTGTTTTCTATCTAATGCTTTCAAATATATGAGCTATTTGGTTGCTACAAGGAGATTTTTCTTTTGTTTGGAGGTTTGGAGGATAAAATTGAGTATGGTGTATGTCTTTGCTATCTACATGAGGTGTTTCTTTCGTTTGGAGGTTTTTTGGGATAAAATTGAGTATTATGTATGCCTTTGCTACAGGGAAACTTGAGGACACGTCCTCAGCATTTTTTGGGGCATCCCTATTTTTGAAATGTGCCGAGGATGGGGGGATGCCTAAGGGACATCCTTGGGTCACCCCCAACTTAAAAAAAAACAGGGTACATCTTGGAAAATTGAGGATGTCCTTGAAAACAAAAGCGGACGGCCAACCATCTTCAAGAAAGGTGGGTACATTTGTGACATCACCCAACTGTCTCGGAGATGATTGGCCATCCCATTAGATATTGGATAAAGCAAATTGACTTCACATGCCAACAACCCCCACACCCCAACTGTCCTAAATAAGGAGGAAATGAAATGAAGCTTTCTTTGTTTTTATATTTTCATATTAAAGTTGAAAGTGAAAATTTGCAGCCTTTGAGCATTTTGTTGTCACTTTTATCCTATTTTTTAAATTCACAGGCACATTGACAGTGAATTTTGAAAGCAATTAAGTTTTGACATTTGCTAATTTTTTTTGACTCTCATGTGAACTCTCAATTCAACACAAATATATTAAGGATCTGTAATGTATATAATAAATGCTTATCCATGTTATCACAGGAATATTTGAAATTTTGCCTTTTTTTTATATAGCCATCCCTTGCCATTTCCAAAAATATGGCTTGAAAAAATGCCGTCCTTGTCCCAGAAACTTGGGTTAACATAGCTTTGCCATCCAGATGTTTATTTCTATTAAGCACAATCAAAGTCACTTCTAAGACTCTTTTAGTCATTCTATCAATATCAATTGAATTTTTTGTGATTCTTCATTTTGATGAACTGTTTGACAGAAGTTATGAATCATTTTGGTATCAGAGCAGGTTATTGATCATGGGGAAATTGAGTGGAATTGAATTGTATGATAGTGACAAGCTCTTCAGGGGATCATAATTAAATTTGCTTTCTTGAAATCATTAGATTGGAACACAGAGGTGGATCAAAGAAATAAGGATCGAAAGAGATTTGAGTGCATGACTCAACAACAAGAGCATATGACTCAACAACAGGCCCAAATTACTCAAGAATAGTCATCCAATAATTTGTTGGTGTGTGCTCCAGCCTATAAATTTGGTATTAGAGTCAATGGAGAGGAGAACAAGCATAATGAGAATTTTTGGCATGAGGAGGATGCTGAGCGGAGTGAGGTAAAATGTGAAATTACTCCATTCAAGGTTGAAACTAAAGTAGAAATCAAAAATTTTGACGGTCAAGTAAATGCAAAGACACTAGATTCTTGAATCAAGCAAATGGATGTATATTTTAATGTTTATAAAGTGAGTGAGCTAAAGGGATTTCTTTTGCTTGCCTCAAGATGAGTGTTCATGGTCTTGTATGATGGGAAAGTTACCTTGCTTCTTGTGAGAAGAAAAAGAAACTGGTAGTATGTAATTGGGAGGGTTTCAAAGATCTGCTACTTAAAAACTCTGAAACTAAGCAGAAGATCAAAGGATCAGGACGACCCTTTTAATTAGGCATGTTGTTAGAATTTCAGCTTATGGTTTCAAGACAGATTGATAGAGGCATGAATTCTGTGGGACACGCTAGAGAATGTTGGTGTCAATTGTGATTCAAGGGCTTAGTTCGACAACAGTCACATGTCTTGGATCCGAGTTATAAATTGAATGATTTGAATTTAAAATCAGATTGGGTATAAACGAATATTCTTTCTCTTGAGTAGAACCTTAAACAGTCATGGAAACTCAATGGTTAGTGAGTTTGAATGTTAAGAAGAATAAATCTAAGTTTGGAGAAGTTTCTTACAGTTGTTGAGTGCAAAACATAAATATGCTGCTGTTGTACAACTCAAACTGTCAGTATAAGTAGAAAGACTTGATGTGAACATGATATGAATAACTGTGGAAAGAATGCCACAACAGAACCCCTTCATGTTAATGCAGAACAATCTCAAGGACTTCACAAATACCCAGGAAAAATCACCTATCTTTATCTTCAAATGGACAGACAAAACCAACAAAAACAGAGAAAACAGAGGGAAAAACACCATATTTCTGGTTGATACATGATTGCATATGGGCCAGGGATGCATCTGAATCACGTGTAATAACTTTCAATGGGGTTAGGTATATGATAATTAATTTGAATTGTTGAAGTATAAGATTGTCCATGTATTGTCCAATATATATGCGTAAGTTCATTCTGACTTTCTCTTCTATAGCTGCTCCCTTGCACTCAGTTGCAGCCATAGTTAAGAACTTTTAATGGGGTAAGTACATGATGAATCATTTAAATTGTTGAAGCATAAGATTTTTCATGCTTTGGTGTTAGCTCTACTTAAGTAGCTGTTTGATGTTGAAACTGATGTTGGTGAATATGCTACAGGTGAATGCTGAGTTGCTACAAGGAGGTAAACTTGTTATCATTTGGAGGTATTCACTTTAATCGTTAGGGGGCATCCGATATGTGACAAGGTGTTATATGGAGGTCTTCACTTCAATTGTTAGGGAATATCCAGTATATGACAAGGTGTTATATGGACAAGTTTATGCTATTAAGAAATGGGGACACCACTTGTTTGGAAAAGGAACTATCCTTAAGCCATTGTAATATTTCAAGCACAAAACAAGTTGCAACAAACAACACACTATGTGTGGATGGGATTTTTGCAATAAATTCATTTTTGTGATGAAGTATAGAAAGGAAGTACCAATGTTGTGACAAGTATGTTATCTAGAACACTGGTTTGTAGACCCATATCAGCTCTCACTATGATGGATCAACATTAGCTTTTCATGAAAGAGGCCTATGAAGAAGAATATTAATAAGACTTAGGTTTTGAAGAGAAGTATAGGCAACTGCAAGGATGAGGTTGCCAAGAAGAAAGATGACTTTTGCCTCAAGGATGGGCTGTTCTATAGGTTGGGCAAGTTGTCTATGGCAAGGACACATAGGCTTCTACTCATGATGGAGGTACATACCTCCAAAGTGGCAAGTCATTTTTGCGTTGGTAATAAGGTGGCTATAATGCCACAAGATTTTTGCCCATGACATTAATGGATGGACAATTGTTTTGCGATGCTATTGTGACATCATGCTACATTGCACTCCTATGTGCACAAAGTGCCATGACTTGCAACACCAATGCATTAAACATAACAACACAAGTGGAAGACTAACTCAATCACGGGTCAAGAGAACTATAAAAAAACTACAAGGAGATAGAAATTTCCTTATCTCAGCCGCCTAGGACTAGGATGTCCATCACTTGTCATGCCAAGGATAGAATGAGAGCATGGTGTCATCAATTCTCTAAGAGACCCAAACCAACACAAACAAACATCAACCAAGATGTGGGACTGACACTAGGATCCAAGGATCACACAATTACAACTTAGAAGGATAGGGGAACTTGAGGCCTCACCTGACACACTCTAGACTAGTCTTACTAATATGAGGCATGACTCCCAACACAAAAATAGAACTCCAACCAACCTACATAGAGTACCATACCACCTCAAGTGCTAAAAGAGAAAGGCAAATGTTTAGGAACAAATCTCCTTTAGGAAATTCCTCCAAAAAAACATGGTAAGTACCCACTATCCAAAGGTTGCTCAATATAAGGTTGGGTCACCCAATATGCTAGTCTAGGTCACCTGGAAGAGGTTTGGTTGCCCAATGGGGATGCCCTTGTGTTGTGAACTTTTCACACATCGCCCCATTGCTAACGGGGACCCCCTCTTTTCCGGCTTTCTGCGTTGTTAGGTTAAGGTTTTGGCTGCTTAGTGGGCAATTTTGCGTTTCCCATGCCCGAGTCTCGGAGTTTTGATCATGCCTAGTGCCGTCTAGGGTTATTTTTGAGGTGTTAGGATCAAGTTGCTAACGTTGATATTTTAATGATCCTAAATTTTGTCTAAGTGTTAACCTTTTGAGCGTTAACGTGTTTTTAAACATGCGCATCAGTGATTTTAAAGTGCCAAGGTATTCCTAGACCATTTGGAGTTGTTTTCTCACTCCTAAGGTATTATTTAAATTGATTTTGCACTTTATCCCGATAATTTCCTAGTGTTTCGCTCATATTTTGGAAAATTTGCTTAAATCCAGTCTAAATTTGAAGTTTCTAAGTGATTTTGAGTGGTTGAATTGTCAATTTCCTAAGGGAAATCCATATTCCAAGGGTTAGAGGGTTAAATTCCATGCTAGAGGTGCTTTTCCCCTCATATTCCAGACTACCCACCCTTTTCCGCCACTCAAAATCCACACTACACATGGGTTTCCCCTGAAATCCATACTGGTTATGATTTTCCACCACTGTTTATCCATACTTGGATCGATTTTCCCCTGGAAGTGCTAAAATTTGGCTTAGTGTCAGGATTTTTCCAGACTGCCATCGATTTTCCACCAAGAGTGCAGACTATAGTGCGGACAATGTTGAGGATGATTCCATGCCTGGGTCGATTTTCCACCAGGATGTTTTGTGACAAGTTAATGCGGATTTTTGTGCAGACTCTCAGTCCATACCCAAGTCGATTTTCCACTGAGAGCATTTTGATGAGTTTGAAGTGCGGATTTTCATCCAGATAGAGGTCGATTTTCCACCAGGGAGTATTTTTTTGTAGGTAAAGTGAATTTGGAGTGTGGATTTTGTGTCCAGACTGCCATCGATTTTCCCCTGGAGTGTTTTATGTGCATTTTGATGAAATTTTGCATGGATTTTTATCCAAGCTAGGATCGATTTTCCCTTATGGGGAAATTTTTGACACTTTCATGATTTTTAAAGGGATTTTTTTAATCCCAACTAAAGTCGATTTTCCCCTGGAGGCTCAATTTGGACTTAAATCGAAATATTTAATAAGTGAGCCCCATTTAATTGTTTTTAAATGATGATTAATGATTATATTAAAATTTTAAAAGCAAAATTAAATAACTTGCAATAAACATTTAATATTTTAACCTTCTAGAAGCAAGTTAGTTTTTTTACCAAACAAGTATTTAAGCAAGTGTTTTATCCCATATTGTTTGTGTGGTGAAAGTGAGAGGTAAAAGCAATTATAAGAGAGGAGTTTTCCAACATTATTTTATTATTAAATCTGCTAGGTGTTTCCATGAAAGGTGATTTTTCTCCCTTATTGGCGAATTTTGGCAAAGTGCTGAAGTGAAGTGTTGGGTTGAGGATTCTTTTCTCCTCCATTCTTTTCCAGCTTGCTGATCCATTCCCTTGCTGCCATTGAAGACCATTTCCAGATTTTCGATTTTTCCAAGTTTGGTGATTTTTTCAAACTTGGCGATTTTTGGTGAAAGTTGGCAATTTTTGTGTTTGGAAAGTTGGCGATTTTCTCCCCCATTTTTTGCTTGTTGTTCGACTTCCATTGTTGCAGATCCAAGCTGCCATTGATGACATTTTCAGAATTAAAAAAATGGCGCTATAGTTGGAGAAATTTCGATTTTGGTTTTGGAGGGGTTTGATGCCACATTTTGGTGATTTTTCATGCATGCTTGGTGACTGCCATCATTCCCAGCTTGCTGATTCGCTTTAGATCTGAGGTTTGTCTTCAGATTTGACCTCCAGTAATGGCTGCTCATTAATTTTCAGACTTCAATTTTCATTGCCCAGCCAATTCCAACTTAGGCGATTTGCATTTGGAGGTGTTTTGTGGAGTTTTCTGTGCATTTTCAGACCATTTTATCGTTGTTGCAGGTCTGAAAACTCCATTGTTAGGCGGTTGTCCTCAAAAATTTTCATTTCCAGCCACCTAACCACTTTGACGATTTTGCTTGGAGCTGATTCCTTAGCTATTTTCCATCATTTTCAGGGATTTTTAACTACTTTGCAAAGTGTTGGTAAGTCTGAAGTAATCAATTTTAAGAGTTGTCTTCAGAAATTTATTTTTTACTAGCCACACTTACATTTTTGAATATGATTGTTTCATCATTAAAACTGATTTTTATCGAGTTCATGCACATTTTTAAAGATTACAACATGTTTTAAAAGTCTGATTTTCAGGTTGTCTTCAGAGTTGTTGACCTCCATTGTTGACTGTGGAAGGTGTCTTCAGACATACTTTGTGTGAAAACACAACCTTTCACACCTTTCCTTAGTCATCATTGATCCGGTATAATCCTTTGCATTTTAGCTTGCATATTTTCTAAGCATAAGGAGGTATTAATGAATTTTATAGAGGGTTTCCATGCCCTAGCGTTGTCACACTTTGAATCTAATTGTCAAAATTTACCAAGTGTAGAGGAAGATTTGGAAAGAAGAAGAATGGTGTCAAAATGTGAATTTCGCTCCTGACCCTTCCAAAGGGTCTAGAGCGAAATTTCTTATAGGTCTTGTCCTTGGCCAAAGTCCATAGCGAAATTTCTTAAAACACTATTTTGCTCCTTGTTTGAAGCCTAGATTTTGTCCCTATGGCGTAAGATTGATGTATTCTTGCCTTGAGAAGAGATTTGAGGCAAAGAAATGATGAAATGCAAATTTTGCTCTTGACCCTTCCAAAGGGTCCAGAGTGAAATTTCCAGGAGATCTAAAGTTTTGACTAAGTCCTTGAGCGAAACTTATTCTTAAGCATTTTTGGAGGTGAATGATTTGATCTTGGTAAGGTAAGGTTGAGAATGAAGTCTATGTGAGGTAAATTAAGCAACTTTGTGAATTTTTGCTCCTGACCCTTCCAAAGGGTCCAAAGCGAATTTCACTATAGGGCATGTCCCTGGAAAGGATCTTGAGCGAATTTCATTCTAATGCCCTCTTGTTGATGATTTAAGGTGAGAAATATCATGGTAGAACAAATATATCATGTATACTTAATCATCCTTTGTTTGTTTTGCAGATTAACAAAATCAAGATGGAGGAGGATCAGGCCAGGACAAGGAACACCTACTCAAGTTTCATCATCATTAAGGACACTTCAAATGCATGAAGGAGGACTCAAGGCGCTTTTAAGGCGTTGGAAGGCTTCAAGTGTTTGAGGAAAGCGTTAGAAGACTTCAAGTGTTCAAAGGGTCGCAAGCAATATAGCAAACTATCCTCAAAGAGATCACATGATATCAGAAGAAAGATCCTGTAAGCATTTTAAGGTGAAGTGGGCTACTAAGGAGTGATCTGACCATAAGGAGGCTTCATCAAACATATGAGAGTCAAGGGGTTACATCATTCACTAAGTACATCAAGGATGAAGGAAGATCAATCCAAGCACAAATGCAAGACAAGGTGGCATCCCAGTCATTGTTCCTCCAGTCAGATAGCTCCACCTCAACATGTCTAGATTCAATGTACCTGACTCACCAGTGATGGCACAAACTTCGAGGCACCAACCCCTAACATTTATTGGTCCACATTTATGGAATGTAATTTTCTCATTGGCTAAGGAGAGTTTCTTGTAACAAACCCTGATTAGGGTTTTCATTGTAAAATCTTGGCCATTGGTCTTAAATTGATTTGAGCCATTGAATTGTATTGAGAGCATTATAAAAGGCCCAAGCTCTTCATTTGTAAAGGTGAATAGTGAGTTAATAGTTGGTTGATAGAGGTTAATAGCTAGGAGTTAGTAGCTAGAATAGTGAATAGAATAGCAATTAGAGTAGATTAGGAAGAGAAGGCAAGAAATTGTTGCCTTGATTGTAAATGAACTCCATTTTCATTGAAGTTATGGTGAAATGTATTGTTTCTTTGCAATATGCATGGTCTCTTGTTGAATCTTCATTTTAGATTATGGTTAATTAGATTGAATGAAGGAAGTTACTGATTGCACTCGCGTGGAATCCGCCTAGTCCAAACCAATAGCCTCTTGCTAATTGTAAGGGTGCCCTTCGTGGTCAACTGGCATAAAATAAGCTTAATCTCGAGTTGTTACGCGTCTGTTGTTCATGCATTAACTTGAATGGTGATCAGTGTCTGATGGGGTAACGATTTGAACATCTTCAAATTTCCCTTAGAAGATCGCACTGAGTTGGTGTCGGATTGTTCAACCTGATGGTGAGACCCAACCCAGTAGGACTCCACCTAGTCGTTCATCCATCTTCTTGCATTCTAGGTCTTAGATTAAATTCTTCAAACCCTATATCTTTTGATATTTCTTTATCTTCCAACCAGTAGATAAGATTCAAATTCCAGCAAATTAAACGCTCAGGTAGTCGAATGTAAGTCCCCTTGTGATTCTAGCAAAATCACATCATACCACAAGAGCTTATCCACACGTAGAGATCCTACATACCAGAACCTTGGAGTTGCCTTGATTGATCCTTAGGCGAAATCTTCAGCATTCGGGGAAACTTTGTTCAAGAGAGGATAAGATACCTTGGTATTTTATTTTGTGTTCGCATGTGCATGAAAAACACATCAACATGATCCTCAACGACATTGACATTGATCTCAAGGATTGGTCCCATGTACTACATGTTTATATGAAGTATCCACATGGGCATATGGAATTGACTTGTGGGTTAATCTTTGCATGTGTTGAAATGTGCAACCCTGTTCATTTTAGTTGTTCACTTCTCATTACCTCTTGTTTTCCTTCATTTGCATTACAACTGAATGGTCATGAGAGTCCACACCACCATCAAGACCTAGAGTCTTCACAACTTAAGGCCACAGTTAAAAACTCAATATGGTCGTGGCATGGAAAATGAGGTCAAACTATGGTACACCCATGGCCATCAGATTTCCCATTTTTCTTCCATGAGGATTTTTGTTCCCACAAAATAAAACTTGAAAACAAATTGGGAATTCAAATTTCTATTTTTCAAGAAACACATTCAAAGTTGCAAATTTCAAAATTTCAATCCCTAATCAAAATTTAAATTCTAAGAATACTCTTAGAAGCTAATAAGGGCATGGAAAACCATCTTTTCCAATCACATAAATTTTCAAAATTTTCAAATCATATTTTTGGTGTAAACTAGAAATTCTAAAAAATTTAAACATGGGAATCGCTAAAGTGATTTCACACAATTCAGCAATTCTCCATACAGGTGCAATCCCAAAAGCAAAATGCAATATGCAATCACATAAGGTGGGCATGGCCAAAGCAATAAAGGCATTCACAAAGCATGGATTGAGATTCTCTCACCTTCAATCCCAACAACTTGGAGATAGAGAGGGTTTTTAGTTGATGCATCTCCACTCGATCCAAATCAGCAATCACTTTAATTCAATTCTTCAATTCCAAGCAAACAATCAAACTTCATAATCTTCCAGTCAATCTTACAAAACCTCCAAGCAAGCAAAGAGTAAGAGGAGAGCAAAAATGGTAACCAAAACAAGTCACAATAGAATACTCCAAAAAACTATAGTGCAATTTTCACTTTTTCAAAATAGGCATTTTCAATTTTATAATTTTTTGCATTCCTTTTGAAGGGAAAATACTTAATTTAATACCGTGCAACCTTCTTTTCACAAATACAATATTTGCTTATAAAATTACTTGCCTACCTACTATATTTCTTTTTAACATAAGGTAAAATTAGAAAAACATAGGCAAAACATTTACACAATATGTATCACAAATTCTGAAAAAACACAATTCCTATTTCACAACATTGCAAAGCATCAAAACAATACTCATAACTAGCAAAAAGTCATATCACAAGCACTCAAGCAATCATGGAAAATGATTAAATGCAATTAACCCAAGTCAAACAACCTCTAGAAAAAATGCTAACATGCTTTATGTGTTTTCACATGATTCAAGAATCCACCATCAACTAATTTGACTCCAGGATCACCGGGCCACATAGGACTCATCTCATAGCGCTCAAAATTGAGTAATACGGGGAAGAACACAAACATTTTACCCAAGTTGATTGTCTCCAATTAAATCACCGTTGGGGAAACTTGTGTGTGCACACTTAATGAAACATTAGGTGTGTCTACACAACACGAGATAGCGGAAGCACAATATATAGCAACCAGTGAGATTTTACGACAAGATATAAAAATCGACTTCGAACTGAAAATCATCTAACAATAGCATGATTTAGACATGCATATGCATAATAAATAATTTCAAAGTAGAACTTAATAAACTAGCCCAATCACATATCAGCGTGAAAAGAGTGAAGCTAAAAACATGGTCCAAACTCCAAACATATAAAAATCACACATGTGAATCCAAATTACATGAAAAACAGCATTGGCATGTGTGATATTAGAATCAAAACACTAAAAGAGCAACAAAATGAGGCATATGTGCCTAGGGCCTAATAATTGCTTGTTTGCAAAGGATGTTTACTGGCCTAAAATGCAAGTAGCAAGCTTTATTAACGAATTAAAGTTATTTTGCACTAGTAAATCAAGGGTTACAAAGGAAAGATGGGCAATTGCATCATCATGTAAATGACTGATTCAGTAATAGCAAGGTCAATAGGATAACAAACTCATTTTTCAATGGTCCAATAGGCAGCCATTACCTATGTTGGTGTTTGTTTCCTGCAACCCTCATTCCTAAGAAACCCGTCACAGTTGAGGTCAAGGATAGAACCTATAATATGACTTTAGAAGCTTTCAATAGATTAAGGACAAGAAATTCTAACAATAACAAGGCTTGAACAAGGCCTTCTTCACTTCGAGCTCTACCACACTCAGGAGGGTATTCCTACTTTGATCAGTATATCAGGATATTACTTGAAATCCTCGTAGATATACGGACTTACTTATTGGTAGATTTCGTCAGATAAAACAGGGGATCCTGCATGTATTTCAACACCCACATCCCTGATCCCGTAACATTTCAATACCTGACCGAGAAAACAATACACATGCAATGCCAAGAGATACTAGGGAATATCTAGCATGCACCTAAAATAAAACCCCCACTCACTCAAAAGAAAAGAAAAGAAAAGGGAGAATATAACTTAATTAAAGATTTCTGAAACACTTCCGAAGCAAGGAATACAACCAGTGCCTATCCACGGGACCAAAGTCACGCCTATTAATAGAAAATAAAACCCCATTTTGCAAAATAGTTCGAAATAGGGAATTAACACGATTCCACTTAGCTATTGCAGTCATCCATTCTTGTTAATCCTATGAGTATTTCCCAGAATCACTGTAATTAGCATATAGAATTTAATTCCCTCCTGGAGAGAAACCTACAAGCATGATCACACGTTGATATAAACATACCAAGATAAACCAATATATCCTTAACATATCAATCTAAATGAATTTTGATAATAAACAAGGAGACAAAATATGCAATTATGAAAATAATTCCTTCATTACTAATTGATTTTTTTACAACATGGAAGTTGTATCTTCCCTTCTGTAAGTGGACTCTTAAAACCCAAATAACACAGGACTGCAATTACTTGATACAATTTTCATAACCCCTATTTACAACCATGGCATTCCTTTTATATGAAAAATAAGGAATTCACAAGTTACCGGTTGTATACATTTGGAAATTTTCTTCATGACTCATCATTCTACCTATAACAAAAAATAAAATCTTCCACAGGGCAAAGAACAAACATGTGCGTCCAAAAGCATTCTGTTGCATCTTAACCATCTTTGAGCTGTACCACCAGCGCGCTGCAGATGCTTCCAAATGGAGTAATGAATTACACCACTCCATCCAACAACGTTGAAGAGGTGTCCCACCGGTAAAGAAGTTGAGCATCCCCGAAACTAGAGGAGGAGCTCATAGCCCTAGACTGGCAGCAATGAAAGTGGAAAGAGGAGCTTTCACGCGAATCTTGTCAACAAAGAAGGGGTCGCAACTTCCATAATCTTGCAACATCATACAAAAGCTGCATCTGAACTATCCACCTTCTCTAGTTGCTTTCTTCCACTCCTCTTCCACTTCATTTGAATCATTTGGTGGTGTGGGGGGAAAAACGGATAACCCTTGAAAGGTTCCTTGCGACTGAAAAGACCTTTCAAGATCCTTGTGGTCATCCGGCTTCTTTCCAAAACCCCCTTGGCCATACAACAACTCAGTAGCATGTTATCCACAGTCGGTGTGACAAAATCTACACATAATGAACGCACAATCCTGCTGCTTCACTCTTGGCATAATCACCAAACTCATCCGCACAACAACTTCCATCATCTCTTCTTGTCGAAATACAAATGTGTTGATTTTATAGAGACACTGGGTATTCCAAAAATAGCCCTACATTGTTTTTTCATGCAAACTGTCCTTTATGCTCTTTGCTTTGAAATCCCACTTCCTCTTGCCAACTGTAAACTCCAGAAAATTCGTACGCATGCAGTTCACTTCGCCGCTGTTTTGAAATCCGCATGCATACTACCAAAAAGATCTCTCACTTATCTTCCTCAGTTTATTTTTGAACAAGCAATCCGGCCATGATCTTGTTGTACTCTCCCACTGAATTCACATCTCTTTTGGTTAGGCCTTGCACTTGATTAGACATTTATCCTTCATGCCTACTTGCCTATATGACGACTGCTTTGAAAATCGAGAAACCACATCCTTTACTCGCAATCACAGAAACTTCGTCATCTACCATACCGAGCGCCTAATTTACAATTTCAAACCTTGACCGTCGATGCTACTGAAGCAACTTTAATCAAACGGCTAAAACAATTCTAAAATCCACGCAAACATCTGCTATGTGTCCGGGTCGCCATGTTTGACTTTGAAAAGTCACAAGGACTTTCTCGCATATCCACATCCTTCTCTAATCTTCATGAAACCATCATGCAAAAACACAGGGCATACATTCGTTGCCTTTGTCAATATCCGCGGGCCCGCCAATTACCTTCAATGCCAACAAAACACACACGCAGGGCCACGGGACTGGAGATGACTCAACACACCTTAGCGCTCTTTACATATCTCGCGAGCCCGCGGTCTTTAGCTTGACCATCGCAAACATTTCGTGGAAATGCGGGATCCACCAACAAGCAACCCGCAAACTCGCAGCAATCAGCTTTACTTATAGGGACAACCCTGCGGGGGCGTGGAGTCCTTCTAATAAAAAACTAATTACCAACACCCACAAGCCTGTGAAGCAGCAACAATCAAAGGTTAACAAAATGTGGGGGTACGGAATCAACTGCTGCTTGCTAAAATACAACCCGCGAGCCCACGAGTTCTAAAATGAGGAACACAAATGACTTGCGGGGAAGAGGGATAAAGAGACTTAAGGCATTAAAATGACCACATGCAACTTAAAACAAGGGGTTGAAGGGTCGTGAGATTTTGCGCTTAGGAGGTAAACTACAAAAGGGAACTTTATTAAGAAACACTATAAGAGAAAACTCTTATAATCAAAAGGAGGGGTAGAATGTCAACTCATGAGCCTTAAAATTGACAACCTACCAGCAAAAACCAAAACTACAAAATGCACAATTTTACTGTCCTAACAACCTACTTGGTCAATCGTTAGCATTTCAGGGCTTGATCATTCAGTCTCATCATGGGTAGTATCTTGAGTTCTGGTTTATGTTTTTGGTACCTACTAGACCATGGGAAAATATTTCTATGAATTTTGTAGGCGGCAGTTACCAGTAAGCAAACTTGGGAATGCTTATCTCTTTGTTGTTGTTGATAGATTGAGCAAGATATGCATATGGAGTAGCCCAATACAAAAAGACTATCCTAGGAGAGAGATAGCTGATTTGTTTTTTGCCAATGTTTGGGTGCACTGTAGGTTGCTCAAATCCATCATTCTAAATAGGGATACCTGGTTTGTTGGCAGGTTTTGATTGACTTTTTGGGAGAAAATGAATGCCAAGCTCAAAAAGCGTATTGCTTTCCATCCCCAAATAGATGGACAATTAATGTTTGTAATTGGTATGTTGGTGAATCTCATAAGATGGTGTAACAGCAGATGCCCAAAGGCATGGTATGAAACTTTACCATATAAATGAGATTCATGCAATACATTAATCCTTTCCTCTACCAATTAGTCATCCTTCATATAATGTTTGGGATATTTGCCTATTGATCTACTTGATGTTGCACTAGGACAATAGGATGGGCAAGGAGGATTGAATTTGGAAGTGGCAAGAACAAAAAAGTTTGAAAGGATTTGTAAGATGAAGTACAAAATGAGGCATGGTTAGCATCGTGTGGAACATCATCTCAAAGTAGGAGATAATATGTGGCTGTCCTTATGCAAATATTGGTTGCACGGACAAACCAAGCAGACCAGACCTGTAAGGTATGGACCATTCACTATCTTAGAGGTAGAAATAATGCTCTTGGATTGGACCTGCCTTCTTTCATGAGGTTAGACTCGATGATCAATTGCAAATACTTACAGTTGTATGAAAATTCCATGTTGGATGAAGAAGAAGATCTTGTACTAACCTCACTAGATGACTTTGTCAATGACAAGTATGCGATTCTTTTAGAGGATGTGGTGCTGCAGCAGTAGAGATGGAGACCAGAAAAGGAGTCTAAGAGTCTTGGCAAGTGGGACTCGAACTAAATCAAATAATAAAGCAACCTTGGTTGCACTCCAAGTAGAGAGTGGGGAAGTTGGTTCCTCACCTAGTGTATCGTTGCTTTGTTTTTATTCTATTTTCTGTTTATTTATAAAATTGAAGACATTCATTTTAAAATGATTTGATTGTTTTTATTTTTTTTTGAAATGTCATTATTTTTAAATATTTAATTTATATTTTAAACTTATTAATATATAAAATTTAACATATTTAAAATGAAGTTTTAAGCTTGTTGTTCATGGCATAGCGTGATGGTTAAATTGTGGCATTTTGTTGAAGCCACCAAGGTTCAAACTCCCATTGGACCATTGTGATCATGGGAATTTTGCCCTCTTGATTTATTATGCTTGTGGGTTTGAACCTTCACGTTGATGTTGTTGGTGTTCATGCCAAGTGATTTAGTGCTCTAAACTCTTGTTGGACTAGTGTGCTCGTGGATTTTATGTCCTTGCTAGGCTACTATGCTTGCGGGTTTGACTATTCATGTTAATGATGCACATTCATGTCAAGGATTAGGTCTTCTGGTTTGTGGCACCTCTCGTGGCTTGGGCCAAACTAAAAATATTCCTGTCTAACCAATAAAAAAAGAATTTTTAAGCTTATTTATGTTTTAATGTTTTAAAATTTATTATAATATATTTAAAATTTAAATATAATATTATATATTAAAAGAATGCAAATTTATGAGTCAAATTTAATCACAATTTGTTTTTTTGAATTTTTATATCTGCTGAATAAATCCGAATTTTATCATTGCCAAACACAAATATTGTGAAATAGCTTTTTAGTACATTAATATACATATAAATTTATACAGGAGGAATAGTGTGATAAAAAAATCATGAGTATGTGCTAAGGCAACATAGGTACATTATACAAAGACATGTCAAGATCATTGGGAAAAGAATAACAAGGAAACTCATGTATATCTTGAATTTCATCGACTCATCTGAATAATTTTAGACCATTTCTTAAAAACATAGTGTGTGAGGTAGTTGTAAAATGCTCATCTCCATGGAGTCTGTTAACTGTCAATAAATCTAATAATGACTTTGACTGTCAGAAGCTTCTCTTATTGTCTTAGCTAACTATAACTATCAGGCTTACATTCTTTGTATTAACCTGTCATTCATGGTCCAGCGTTAACAAAAATACATCACAGTACAGTCCGTGGGACAGTAAAAAGTTTAGAGAAAACCCACTATTGCAAGTAAAATTCTGCTCAATAGAGAGAAGGGAGAGAGACACAAATTTAAAATTAAAATTACCTGTATGTTAATAGATTATCTGTATTTTCTTTCTTCCATTGATTGGAATTCATGAAAACATGTTAAGACATGGGCTGTGTGCCACTATACTACACAAACACATTTTTATCTGAGACATTTAAATTGGTTGTTCATGGTGCACATTTTACTGATAACTAATTTTTCTACAAACAACAGGTAATGCACAGAAGTTGTAATCCTAAAAGGCAACATTTTCTTTAACCAAGACTTTATCAAGTTATTGACATGCTAATGTCTACATGGAATGGACGGTTACATCCCATTGTTGCATGAGCATATCTATAGTTACACCACGAAATACCTAGCTTGTCAAGTTTCATTTCAAAGCATACACCATTTCTTTGATGCATTTTCAGCAGTATTATTGTTGATTTACTTTTTATGATAATTTGAATTATTATGTTTAGTATGCTTGCATGGCTTCTTTGATTGTCCACATTGTTTACATCTATTGTTACATCTCAATCATCAAACTGAACTTTATAATTGCTGGAAAATAATGTTTACAGTTTGGAGTGCCTGTAGATGATACATAAGTAGAGTTTGCTTTGGGAATTTTACTGGAGGCAATTCCTATTTTCATGTCCGAGTATTTTGCTACAATACACTTAAGACATTTCTTGATTGCCAGTGATGCAAATTCACTTATCTGCTATATGTAAATGTTGATTTCAGATGTCTTCACAATCGCATGGATCTGAACAAGGTGAAAATGCAGAGAGAAATTCTACAGCTCTTAATAAAGAAGTACAGCAACCATGGTGGGCTTCATTTAGGACATTTATGCAGGAAGTTTATGTTTATGGAATTGTAGTTGGGTATTGCGTTTCGGCATCCTTATTATCGATTATCAACAAGTGGGCAATTATGAAGTTCCCGTTTCCTGGTTCTTTGACAGCTCTGCAGTATTTTTCGAGTGTATCAGCAGTAGTTCTTCTTGGTTGGTTTAAAGTTTTGGAGCATGATAAACTTGATCTTCAAATCATGTGGAGGTTTTTACCTTCTGCAATGGTCTTCTACTTGTCACTGTTCACAAATAGTGAATTATTGCTCCATGCAAATGTTGATACATTTATTGTATTTAGATCTGTAGTCCCAATCTTTGTAGCCATTGGTGAAACTCTCTACTTGAAGCAGCCTTGGCCTCGCATTAAAACATGGTGTGCTCTGGCTATTATCTTTGTGGGTGGCTTACTTTATGTTCTAACTGATTATCATCTCACTGTAACTGCCTATAGCTGGGCATTGGCCTACTTGATGAGTATGTCCATAGATTTTGTTTATATCAAGCATGTGGTCATGACAATTGGGTTGAATACTTGGGGTCTGGTGTTGTACAATAATTTGGAGGCATTGCTTCTCTTCCCATTTGAACTAATCATCATGGGGGAGTTTCAGCAATTGAAACATGTTAGCTCGCGGAAGTCAAGTTTCTGTTCTCTTGAAGTTTTATTGCCAGTTGGGCTATCCTGTTTGTTTGGATTATCCATATCGTTTTTTGGATTTTCCTGTCGCAAGAGTATATCTGCAACAGGTTTCACTGTCCTAGGTGTTGTGAACAAGCTGCTTACAGTAGCCATCAATTTGGTAATTTGGGATAAGCATGCAACTATTGTGGGGACAGTGGGAATGTTGATCTGTATGCTTGGAGGAATATTTTACCAGCAGTCAACTACAAAGCCTCGATGTATCCCTTCTGATCCCGTTCCCAACGATGAGGAAAAGGTACTTCTAAAGCTACCATCCTCAGAGTTGGAAGCTTCTGCAAAGCAGGCTGTTGCAAAAGAAACTTGAGTCACATTTTACTATGTACAAAGGTTCAGATTATGATTAATATTTTTTGTAGTGGACTTTTACAGAAAATTCCTAGTTATATATAATTGTTGACCAATGTAAAACGTGAAGAGATCTGTAACGAATTTCTTCCATTGAAAAAGTGTCACAGCTTCTGCATTTTTGAACAATGCAGCATGTACTGCTGTTTAACCTTTTTTTTAAAGATAAAGTTAAATGCTTGTTCAAGATGTGAACAAACCTCCCACAAGATCTAATTGAAAGTAGTTTACCACAGAGATTGTTATGTTGTAATGTCTTTACAGACAAACCAGATTCTGCTTCACCAAATGATTTGTTTTTATCAGTGAGTGAAAGATGATGCAGTTGGATTTGGCAATTTTCATCTCAATTCAATGGGAGAAAGAGGCTTCATTTTGGTGAAGTGTGCAGTAAAAGCATATTCATCCCATTCATATGTTGCAAATTCAAACTAATTATTTATTTGTGAGTTCTGATTTCTTTACTGTTACGTGACAAGGGAATCACTATACTACAAAATTACAAACTACAAAGCTTGTGCTCTATGCAGCATCTCCTATTAGTACTTGTGAATACGCCACTAAGGCAAATGACTTTATTAATGTACATTTCACATTCTTAGGAAGGTATGTGTTTAGTTGTATAATCATATGCTGCAAACTGAAATTGGCTTCTGCTTGTGTTATTTGACACGCAATTGTTGAATAGCAGTAATTTATGAACTGAGAAATTGTAATAGATCTTATCCTATCCTTGTGGGAAGTTATTGTAATGTCCACTCTTTTTTAGTTGCCATTCAGTGCTCAGATTCACTTGTCTTCCATCTCCACAGGTGAAGTTCAGTGTTCGGAGATGAGTTTGCTAGCCAAAGGGGACCTAGACTTTGTCATTTTATGTCTTTGGTGAAAATAATAAAGTAACTTTATAATATAAAGTTACATAAGTCACTTTTTCTAAAAATAGAAAAAGCTAATAAAGTAACTTATAAGTTACTAATAAAACTAAATAAATGACTTTATTGAAAAAAGTCCCTTGCACACCTTCCTAGGCGAATTCTGATAACTTAAAAGTGGTTATTAATTCATGATGGAGATTTCCCCTCAAGTGGGCGCCACTTTTGGATAGCAAAGATTCCAAAGAATCTTTCTTTGATGTCTCTAGGGTTCGATTGGGTAAAAGATGCTTGTACGATTCATTTTGGTCATTGAGGATTATTTTGTTTTGCTTCCATTTTGGAGAATTGCAGATTTGTCCAGCATGTATTTAGTTTGGCAGACTTGGAGGACAAAATCCCTCCTACATTTGGAGATGTGGACGAAACCCCACACCTCTTGCACTTGTACGACAACATTAGGGCTTGAATTTCAGTGGTATAAGTGATTACCAGCAGGTGAATCCACAATTGCAGCTTGGGGAGGATCAACTTTGCAGATCTGAGCACATTTCAAACCATTATCAGCAGGTTGAAGTACTTAAAGTACAAAATTACATCATCTAGGGCCAGCCGTACCATCCATTGTTGCTTGGATTTCATTAAAAATAAAGTGAAGGGTTTTATTTGGGATTTCTTGTACAAATCTTATTATCAATAGTAGGAATAAGGGTTGATATTATTCTTTCAGGTTTATGAAGTCACAGGAGAGAGATATGAGCAGATCAGTGTGGGAAATTGACCATTTTTAGTGAATTCCCTTGGGGGTTTGAAGGAAACAACATCAGTCTAGTTAATTTGTGAAAGATTTGTTTTTGGCAATTATTTACTAGAGGAAATAAACTCATGGGAGCAGTCAGGACTCCTTGATAGCTCCTGTAGCAGCACCTGGACTTATTTATGTTGATAAAGCAGTCCTCCAGGCAAGGCGTGGGACCGCTGGTAGACCAATTTTGGCTTGTCTTTGGTGAATTCCATTGTTAATTGGTTTTAAATAATTGCTGTAACAAATTCAGTCATTCTGAAATTTTCGTTTCAATCATTAGCTTACGTTTATTGTTATCTATCAATTGCATCATTCAAATTCCCAAACATTCATACTTTACAAAAACACAAAAAAGTGAAAAAACCACAAACAAATAAACAAGAATCGATTTCCTTCTCTTTGGTCAAAGAATACAAAAGTCAGAAAAGTGAGTCAGTTTGTTACATTCCCAAGTCAACATCTTTCAATGGTATCAGAGCGATGATCTTGCTAGCCTTGGGGTCATCAGAGTAATTCTATGCAGCGGGGCAGATTTGGTACCTACAGATATTTCACACGCAAGAGACCTAGAGTGGATTTAAATGTTGTCACAGAACCACCCTTTGAGACTAATATGGGTGATATACCTGAAGGACAGAGGAGCCCACCCAGACAAGAGAGACAGATTCCACTCAATCCTGATGAGATTATGAGGAGCTTGGTTGAAGCACAACCAAGAATTGTTGAAGCAATCAATAGGTTACAGGACACTTGACATAATGGATTTGGGAAATAATAGGGGAAGACACAGGAGCTGTAGCAGGACAGTATCAACTGCAGGAAGTAGGGGCAGCAATAGAATTCCATCTTCTCTAAGTAATGCATCCATCTCACCACAGAGGGACAAGACCCATACTAGGACATCGGATAGGCCTATGCTCTCACGGTTCACTCCTAGAGATGTACCACCGTTGGCTGAGCCTCAGAATGGAATCACCTTCCAAGACACAGTTATGGCTGTTAGCGATGTGTGGGCATGTCTACCAACACATGTTAGAGATGCATTCCCGTTGCATCAATATTGTATGCAATGCTGCGATTCCATGAGGGGACAGAATGACAGGGGACCCAGACAGTAGTGGAATAATGATCTTAAGAAGGCTACAGATAAGCTGATTTTATCTACTTTTGATGGCAGCGGTTCCACTAGTGCACGAGCGTGGGTTCACAAGCTAGATATATACCTCTCCTTGAAACCCATGGCTGAAAACGAGGCCATTCAGATTGCTGTCCTACATTTGGAGGGTGTCGCATATGACTGGTGGCACCATGGATTGGTCACGCAAAATCACGCTTTCATTTATTCATACATAGAGTTCACAGAGGCTGATTTCCAGATCTGACATGAAAGATGTGAAACTTTATTACAGGGATTTAGCTCTCCTGAAACAGTCGGGTCATGTGGATACATATATTAATGAATTTCAGTGTATAGTAGTGATGGTACCAGAGATGCATGATAGGAGGGTAGTTATGCTCTTCATAGAGGGACTTCATGAGAGATACCATGGTTTAGTCAAGGCTTTGAAGCCTAAGACTTTGAAGGAGGCTATTCAGCTCACGTTAGACTTGGACACCACTCCTCCATCCTCCACTTTTCAACAAAACAAAAACTTTCCCAGGAACTCCAAACCCTTCAAGAAGCCTTTCAATTAAGGAGAAAGAAACTGTGTTTTACTTGTAAAGAACCTTGGGAACTGGGTCACAGATGTCTTGGTAAAGGAAAAGCTTATCTCATTGAAGTGAGCTTAGATGTGGAGGATGAACCCATACATGACACTGATGATGAGGAAGAACATATTGAGTCTCCCCAGATTGAGCTTGACTCTACTGATGCACAGGCTACGACCAATGTTACCATGGCCACTCTTTCCAGTTATCCTAAGTTCCACGCTTTCAGATTGAAGGGAACTATTCAGGGGCAGCGTGTACTGTGTTTAGTAGATACTGGAGCGACCCATAACTTTATTGATCAACATATGGTAGAGAGATGTGGGTTATAGATAGAAGAATTTTTAGGATTTGGTGTGAAGGTTGCAGATGGTGTAGTGTTGGGATGTATGAGGAGGATTCCTCAGCTCAGTATCCAGATGGGGGACTACACTTTGATAGATGACTTTTATGTTTTACCCTTAGAGGACTATGATACAATTATAGGTATGCAGTGGTTACAGGGAATTGGCAGATATGTCATTGATCACCGCATAATGCAGTTGGAGTTCTTAGCTGATGGTAAGAAGAGAATACTGAGGGCATTCTCGGATGGAGGCCCCAAGGAGGTTTCCTCCCACAGGATGGAGACTATAATCAGGCACAAAGATATCCTTTGGGATACACAGTGCTTTATTTCATCTAAAGCGCCTTCATCTCAGGATGGCAATTCATATCATATTGATATACAACATATTTTAGATAAGCATGGGGTGTTGTTTGGTGATATACCTCCTAGAGTACCACTTGATAGAGGCTTTGAGCATGTGATAGAAATAGAGGATGGAGCAAAATTAGTCATGATCACTCCTTACCGCCATCCTAAGGCCTACAAAGATGAGATTGAGAAGACCATCAGGGAACTTTTGGACATGGGATTCATTAGACCGAGCTCTAGTCCCTTTGCTTCTTCAGTTGTGTTGGTGAAGAAGGATGGGATCCTACACGTGTATTGACTACCATGCACTTAATAAGAAAACCATTAAGAATCGGTACCCCATTCCACGCATAGATGAGTTGTTGGATGAGCTTCATGGCTCAGTTTATTTTTCAAAGATTGATCTTCGATCAGGGTATCACCAGATTAAGGTGCGGGAGTTTGATATTCACAAAACAGCCTTCAGATGCCATTATGGTCATTATGAGTTCTTAGTGATGCCTTTCAGTCTCACTAACGCCCCTACTACATTTCAGTCATGTATGAACCACGTATTTAATAAGCATCTGCATAAGTTTGTATTGGTATTCTTTGATGAAAAATTCATTTATAGCAGATTATGGGAGGAACATCTGAGGCACTTAGATGAGGTGTTGAGTATTATGGAATTTCAGTCCTTGTATGCTAAGATGTCCAAATGCGAATTTGGGCTCACTGAGATTTTATACTTGGGTCATGTGATAGGAGTTGATGGAGTCAAAGTCCATCAGGAAAAGATCCAAGCTATTATTGATTGGCCACCTCCCAGGAATATTTCAAAGTTGCGTGGTTTCCTTGGTTTATGTGCATATTACAGGAGGTTTGTAAGGGGTTATTCTCAGCTTGCAGCACCTTTGACAGATCTCACCCGAAAAGGGGCTTTCAGATGGGCTCGGGAAGCACATGAGGTATTTGATAGACTTAAACAGGTGATGAGCACTTGTCCTGTGTTGGCACTTTCTGATTTCACCCAACCTTTTGTGCTTGAATGTGATGCTTCAGGAGAAGGTGTGGGTGCAATACTTATGTAGAAGCATCATCCTGTTGTGTATGAGAGTAGAAAACTGGAAGACAATGAGAAATTATACTCTACCTATGATAAAGAAATGTTGGCTATTATGCATGCTCTCACAAAATTTAGACAGTACTTAGTGGGGAGGAAATTCATTGCTAGAACTGATCATAACAACCTTAAGTACTTTTTAGGACAAAAAGATCTTAATGAGAGACAACAAAAATGGGTCAGTAAGATCCAAGCATATGATTTTGACATTGAATATGTCAAGGGGAAAAATAATGTAGTTGCTGATGCATTATCTAGGAAGCCATCCATTGCTGCCCTTTGTTCATTGAGTGAGATTTCAGCTGATTGGAAATCTCAACTTTTAGTAGAGTGTTCCAAAAATTAACATGCATGTGAAATTATGGATGAGATCATTCAGGATGACCGGTACACAGTTGTGGATGATGTGATTTACTACAAGGGGAGAATTTATTTAGTTTCGAAATCTAAACTGAAAAATCAGATTTTACATGCTTTTCATGACACTCCTATAGCAGGACATCAGGGGTATGGTAAGACTTATAAGCATATTAGAGAGAGGTTCTCTTGAAAAGGCCTCAAAGATGATGTTTTACAACATGTAAGGGAGTGTATTACTTGCCAACAAAATAAAACTAAAAATACACACCTTGCTGGTCTGCTGCAACCATTACCCATTCCAGAGAAAAAATGGACTGACATTTCAATGGATTTCATCACGGGTCTTCCCAAGGTTCAAGGGAAAGATTGCATATATGTAGTAGTGGACTAGTTGACAAAATATGCTCATTTATTTCCCATAGCAGCAACATATACAACTTCACAAGTTGCTGATCTGTTTTTCAGAGAAGTATTTAGGCTCCATGGTCTTCCAAAGACCATTGTCAGTGAGCGTGACAACCGGTTCATGAGTTCTTTTTGGCAGGAGTTGTTTAAACTTATTGGCACCGAGTTGACACCTAGCACCAACTATCACCTTCAAACTGATGGACAGACTGAGATTGTGAACAAGTGGCTTGAGGGGTATTTAAGCAACTATGTGTTAGGACAACAACGTACATGGGTTCGTTGGTTATATTTGGGAGAATTTTGCTACAACACAACACATCGCATGTCTATTGATATCTCCTTTTCGTGCACTATATGGTTATGATGCTATGACATTCATGGATTTGGCACTTGGAGATAGTAGAGCACCACTGGCACAAGATTGGCTTCAGGAAAGCCAAGACATTCTCAAGGCACTTAAGGAGAACATTGAGCGAGCCCATAATCAACATAAGTTATATGCTGATCGTTATAGGACTGAGAGAACATTTGAGGTTGGGGATATGGTATTCTTGCGCCTCCAACCTTATCGACATAGTTCTATGAAGATGAGTGGGGTAGAGAAGCTTAAGCCCCGATTCTATGGTCCGTATTGTGTTTTGAGGAGAGTTGGGGAAGTGGCATATGAGATTGAGCTTCCACTAGAGAGCAAGGTTCATAATGTCTTTCATGTATCTTGCCTCGAGAAGGCAATTGGACAACACACAGTGACTTCTTCAGTGTTACCACCCTTGGATGAGGAAGGGAAGTTGATCATTGTTCCAGTTGAGATCCTGGATAGGCGTGAGAGGACATTGAGGAACATGGTGATTAGAGAATTTTTGATTAGATGGAAGGATTTGCCCATAAAGGATGTCACTTGGGAAGGAGAAGCTATTCTACAACATCCAACTTTTCAGTTGCTTGAGGACAAGCAATTCCGGGAAGGGAGGACTGTAATGTCCCCTCTTCTTTAGTTGCCATCCAGTGCTCAGATTCACCTGTCTTCCATCTTCACAAGTGAAGTTCAGTGTTCGGAGATGAGTTTGCTAGCCAAAGGGGACCTAGACTTAGTCATTTTATGTCTTTGGTGAAAATAATAAAGTAGCTTTATAATATAAAGTTATATAAGTCACTTTTTCTAAAAATAGAAAAAGCTAATAAAGTAACTTATAAGTTACTAATAAAACTTAATAAATGACTTTATTGAAAAAAGTCCCTTGCACACCTTCCTAGGCGAATTGCAATAACTTAAAAGTGGTTATTAATTCATGATGGAGATTTCCCCTCAAGTGCACGCCACTTTTGGAGAGCAAAGATTCCAAAGAATCTTTCTTTGATGCCTCTAGGGTTCGATTAGGTAAAAGAGGCTTGTACGATTCATTTTGGTCATTGAGGATTATTTTGTTTTGCTTCCATTCTAAAGAATTGCAGATCTGTCTAGCACGTATTTAGCTTGGTAGACTCGGAGGACGAAATCCCTCCTACATTTGGAGATGTGGACGAAACCCCACACCTCTTGCACTTGTACGACAACATCGGGGCTTGAATTTCAGTTGTATAAGTGATTACCAGCAAGTGAATCCACAATTGCAGCTTGGGGAGGATCAACTTTGCAAATCTAAGCACATTTCAAACCATTATTAGCAGGCTGAAGTACTTAAAGTACAAAATTACATCATCCAGGGTCAGCCGTACCATCCACTGTTGCCTGGAATTCATTAAAAATAAAGTAAAGGGTTTTATTTGGGATTTCTTGTGCAAATCTCATTATCAGCAGTAGGAATAAGGGTTGATATCATTCTTTCAGGTTTATGAAGTCACAGGAGAGAGATATGAGTAGATCAGTGTGGGAAATTGACCATTTTCAGTGAATTCTCTTGGGGGTTTGAAGGAAACAACACCAGTCTAGTTAATTTATGTAAGATTTGTTTTTGGTAATTATTTACTAGAGGAAATAAACTCATGGGAGCAGTTAGGCCTCCTTGATAGCTCCTGTAGCAACACCTGGACTCATTTATGCTAATAAAGCAGTCCTCCATGCAAGGCGTGGGACCCCTGGTAGGCCAATTTTGGCTTGTCTTTGGTGAATTCCATTGTTAATTGGTTTTTAATAATTGCTGTAACAAATTCAGTCATTCTGAAATTTTCATTTCAGTCATTAGTTTATGTTTATTGTTATCTATCAATTGCATCATTCAAATTCCCAAGCATTCATTCTTTGCAAAAAAACAAAAAAAGTGAAAAAACCACAAACAAACAAACAAGAATCAATTTCCTTCTCGTTGGTCAAAGAATACAAAAGTTAGAAAAGTGAGTCAGTTTGCTACATTCCTAAGTCAACATCTTTCAATTATTATATGTGTTAATTGATCCTCTTGTTTTTGGATCAAATTTTTGAGAGGATGTGAAAATATGTTATTGTTACTATTTTTATAATGATTCTATACAACATTTCATGTTTCTATTTTTCAATTTGTAGGTCGAATTTTATTGCAACCATATAGGAAACAAAACTATTGGCCAGAAGTAAAAGTTAACCTGTCATAGGAAAAACTAAGTCTTGATTATTAAATGAAATTGATCAAGTTTGTATCAGATATTGGCATGACATGTCAATTCTTTGAATCATCTAAAATGGTTAAAAGTAAGATTCATCCAATCTTTTGGGTGTGGTCGTACTGATTGGGAAGGTGTCATTGAAAGTATTGACAATTCACCCTATTCTTTGGAGTGATCAAATGGTACGAAAAGGAACAAATAAGTTGCCTTTCCAATTTTGGAGAGGTGGGACACCAGCTAGAAAATATGGCCAAAAGGAAATGTTGGAGTTATCTTAACTCCAATTAAGGCTTGTTAGCGCAACTTTAAAACTGTTTGTCTTCCACCGTGATTTACGGTGTGACTGAAGGTGCAACTGTAGTTTCATGTTAGTCAGAACAGTGAAGCTTTGGTTGCATGCTTTATTTGGTGAAGCTAACAAAGGAACCTCTTCCATTCCGATCCAATTGAGGAGTTAACTCTACTTCTCACACATTCTGTTCCATCAATTTATGTATGATCTATGTTCATGCGTTGGTTTAAGTTTTGTATAAATCATGCTTTCAGCGTACTGTAAATGTACAATGAATTAATAGAATTTCATTTTCAGCTGTTATGTTTTTCTTCTTCATTTATCTGCAAGTTTGTCTTCTTTTTCCAGCTAGATCTGTATTTTGCTATGCAGAAAATTTAACATGGTATCAGAGATTGAGAGTTAGTAGGAAGAACAAATTATTTGCAGGCAGATTTCTGAAGAATGGAAGCTGACGTAAACCTTTGTTTTTAGAGCACGCTACTTGCTTTCTTTGTTCATGCTCTTTTTGCACAGGCCTTGCCTTCATCTTCTCCTTTGGGACACATCATTTCAGTGGGCCTATTATACCTCTCCTTTGTCATATTATGAGGGAGATTTTCTACTGTTAGTGCTAATGCTTCTTGGTTTTGTTTCAAGTTTGATCAGTTCATAATTGGCACCTGTATTTTCGACTAGCAGCTTCTTCTTGCATGCTTGAGTAGTGTCGTTGGGGGTCACTCGTGCAGATTCACGTGCCACGTGTATCTTTGAATGTCAGATGTTTTGCCTTTGTTTGCCATCTGATTATTGTTTGAGTAGTGTCATTGAGGGCACTCATGCAAATTCTTGATCTTGATCATCATCTTGGCCTTTGAGGATGTTCTTCATTCAGCACTATGGTAGACAGTTGTCCACACTTTTCTTGTATCACAAAGGATATTCTTCTGCACTTCATATAGTTGTAGTTCTGGGGGGGGGGGGGCGTTTTCCCACTGGGTTTTCCCTCTTTCCTCTTTCCTTTCGTTAGGTTTATTTCTTCTTAGTTTGAATTAAGGGGGGGTGTTGGAGTTATCTCAACTCCAACTAAGTCTTGTTAGCTCAACTTTAAAACTGTTTGTCTCCGGCCGTGATTTACGATGTGACTGAAGGTGCAACTGTAGTTGCATGTTAGTCAAAACAATGAAGCTTTGGTTGCATGCTTTATTTGGTGAAGCTAACAAAGGAACCTCTTACATTCCAATCCAATTGAGGAGTTAACTCTACTTCTAACACATTCTGTTCCATCAATTTATGCATGATTTATACTCATGCGTTGGTTCAAGTTTTATATAAATCACGCTTTCAACATACTGCAAATGTACAATGAATTAATAGAATTTCATTTTCAGGTGTTTTGTTTTTCTTCTTCATTTCTCTGCAAGTTTGTCTTGTTTTTCTAGCTAGATCTGTATTCTGCTATGCAGAAAATTTAACAGGAAACATACATAAAAGTGAGACTAGAAATTTGGATTTTTATCATACATTTGTATGCCCATGTATGATACTATCATAGGGAGGAACACAATTATAACTTATAAATTTATGAATGGCTCTTAGACACATCAATATGAAGACCACAAATGCCAATAAATAGGTGATGATTGCACGAATGATGGCTAATGTCATGCCCCATCAGATTACACTCTTCACTGATATGACCCCGACCATTACATATTCATAGTCACTCCCAATTGAATAAATTTAGAAATTTTTCTTACTCTGTAAAACTTCACAATTTTCTGCATATCCGATCAAACCCATCTCATTATTTATCAAGCAACATTCTTAATCTCATTATTTATCAAGCAACATTCTTAATCTCATTATTTTATAAGCAATGGTCTTGTTATTATTTGAAGTGGCAATCCTAGTCTTAATAAAGCCGCGATCCATATATGGAGATAATAATACAAAGAATAATAGATGTCGACTTCAATACAGTTTGTATGTTGGCATATGCACACTCCAATGAGACATTGTATGTGATTGAAGGTTTTGTCATTGATGGCAACCTTGCAATCCTATGGCACCGACAAGGCATTATACTGGCAAGGCATTACACCGGCAAGTTAGTGCACCGGCATCAGTAGATCACACTCTACACTGGCACTCAGGACACCGACATCGGCACCGAGAAAGGAAGTATACTGGCACAGAGGCCGACAAGATTCTGTTATATTATATTTTGTTTATTATTTTGTAAGCTGACTTGGCATATTGTAAAATGACTCTTATATATAAAAGAGATCATTGTAGACATTTTGTAAGGAAGTAAGGAAGTAAAGAAAGTGATGTATGCGAAATATTAAGGCAGACCTATTATGCGAAATATAAGTTAAAGGGTTTATGTAAAAAGCAGAGCAGCAACCGGTACTGGATCAAACATTATAGATGTTATTGTAAAGCAGTACAAGATATTGGATTTGTATAATCCACATTGTAAGTCAGTGAGACTTCCCATTGAGCAGTGAGCTCTAGGTAGTTGGCTTTCCTACATGTGCAGGCCCCTATTGTAAGTAATATTCTCTTATTGGCCAGTAAGTGGATATTGTGGGTCACAAATCCCACCGAGGTTTTTCCCACATTGGGTTTCCTCGTTAAATCCTTGTGTTATGGTGTGCTTTTCATTTGGATGTTCTTAATTCTGTTTATTGCATTATTTCTTACATACCGGTACACTCTTATAATATGTTCTGCATGTTTTAAGTTAAGAAAATCTGTAGACCGGTTAGATACTGATTCACCCCCCCCCTCAGTATCTGTGGGAATCCTAACAATTGTTATCAGAGCTTGGTCCTCTATTTTCAGAAGCCTAACAGCTTGTGGAAGATCTTGACACCGGTAAAGATGGAAAATCTGATGAAACAACTGGAAGGAGCTCTTTCAGACTATGATGCAGAAAAATTGAAAAATATCAAATTAGAAGATGATTTAAAGGCAGCTCAGGATATCATTCAGGCACTTCAAGAAAATCTTATTGTTGCAAGAAATAAGAGAAGAGAACTTTGTGAAAAGTTGCAAAAAAGGAATCACTTAATAGTCAGATAAGCAAGTTGAAACAAGAGAACATGACAACAAAGAATGAGATGCAGGATATGACTATGAGATTCTGTAAAGAGATTGAGGATAGGAAGAAGAATGAAGAAGAATTGACCAGAAGACTAAGTGATACAACAAATGAGAACACAAGACTTAGCTATGAAAATGACATGTTGAAGACAAATCTGATGCACACTCAGAGTGACTCCAATGAAGTGATGAGACAGAAAGAGGTCTTAGAAAGAGAACTAGAAACTGCAAATCAACTTAAAGAAAAATTCAAGAAAAGCTCAGAGGAACTTGGCACCTTGCTGAAGAATAAAAAACCTAAAGGTGACACTTTTGGAATTGGCTTTGAAGTTGGTGAAAGCTCTGGTACTGCAAATACTCAGGATCACAGCAAACCGGTAAGACAACCTAATGCCTATAAATTCAATGGAAAATGCTTTAACTGTAATAAGTATGGTCGTAGAGCAAATGAATGTAGATCTAGAAATTATCAAAATATCAACACACCCACCGGTCAATGTTCAAAATACAACAAAGTTGGTCACATCTCTAAAAATTGCAGAATGAATGTGAGATGTTATGTTTGTGAAAGATTTGGACATTTATCTAATCAATGCAGAACACAAACCAGCATAGGTTATGGGAAAGCTATTCAGAAGAATAATGTAACTTGTTATGCATGTAACAAGATTGGGCATATTGCTAAATTTTGTAGAAGTAAAGGATCACCGGTAGACAACAAAAGTTCTAGCTTAAAAGGTAAAGAAAAAGTTGAAGAGGTTAAGCAAGAATTCTCAAAACAATGGATTAGAAAAGCTGATCTAAATATTGGGAATACTCCTCCATCGGTAGAACCAGTCAATGCTTCACTGGCAGGATAGAGTGATACTTCACCGACAGGACAGAGCAGTGCTCCACCGGCAGGAAGTTCTTCATCTAATTGAAGAAAATTTCCTTGAGGGTTTGACAATCCAATGACACATGTGCTATTATTCCCTCGGTTAGAGATGAGAAGTTGGAAATTACTTATTACCGACAGATAATGTTAAGTGAATACTTAACCGACATGCATTTAATGTGGTAGATGGCGAAAAGACACTATAAATTTGAGGTTTTGGCTCCATTTCATTTCACCGAGATTTCAAACCTACGAAGAATGCGAAGATTCCGAGCTAAGGCATTTCGAGCAAGAGGCAAGAACATTTCAAGCAATCATCCATCCTAAAGGCAGTAAAATGTATTTTATCATGGCATCCACCTCTGCAATTGAATATATAGCAAACCCTACTGTTGTAGAAGTTATAAAAAGATCTAGGCCCGTATTTCAATTAGTTCCCGAGGTAGCAAAGAAAGATGATATCTTAGGTGCTTTTTCTCAAATTCCTAAGGGAGTTGTTTATGCTGGAAGCCCCTAAAGAACCTAAAGAAGAAAGACCCCAGAATTTACATTCACTATAACAGACATTAATGTGAGATTTATCAGCATGATATTAGGATATAAAGCTACTCATGCAAATGGACTCAATTCAGTTTCAAGTTTATGCATTAAGAGTGCTTATGATATGGTCACAGATAATGTAAAGATTGATGCATGTGAATGGTTGAAGGATGAATTAATTGACAACTTAGGCAAGATTAAGAAGGATAAGAAAGGAACTTTTAAATTTGGAAATCTGCTAGTATGTTTGATGCTACATATAACCAAACAGGTTCCCGATATAGGCTACAAAGAATTTGGATATGATATACTGGTAGGTAAACAACTAACAAAACTATTCAATAACATGGGAGAAGACAAGGAAAACAATATCCATGATTTCTTTCAAGCACTAAAGGCCAAAATGAAGAAAAGAATCAGGTTATCACAAAAGATTGTTGACAAATATAAGGATGAAATATGTTTTGTAATCAAGAAGGATGAGGTCTGGATGGAAGTAGTCATCCCTAGGACTGTTTGGGTAACAGAGATGGGCTATGAAATAGATGATCATATAATTGAAACTTATGCTAAAGCACTTCTGGAAGCCCCTAAAGAACCTAAGGAAAAAATATTTGGTAGTGCAGAAACTATGGAAAGCCAAATACAATCTAAGAAAAGAGTGAAAAAGGTTGAGGCAGTTGTGAGAAGAGGTTCCAGACAGGCAAAGGCTATTAAAGAAGATGTGTTAAAGCAAACCGGTATAACAGAGGATGAGTTAGCAGCTCCACAACCTGAAACTCAACTATCACCGGTAGGTACATCTTCGGAGAATGACATGCCTGCAACTTTCAAGAGAGTTGTAAGGAAAAGAGATCCCTCACCGGCAACCACACCCTCACCTAGGAGGACAAGACAAAAACAACAAGCAATGAGATCTCCGGTAAGAAAGACTACACCAAAGAAGAAGAAACTGACACCCAAGAAGAAGAAGAGGATAAATAAGGACTTGGCCCCTCTTGACATACTGTTGAATGAAATAATAGTGGAAGGGAAACTGAAAAATATAGAGAAACTATATGACACTTTGACAGCTGATGAAAAAGAACAAGTAGAAAATAGTGTTATATTGTATATGGATATGTATAAGAAATTTTTGATGGAAGTAGTAGATGAAGTACCAGATGAACTATTTAAGAGACTGGAAGCAAGGAGACAAGCAGTAGTAGAACTTGACAAGAAAATAAAGATAGAAAAGCTACTTGCTGTATATCCAGTGAATTCACCCAAAGAAATTGATGACTTAATTGCTCAAGCCATCTGGTCAGTATTTTCTACTACACACCGGCACATTGCTTTGATGGTTGGAAGAGTTAATGAGGTGACTGAGGAGACAGAAAATGCATGGGACATTTTCCTAGTGGAAAAAGAAAAACAAGAAGAATACATGAGTCACAAACCTATAAAGGTATATCAGAAAGAAAGGGACAAAGGTAAAAGTAAAGTTGGCGGACCACCTAGTATCAAGGTTAAAGACAACTTACCCCCACCTCCTTTTATTACTCCACCGGTAAAAACAAAAGCTACAAAAGGTCAACCGACAACTGAAAGTATGGATGTAGAGGATGATAATCCTAATCTTGAAGTCTTATATACAGTGGATGTTGATACTCAAAAGATCAACATTGTGGTAGACAAAGATACAACTGATAAGATTGAAATGGCTAGTGAGCCTCCGGTAGCTGAGCAAACTGACAAGACACAGAGGAAACCGACAAATGACAAAGAGCATAAGGTAGAGACTCAGACTCAGACTGAGACAATGCAACAAACAAAGAAACAGACAGAGCAAAAGGCTCCTGAATAGGAACAACAATAGGAACACGAATAGGAACAGAAGGGAACAGTGCCATCGACAACTGGAGAAGTAAAAAAACCATTGCTTAGAGAAATGCAAACACAAACAGACCTACCAGAGGTCAATACAAGCTTGGTTACTTCCACTGGAGGTACTCAGAATGTTGGATCATCATCAGGCTACAAATCAACTAATGTGATTGAGGTACTATTAGATTCGATTAAAAAGATAACAGATTGCAGCTCACAAGCTTATAAGGCAATAGATGACACTATACCAGTTTTGAAGGTAATTGCTCCTAACTGTAATATAGACAATAAAGATTCTTTTGGACAACTTGATACCTTGTGTAAATACATCACAAAAAACATTGAGAAAATAAAGGAAGAAACATTGGAGGACAAAGTAGAAATTGAAAAGCAAAAATTATTTGATGAGCAGATAAAGAAATGTACTAGAGATTTTGACACACTTCTATCGGAACTGTGTAATTTATTGAAAGAGTACAAAACTTTGTACAAAGACACTTGTAAGACAAACTTTTTGACTGTAGATATTGATAAGAAGATGACCAAGGTACAGGATGAAATCAATAAACTTGTAGATAATTTTGTTAACTCACCTGATACATTATCAGTTTTTGAACAGAAGATAACAAATTTTGAGGAAGAACTACTTAAATTGGAAAGAGAAAAGGAGAGAATAGTGAATTAGGCAAAGCATCTGAGATTAAAACTGAGTCCAAGATTGGACTATCTAGCATCATTGCAGAAAGAAGTATCTGAGGCACTAATACAAGGACAGAAAACACTGGCAGAGCATTTGCAACATCTCACCGGTACAGTTAAAAGAACAGAGACATCAATAAAAGATAGTAAAAGTTTATGGAGAGTATAAACTTGATTTTGGTGGATCTATTTCAAATTGTAACTACCCAGTTACAAGGTTGAAACTACAAACTATACTGACATCTTGACAACCTTTGTCATTGATGCCAAAAGGGGAGTAGTGGGACGAGAAAATTCAAACATCACAGGAATCATATGCTCAGGGGGAGCACACACATTTTTGGTAACATTTTTGGACTTCACATTTTTGGATACACTTTTGAAATTTTTCATGAGTGTTGCCATCAATGCCAAAGGGGGAGATTGTTGGCATACGCACACTCCAATGAGACATTGTATGTGATTGAAGGTTTTGTCATTGATGGCAACCTTGCAATCCTATGGCACCGGCAAGGCATTACACCGGCAAGTTAGTGCACCGACATCAGCAGATCACACTCTACATCGACACTCGCGACACCGGCACCGACACAGAGAAAGGAAGTATACCGGCATAGAGGCCGACAAGATTTTGTTATATTATATTTTGTTTATTATTTTGTAAGCCGACTTGGCATATTGTAAAATGACTCTTATATATAAAAGAGATCATTGTAGACATTTTGTAAGGAAGTAAGGAAGTGAAGAAAGTGATGTATGCGAAATATTAAGGCAGACCTATTATGCGAAATATAAGTTAAAGGGTTTATGTAAGAAGCAGAGCAGCAACCGGTACTGGATCAGACATTATAGATGCTATTGTAAAGCAACACAAGATATTGGATTTGTATAATCCACATTGTAAGTCAGTGAGACTTCCCATTGAGAAGTGAGCTCTAGGCAGTTGGCCTTCCTGCATGTGCAGGCCCCTATTGTAAGTAATATTCTCTTATTAGCCAGTAAGTGGATATTGTGGGTCACAAATCCCACCGAGGTTTTTCCCACACCGGGTTTCCTCGTTAAATCCTTGTGTTATGGTGTGCTTTTCATGTGGATGTTCTTAATTCTGTTTATTGCATTATTTCTTGCATACCGGTACACTGTTATAATATGTTCTACATGTTTTAAGTTAAGAAAATCTGTACACCGGTTAGATACTGATTCCGCCCCCCCTCTCAGTATCTGTGGGCATCCTAACATTGTAAACCCAGAATCAGATTTGATAGTTAGCCAAATAGATTAGTTAAGGCAAGGTAATTCTAAGAGGTGCGATGCATGAAGGATCAAAGGGCACAAAGGCAAACGACAACCCTCTTGAAAACCGTTGCCAATAAGAAGAGCCATGCCTCTTCACTCGATGAGGGGATATAAATGAAGATCGCCCTCCAAGTAATAAGCATCATCGAATATCACAAAAATTATAATCATCAAACATTAGCAATTATCACCATAAACATGGTTGTTTACCACTACAACTTGTAAATTGAATACATAAAATAATAATGTACATGACAATGCATATCAGACCCAACAGTAAAATATATCTTTATTCGCACATGCAATTATTACAGAGAAGAAGACTAGAGATGGTTGGCCAAGGATTACAATAGACTCGACTATACCATACTACTTCCTTGGCAGTACACGACATATTTAAAGGCTTCGACGGTTGCTGAGAGGTACACAACCGTCAGCCAACCGACACATAACTACCTGAGAGTGACAACCCTCTTAATACAATTAATCAATACACTATCAGGTAACCAACATTATCAAACATAACAATATGCGTTTTATGCCAACTACATTATCCCCCCCAAAAGAAAAGTCATCTTCAAGAGGACAAGTAAACATCAAGTAATATTTGGATAAACTAATGATAAGAGTGTAGGTCAAGACTTGTACTTGACAACCCCAGCATGTAGTGTACCTGCCAAATCAAAGCGAGGTTTGGGGGCAACGCTCCCAATGGGGTCAAGGGGCAGCGCCCCTTGCTTGTGTTGTACCTGCAATGCCCTTCCTAAGTTTTGTCCGCTAGATGGAATTTCCATCCCTCCATGGTGCTCCGTATCACTAGACGAAAGTTCAACTTGCCAGGACTGCCAGATAGTTCCATTCTACCAGGACCGCCAGATGGTAGTTCCATTCCGCCAACTCTGCCAGGACCGCTAGATGGTCGTTCCATTCTGCCAACTCTGTCAGATGGCAGGTCCACTCCGCCAACTCTGCTAGATGGGAGGTTCACTCCACCATGTCTAGGACTGCCAACTCCACCACGACCGCCCGATGCCAGGTCCACTCCGCCATGTCCAGGACCGTCAACTCCACCACGACTGCCAACTCCGCCATGTCTGCCAAGTGATGGTAGCATCCCCTCTTCCCTTGACAATGGCATCTCCTCCATCTTACCAACAAAGTTCTCATGACTACCAAGAGTTTCCTTACTTCCGTACGGCTAGTACAGATGCCTCCAACTATCACCATATGAGATCTCCTTAGCCGCCAATTTTGTACGGATTCCTCCAAATTTACCCTCCAACTCTGTACGAAACTCTACACACCTCGTACAGATGTCTTCCTTGTGTACGTATGTCTTTTGTACGGTCTTTCAATCTCCTTGCGTTGACCTGTGTGGTTCCGTATGGTTGTCCTCCCCCTTTGCTCAATTTTGCCTCTGTCAAAATGTTTTCTTCCTCGCATACGGGTTTGTATGGGTCACCTTCCCCTTGTCGTACAGATGTGTACGAACTTTTGCTACCTTTTGTTGCTCGTACAGACTAGGGAGATGTGTACGGTGCTCCTTCTCTGGACTAGCTTCGATTTTTCCTTGCTTCTTGTCTGTGTACTTGGCTTTGGATGGCCTTTAAGGTGCTCCGATGCTTGACAACTTGTAATTCCTTCTGGGTGCCTTGTTCGTACAACCTTTGTTCTTCCTTCATGGGCTTTTCCCTTCCACTTTCCATCTCTGTACTTCCAGATGTATCATTCATAACTTTACATGCTTTCATCAGTTGCTCTTCACAAAGAGTGTTAGGTTCAAGAAAATTGCATGTTGGTAAAAATACCTCATAGTCCTCCATTTGCCAGTGGAATAGTCCATTTAGGGAACTCGTCTTATCTTCAGAGCAATCTTCCACTTCATCGTTGGGTTCCATGCCATTTCCACCCTCAGACTCTGAGTCGGAGGATGTCAACCCTTCACTCACCGCTTGGTTCCTCAAGTCAATGACGTGCTTCCTCCCATCACTCTCAATTGAGAGTGTGTTGCGTTTCCAATTATGATTTGCCTTGGCAGTAATCAACCATCCCCTCCCGAGGAGTGCATCGCACGCCTTCTTTTGTAATGGGATGACTACAAAGTCCACAAAAAAATTATTGTGTCCCAATCATTACTTTTTGTGCCATCAATGTTCCCAACGGCTGGATGCTGTATTGGTTGGCACCTACCAAATGGAAGGTTGGCGGCCAGAGCGCCGGCTACTCCCGAGTCTCCATCGACAATAGTGTTTGTCAACTTCTTCCCCATTATTTCCATCTCAACGACCGCCGACTTCCTTCCGATGCTCATCGTCAACAACATTGGATCACTGGACTCATTCCCTTTGAGTGATGGTTTTCCCGTCAGTTCCTCCTCGTGTAGCTTACATTGTTTCTAGATGACTGTGTTGGCAATTGCCATTCTCAGTTGCGACATAGTTTGAAGAAGGTATACCACCTTGATGGGTACGGTTGTTTGTAGCCCCTGTCAGACTATGTTCTTCTCTGACTCCCGCAATGACGTACTTGCAGTTCCATTGGAAGTTACTTGTTCCTTCACCAACACTTGTTCTACTTCGGCTCTTTCCTTTTTCATACAAAAGTTTTAATACATCGCCTTCTTTGTCTTTTCTCTCGTGATTGCCAAAATTGCATCATCTTTTTCCTCCACGTCCAACATATTAATACCCTTCTGCTTCAGGCCGTGGGTGTCTTCATGGTCATCTGGTCCACACCATTTGTAGAATAATTGTATGTTGTCTTTCTTGTTATGGCAGTCTCTCGCAAAGTGTCCCCATTCACTGCATTGTCGGCACTGTATCATAGGACATCCTCTAGAGTCGTACTGTATTTGGTTTCGCCCTCATTGATTTCCATAACCACTTGGCGATACATTATGTGATTTGGATGGGCTAGACTCTCCCTGTGTGAAGAGTACTTGTGTACTTCTCATCTTCCAATTGTATGGGCACTCCTTGATTGAATGCCCCAGCACTTGGAAAATTTCACAAAACATATTTCTAGGACAATTACTTTTCATGTGCCCCTCCCTTTTGCACTCAGTACACCATAGTTCATTACCTTCTTTGTTGGTTCCTTTCTCAGCCTTCAATTCTCTCATCATTCTCAACATATCTCGTCGAAGGGCTCGTACGGTTTTGGATTCTTCATCACTGCTACCTTCGGTGCTCTCATCATCATCAGTCTTCCTCTTCTCTTGGGAAAAGGTTTTCTCGAATGTCCATCGCCCGATTGTAAGCATCGACGTATGAGGATAGAGGCACTACTTTCATCTTCTTGCGCAATGAGGGTATCAATCCCTCTGTGAACCACCTCTTCTTCAACCCGTCGGCTGGCTGGTTCTCCATCTTGTTCAATAGTTCTTTGAGCCTACGGTTGTAAGCGCATACACTCTCATTTCTCCCTTGCTTAGTATTATAGATTTCGGCGACGATCTCATTATCATCCCTCAGGAGTTTGAATTCCTCCTGGAATGCCCTCTTCAGATCATTCCATCACGTCTTGTGCTGGGTGTCGAGGTTTGTGTCCCAGTCAATAGCGAGCCCCTGAAGGGTGGCGGGAAATGCCTTCAGCCAGTAGTCCCTGTCATCTTGGCCATTTGCCTCCCAAATGGTTATGCATGTTTTGCAATGCCGTATGGGGTCCTTAGACCCGTCTCCCATGAACTTCGACAGTTTCTACTTCTCCTGGGTGTTCAACATTGTTTTCACTTGGAAGGTATGTGTGTATTCGCCTTGTGTTCCAGACCTGGGTGGACTGTTTCGACCGCTACGTTCCGGTGCTTTCCCCGCACTCTCGGCCACACAGTAAAATATATCGTTATTCACACATGCAATTATTACAGAGAAGAAGACCAGAGATGGTCGACCAAGGATTACAATAGACCTTACTATATCGTACTACTTCCTTGGCAGTACATGACATATTTAAAGGCTTCGATGGTCCTTTAGCCAACCGACACATAACTACCCGAGAGTGACAACCCTCTTAATACAATTAATTAATACACTTTCGGGTAACCAAAATTATCAAAGATAACAATATGCGTTTTATGCCAACTAAAAAGGTGATCACTTCCAAATCAAACGTGGAGAGAAGCAGATATATAATTAGATCTGTATACAAGCATTTGGTGATCTTAATTATTTGCCTTTGCATTATTGTCAATGTTTTTTATTAAGAAAGCAACAAGAACAAGGGTGCCGACCCTTAGTACAATAGTCCGAAGGCAGTAAGAGAAAACAACAAGGCAAGGGTGTTGGCCCTTAATACAATAGCCCTTAGGGGATAAAGGAGAAAACAAAATAGGTGTGAGAGCTCTGTACAAAACAATGTTGGACAGACTAAGAGAACATATATCAAATCAGCAACATCCCAAACCAAAATCAAGGAAGAGGAGAAACACTTGAGCGTTGACAAGGAGGAGCTTGGGGGAGGGGGGAAGACTTACCCTTTTGTATACGACAAATCGTAGTCCAGGCAATATTGTCATTAGGACCATCAAAAGAAGGATCAAGCGGGGAGGACCTTGCATGGAGACCATCAACAACTCTAATAGACTATTGTTGCAGAACAACAATAGGGTGAACTGTAGCATAGAAGCATCAGGAGCAGAATTAGTAGAGGTAGAACTGAGCTGCAGAGTAGGAGCAACAAGAGAGAGGTCCTCAGAGATGGAAGGGGCCACAACAATGGCATCAAGAGGATACAGAGCAACTTCGGTAGCAGTGAGAGGCACAACTTCATCTTGGGAGGAGACATCATCCTCATAAGAGGAGCCAATAGAATCAGAGTCCAAGGCATTGACTGTCAAATGATCTAAGGAAGCATCCTTCCACCAAGTAGCAGCACCCTTGTGGTGTGGAAGAGAATAGTCTGAAGCAAGATGATCTGTTGAGAAGCATTTCTAACAGCGAAAGGGGAGGCACTCATAATCCAATGGTTGAGTCCATGGCCTATCCCCAACCATGAGAACCACATCCCTCGAGAGAGGCAAATAGATGTGAATGTCGAATAAAATGTGGACAAAGGTAGAGTGCCCCATAAATGACGTGGCATCATCCACCTTCAAGAAACAACCAATAGAGTTACCAATGGCCTTAAAACAAAAAATGCTCCCAGAAATGGAGAGAAAGATTAGGAAGGTGAACCCATACTAGACACACATTAAGTGGTTTAGTAAGGGGATTTAAAGAAGTTGTCTAGGGCTTGATAGATAGAGAGTGATCTCCCGAAGCCCAAAATTTTCCCAACACCAAATCTCTATCTGAGGAAGAAGCAAAGGAAGCAATGAAAAAGCCTTTAGCACAAGGAAAAAGATCAATGCTGTGAGCAACCAAAGGCTTCTAGGAGTCACTCACCTAACGATGGAGGTTCGATCGAGAAGGCAACCAACAAATCTACACACTAATGCGCAACATTGATAGAAACCAATATTATCCACAACATCCTGTCCACAAACCACCACAAGGGAGGATTTGGCACAAGGAAGAGGATGAATACCCTTAGGAGGATGAGCATATCTGGCCACACGAGAAAAAATTCACCCACCAGTGAAAGGAGGAGGTCTAGGAGGAACCAAGACACCATAATAATCCACACCCCTAGCGTCAACACCAACTACAACAAAATGACCCCTCGAAACAACGTCTCTCTCTCTCTCTATATATATATATATGTATGTATGTATGTATGTATGTATGATTGGCTATTGAATGTATATGTCTACAATAAATCTTGTGTGAAACAACCATCATGTATGGAAATGGAAGGAAGGAGGTGTAAGGAAGAGGGGACTTACAAGGTCACCATCTAAGTAGCCTCCCTAGGGATGTCCATTTCGTCTGCCCTTAGGGCCAAGCGGGCAAAGATCTGCTCTTGGGCTTAGATGGGACAATCAAGAAACCTCCACTACGATCTCCTCTCCAACTCTACAATGATGACTATTAACCTTGAGAGGATGAGGCATTAACAGGGAAAGCAAGTACCAGTGCCCCACTAAGTAGGCTACCCTAGGGATGCCCATGTTGCCTGCACTTAGGGCCAAGAGGGTTAGTGTCCACTCTCGGGCTTAGTGGAGGATGGCTTTGGGTGGACCTATCATGCTTCTTCTTCCAACCCAATGTGTTTGAATAGTAATATAAATATTATGTGTTATTATCTAACCCCAATAGTTGGAAGATATACATATGTATATGTTCTGTTGGTTATGGTTGTAGGATCTAAACCCAGGACTGTAATGTGGTAAGGAGATATTTTACTTGGTAAAGATGTGACCCTAACCCTAATTGTTGCAATTGTGATTCTTGGGCAAATTATTCTTCTAATTTTGGAAGGGGACATTACAACTAACCAAACCTTAACTAATCAAATACAAAACCAAAACTTATTTGTTCACAACACAACGCATACCATTCATTCATCATCTTATTCCATTAGTTCATCTTGGCCAAGTTATTACAAACATTGTAAGGGAATAAATCACAAATACATATATAAGTTAGTGATCATATCTCAATGTTTGATGGGCACATTGATATTAATGTATAGATGTGCTTTTTAATTCTAAGAATTTAAAGTAGATTTAGTTATTAAGTTCTAGTGAGTCCTCTTTTGAAAAGAGTTATTTTATTTGAACAAACTTTGATGGCAATGCATAAATGAATGTTTCTGTTAAAATAAATTTGAAGTAGATTGCTAGGCTTTTGTGTCTTTTTTGAATCGAGTTCTTGAGTAGAAATATTAGAACACAATGATAAATTCTCTTACAATGAATAACATGAGTGTTATTCTAATTTCAATGGAATATTCAATTATTTACAGTTGACTTTCCGTGCAAGTGATTCTCTTGCTTTTTGAGAGGCATATGTGCTCTACCCTTCATGCATGCATATTGTTGGTATGTGAAGGCGGAAGAGCAAAGATCGGCAAAACAACAAACCTTGATATGCTAGTGAATGGGAGCCCTCAAAAATTTGTGTTCTTGATGCTGCTAAAATTTCTAAAGGTGCTCACTAGAGGAGCCCAAATTTCCAATACATTATCTCATACAAAAGAATTGGAGGAAATTTGACCCAGTTTAGGCATTTCTTTTTCTAAAAATGTAGTATGATTATATGTATACCTTGATTTCTATTTGGTAGGCTAGTGACGACTGTAAAATTTAAATCTCACTCATGAGTCAAATCATCCTATTGTATGTTGGTGCCACTTACAAAACTTAGTTTTCATGCCCTCTGGTCATGTTGTTAGGGGATTCTTAAAGTTGTGTCAATCTGTTCATTTTTTGACATTTCCTTGGTTAGTTTTAAAGTTCATTTGTCAAATATTTTTGAACTTTAGAATCGTTGTTTTTTAGGATATTCAAGGATGCACTATTCTAAATGGATATGTCAAAGCAAGCAATAGGGATATGGTCAATATTGCACTAGTTTGTGCTATTTCAAGTGGAAGATAAAGAAGTTCCTAATTGATTGTGATTTTGGAATTGGAAAAAAAAGGATATGATTGAGATTGGTGCTAGGATCATGAAATTGGTGAATGACTAAGTGAACTCCTCACGAAGCACCATTTCTCAGCATCGTCAACTATAAATCCTCTAGCACTCTATTATAGTGGCAAAGACAACATGGATACATTATCGGGCATGAAAAGGGAGTCTAATGGATATCTGGGGCACAAAATGAATTACAAAGCTAGCATAAAACTTTGCTTTCTCTCGAGAAAAGTGTTTATGTTGTCAAGTAAAAAATCACATAAATCAAGTGGCAATCAATGGGAAAATAATGCCAAAGTGTGGCAATGGTGTTATGAAAGCGTGCTAAAAGGGATAGATGAAATATTCAAAGAATTTAGGCATTGTTTTGTGTTGGAAAAACCACCTCTATTTTCTTATGGTAACCCACAATTTGTAAGTCTTAGTGATCCATGTCATGTAGAAAGAATTTGAAAACTAAGTAAAGATTGACACTATTTTGTAATGGCATTGCTAAGGAAAAGTTACAATTAGGTTCCAATATGTGGCAATTACTTTGTGAATTTCTACCCAGAGTTTATGCGGTTTAAAAGACAATACAAATCCACTTTTAGTGAGGTTTTGTCATTTCTAAATCCCTCCAAATGTGAACTTGTAATGGCTTAACCATCAAGAACGGGTACCTCATTGGGAAGAAGATAAAATCATTGATATTGGCACCCTTTTTGATAGGTTGAAGCATTTGGAGTTTAAGGGTTCTAAATTTAGAAACGCTAACAAATCAACATGACATAGTATAGTGGATTCATCATGGTTATGGTTCTAGTTTTAAGACATTAAGTTGATATTGATAGGTCTCTTGTTAGATTTGTGGTCATAAGATTTTGATAAATTTTCAGAAGATTCATCAAAGTTTTATTTCAAAAGATTGCTTCATATTCAATTGTGTGCAACATGTTATTTTCAGCATTGACTGAATCAAGTAATTGTCAAATAAGCCTATTTTAGGTTTTATCTCTTATTAATTATCTTATATTAATTTTTTATTTTTGCTTTTTCTATAAATAGAGATAAAGTAACTTTAAGGTTATAGTTTTTGGAATATTCAATTAATATTCTTAGATCCCTAAAAAACTATCTTTGTGAGCTTATAAATAGGTGCTTGGGTACAAGTTATAGCTAACACTAAGTGGCAAAAATTGGTGTTTCGGTGAAATTATGTATTATTTAGTGATGACATGTTTGCAATTTCATCAAGTAAATTGGAAGGAGATTGCCTTCAGTTGAGCTTTGTACTGGCAATAATAGTTTTTCTGAATCATAGCTTTGATTGGAGTTTAGTTGTTAGGTTTGTGAAATTGTTTGAAGTTCAATTTATTCAATAAAACTTAAACAAATGACAGTGAAATGTTCAAGACTAGTAGCACTAAGACACATAGCATTCTATGAAACAAACAATGATAAGCCATGTAACAATCTACTGATCATAAAAACCATAGATACACATCACTTGACACAAATATTTGAGTGGAAAACCCTAGAAGGGTTAAAAACCACTATGAAAGTAAATATTATTATGCCAAACTAGCCATAAACCTCACTGGTTAAAAAATGCCTTATTGGCCATAAACCTCATTGGTTACATTCAAGGCACCAACCCCCTTACAAGTTTAGGAGCACCAACCCCTTACAAATTCAGGAACACCAACACCATCTATGTAAAAGACTGAAATACACATATTACTACTTTGCTTACATTAACACCATTGGCTACAGATAGAATCTGTAACTCACAATCACATCTCTCACTCCTCTCTCCAATACAAAAATACAATGACATAAAAAACATATATGACCTCTGTAGTAAACAATTACATCCCTACTACTTTGCCAAAAACAAAGTGTTTCATTCTCAAACCAGAATTCTCGTTTCTTTTTGTGATACCATCTACATTTATAGATCAAATATACCTCTTATCAATGCAAGAATTATGAACATCATTAAACCCTTGATCAATTCCTTATCTCAGAAACCAAAAATTATAACTTGTACATTCTAAATAATTAAAACATTAACGTGCTAATAAACATTCATACAGTTTGCAAAAGAACCGTTCTCTCTTTCAATGTGCATTCCAAACTTCATCGAGAAAGCTTCATCATTTTTCAATCTTCATTGAGCGGTTAGAAGAATCTGTTATTTGTAGATTCAAATTGGTAACCACCCATCAATTTTTTGTCACAACCTGAAATAGTCGTTGATGTTTGAAAACTCGAACTTCATACCCGCGTATGCTAGAGATTGAATATAAAGGTCATATGAATAATTTTAATATTATCGACACTTGAGACTATGCTATTTATTATGACCATTAAAGTTCCTGTCATTGCAATCGATATCTATCACAAGTTCCCATTGCATATTTTTCTGCTCCTGTCACCATGATGACAGGAAGGAAAACTTTCACTGTAGGCCCTTAATTACAAATTCCAACTATTCTTTTTGCATTAGAACTTCAAGGGAACATACACTACTGATAGACAATACTTCTTATCACTTAGCAAACATATTTTCAAATAATGCATTATGTCATCTTTGATGCTTACAAATCTTCAACACAACCATGTGACACCATTAGACATCAATTACAAACACAATGCCAAAAAAATCTCCCTTTGGAATTGATGTCAACATCTATAGTAATTGCACTCTTTCTCCTCTTGTCTAAATGCATTGTAATAAACATAAGGATCTTTAAGATTTCAAAAATCACCATTCTTTGCACTATCACAAGCTTGGCATGTATGCACTAGAGCAAAGTTTGCACTTCCTTACTAAACACCCTTGGTACTAACATTCTCTGCACTGCTACTTCTGCAACTTCTCGTCATGACTTCTTTGTAGGCTCCAACTGCTGCAACTTCCTGGCGTGAAAAACTACGTGCAACACTCTATCCTATGCTACCCAATCAAAACAAGCTGGAACATTGTCAAAACTGAACATAGAACATATTCAACAAACACTCTCATCGCCATTGAAACATTATCAAACAATTACAACTTATTGTCATGACTTCTTTGTAGGCTCCAGCTGCTGCAACTTCTTGCTATGGACAACTACATAACACCCTGTCTTATGTTGCTCAATCAAAACAAGATGGAACACTATCAAAACTAAACGTAGAACATAGTCAACAAGCACTCTCATCACCACTAAAACATTATCAAACAAGATCAAAATGACATATCAAAACAAAAACTAAATTGTTGAACACTGAAAACACATTGCTGAAAACACAAAAAACTGTCATCTCCCCCTTTGACATCAATGACAATGGGGAGAAACATGAGATTTAATGTAAAGAAAGATAACAAGCATAAGCTCCCCCTAAAACCAAACCATTTCAGAGATGAATAAGTGAATTTAGAGGAGAAGGGTAAGACACCCAATCTTTGTCTCAACCTTTCAGAGACCTCCTTTGCCAAGGGTTTAGTGAAAATATTAGCTACTTGGTCTATGGTGGAAACATAGCTCGTAGTAACTGCATATGCTATAACTTTCTCTCTCAAAAAATGATATTTAATAACAATCTGCTTTGTTCTTGAGTGCTGAACAAGATTTTTAGAAATGTTGATTGCACGGGTGTCATCACACAAGATGGAAACCGGTTCAGGAACGTGTACCTTCATGTCTAAAAGTGTTTGCACCATCCAAAGAATTTGTGTACAACATGAAGTGGCAGCTATATATTCCAAAATTTTCTGTAGTTGACAGTGACACTAATTCTTGCTTTTTGCTATGCCAACACATAAGTCTATCTCCCAAGAAGAAAGTAGCACCACTAGTGCTCTTCCTATCATCAAGACACCCTACCAAATTTGCATTAGTATAGGCAGTTAAAGTGAAATCAGAATATCTAGGATACCATAATCTATAATCTAATGTCCCTTTGATGTACCTAAAGATTCTCTTGACAACATTTACATGACACTTTCTAGGAGAGGACTGAAACCTTGCGACTAAACATATTGCCTGCATGATATTAGGCCTAGATGCTATAAGATATAGTAAGCTTCCTATCATAGATCTATATCTAATTTGATCAGCATTAGGTGTATCATCAACCTTACTTAACTTACAACTTGTTACCATGGGTGTTCCCACTGGTTTACATTCATCCATATGAAACTTTTTAAGCATCTCTCTTGTATACTTAGTTTGTGATAGAAATATACCTTTGTCAAGGTGAGCGATTTTCCATCCAACGAAAAAGAATAATTGTCTAAGTATAGACTTTTCAAACTCTGATTGCATGAGGTTAGAAAACATTTTCCACATATCATCATTATTGCAACAAAAAATAATGTCATCTACATAAACTTCTACAACAAGTACATCCCCATCTTGTATCTAAACATATAAATTGTTGTCGTGGACACCTCCTCTTGTGAATCCTTGTACCAATAGATGCTTATCCAACCTAGAGTATCAAGCTGTAGGAGCTTGCTTCAAACCATATAAAGCCTTTTTCAATCTATAAACATGATTAGGACTTTCTTCACATATGAAACCTTCTGGCTTTTCCATATAGACCTTTTCATCAAGATATCCATTAAGAAAGGCCGTGTTAACATCCATTTGGTAGATTTTGAAGTTTTTAAATACTGAAAAAACTAAGAGTATCCTTATCGCTTCAGGCCTAGCCATAGGTGCAATTGTTTCATCAAAGTCTATACCCTCGATCTAAGAGTATCCCTTACACACAAGTCTAGCTTTGTTTCTTCCAACCTTACCATGCTAATCTAACTTGTTTCTAAGTACCCACTTTGCACTAATAACTTATTTTTTTCTTTTCAATCTGACTCGATTTCTCCTCCATGGCCTTGATCCAACATTCATCTTTGTTGGCATCAATATAGTTCTTAGGTTGTATTGTTGATAACAAACAAAAATTTGCTTGCTCACTTGATAAAGCAACTCTTCTTCTAGTTTGAACCTCAACATCTTTGTCTTCAATAATTTGTTCTTGAGGATGATTCTTTAGCAATGTCATAGAAGAAGTTTTAGATCCTGTCACCCCAACGACAGGAACATATGTTTTTATGTCCAGCGGTTTGCCTGCTAACTCTTCTTTATAAGCTATCACTACAATTTCTGAATCAGATTCTTCCTCAACATTTTCAATGTTGTTTTTGTCAACCTAACTTTTCATCAACCTTTACATTAGCATTTTCAACTATCCTTTTTAGCCTTTTATTGAAACACTTATATGCCTTACTATGTGTAGAATAGCCAAGGAAAATACCCTCATCACATCTTGACTCAAAGCTGCCCACACTTTCATCATCTCTCTTAATGAAACACTTACCTCCAAAAACCTTAAAATACTTAACAGAGGCTAACTTACCATACCATAACTCATAATATGTGTGCTTGGAATTAACCCTTAATTGAAATCTATTTAGCATGTATACTACTATATGAACTTCTCTCCAATACATGTCATGTAACTTTGCTTCATCAAGCATTGTTGTAGCCATCTCTTTCACTATCATATTCTTTCTCTCTACCACCCCATTTGGTTGAGGTGTCCTTGTAGCAACATATTTTCTTTTAATGTCATGTTGTTCACAATAATCTTCAAACTCTCTTGAAGTGTATTCTCTACCCTTGTCTGACTTTATCTTCAAATTTGATTCCTTCTCAACCATCTTTCTAAACACTTTAAATCTGTCAAATGCTTCTGATTTGTGCTTCAAAAATGTTACCCAAGTCATCCTTGTATAGTCATCAACAAAGAGCATGAAATATCTCTCTCCATTAATAACTGTTGTTCTAGTAGAACTACACAAATCCTTATGGACAAGTTGCAATGGTCTTGTGGATAAATGATATTTTGATGCAAAACTGATTTTAGTTTGTTTCCCATGTTGACACTCTTTGCAAATGCTGTTCGCTGGCTTGTGAATGGGTGGCATGTCTCTAACATTATGATTTCTACTCACTTTGACAAGATTATCAAAGTTTAGATTCCCAAGCCTTTTATGCCACAACCAACTCTCCTCCACATGTCCCATAAGACATATATCTTTATGATTATCTCTACTTGTGACATCTTTCAAACTACAGACATTTCCAATATTCCTCTTACCCATTGCAACTTGATGCTCTGTGAAATGGGAGATTGTTAGACAAAAGCCTATGGTCGTATAACACATGAGAAGCGCACGAAACAAAGAGACATGTTAGTGTTAATCAACCAAAGACTAATCTAAGCAGACATACCAAGAGAGACACTAAAAACATAATGAAACATTTAACTATGAAAATAAATGCAAGAAGACATCTCCAAATGCCTTCCACCATGCTTGTAGCTCCTCCTCCCTTGTTCCTCTCATCTCCAAGTTCCAAATTAGTGTAGCTCTCAACAACTTTTTGCACTATGGATGCTTTATGGAGGTTCAAGATTGAAATGCTTGAACTATGCTATGCAAGTGTAAAACAAACAAGTTATGATATGCTATGAAATGAACTAAGATTTATTTTAATCCAAAATGACAATATATTGGTGATTTATGCTAAATGCTCTTCTCTAAAATTGGCTATAAGTTAAATGCATACAAGTTTTCAGGATCTGGATTATGAAGAAATGAGCTCTATTTATAGGAAAAATGGAGCAATGGATGGTTGAGATTGAGTAATCTCAACAACGGTCAGGATTGAATGGTTTATGATCTATGTGAGGACTTTCAATCCAATCCCAGGATGACAAATGTCAACATGAGATGGGTTGAGAGGAGAGGGAATAAATATTAAATGCTTGACATGACCTGAGGGTTAACTTGAGAGGTAAGGTTAATGTTGAGTTGAGTGAATAAATTCCTTATTCAAAGAATAATGCTTTTATCCAATTGATAAAATTTTGTGCAAGAGTTAGTGAGGATAACCATGGTCAAAGCAATAAATGCTTGAGGAGACACATTGGTTACATGAGGGTTGAGTTAGGGTCAAAAACCCTAACCATGGGTGCAAGTGGATTTAACCATAAATGGTCATGTAATAGCCATTAGTGGTTTGGAAGACTTTAGAGGTTAGCTTGTTGTACACATAAAACATTAAATACTTTTCAAAGACTTTGGAGTCTTTGAGAAGTGACTCCAAGTTTCTTAGGAATGTGACAATAATTAGGGGATGGATTAGGCTAATTAGGAAGGGGTTTAGAAGAATCTAGAAGGGGATTAGGATTGCAAGTGGGTTTGGTGAGTGAGGAAAAATAAGATTTTTATTAAAAGAAAATTCATTTATTTCAACAAATAGGTGCAAGTTGCATTTTTAGGAGCATGCAAGTGGGGGGGGGGGGGGGGATTTAATGATTTAAATAAATGTTTTATTTAATTTATTTAAAAAAGGAAAGAGGATTAAATTAAATAAATAGGAATTATTCATTTAATTGATTGTGAATTTGGTTTAATGAATTAATTAAAATAAATTGAATAATTTATTTAATTAATAGGAGAATGTTTGAGGATGAATTAATTAAATGTTAATTTAATTAACTGTTGGTTAGTGGGTTTTTAATCAAATAAATAAAAAATATTTATTTAATTAAACTTGACAGATTTATGTGACTACATTTTCCCCTCTTTGAGACGATGCGGTTTATTGCGTCGTTTCAAAGAAAGAAAAATAGGTGTGAAGAAATATGTCCCATAAAATGTTAATTTAATGGGTGGTACGCTCCGTCGAGAGATGCGCCGAAAATTTCAAAAAATTGGGCGATCTCGCGAACAAGAATGAAAATTGGCGGGGTGGTAGAAGAGAAGAATTTAGCAATACTGGTGAAAAAATAAAAGAAATCGGAAATAAAATGGAGAAATGGGAAGCTTTGGAAGTTCACAGGGACCATGGCGGTGAGCGGGGGAAAATTAGGTTTACGGCGGAGGGTATATATGGGGATGAAGGGGTAAAATTATGGTCATTTGCATTCGTCTCCATAGTGATTTTTTGAGCTTTGATAGTGACCTTTTGAAAGAGCTAGCAGCAATCAGGATGCCGGTACTGATAGCAGATCATCGGCTAGAGCGAGTGCATCGATTCCAGCAGCTAAATGACTACGAACCAGTGGTATGTGAATTTGAATTTTTGATTTTTATGCATTTTTGATAGGTTTTTTAGCTTGTCCAAGTTGAATCAAAACAATAGCTCTAAAACTGTGTTTTGACGCTGTTGTCAATTTAATTAGCGCTATTGTGCCGCTATAGCATTATTGCATAGTGGTTTTAGTGTGTTTACAAATTGTAGCGCTATTGCATAGTTGATTTAGCGCTTTTGTATGTTTAGTGCTATTGAGCATGGCTTGTAGCGCTTTTGTTTTTATGTGGCGCTATTGTATAGTTGTTATAGCGCTATTGTTGGTTTAACGCTATTGTGTAGTTGGTTTAGCGCGATTGTCAGCATACTAGCACTATTGTTTGCAAAGTAGCAATATTGTTAGGAAAATAGATGCCCCAGTGTGTTGAAAGAGAATCTCTCGATGCCAATGATGGATGAATGGAGATGCGAGTTGTTCTGAACCATAGCAGCCCTGTTGAGACTGAGGCCATTAGGATAAATGCCTATTGTAGTCTAGGTGTGCCATGATTGCTTACCTATTGAGACCCGAAGATACTTGATCAAAGTATCTGTCGATAGTCTAGGTTTAAACTTAAGAAAGTTTGAAACAAAACAACTGATGATGATGATTGATGTACGTGTGTAGGAGGACCTTCACGTCTTATAGATGCGGGAGAGGCATCCAGCCACACAGGTGCTGTGAGGTCGATTGACAGAGGTCGAGGTTGATTGCATTGCAGCGACAGGCCTGTACGATGTTATGTATATGCTCGTGATTCAGACGAATAACGGTTTGATCACAGCGTTGGCATAGTGAGACATGCACGTTTCACTTAGCACAGGGGGAGATGACGGTTACACTGAAGGATGTATGGTGCATCCTACAAATTCTCATTCGAGGAGAGTTGGTGTCATATGATCGAGCTTGGGGGACAAAAACAGTGCATATATTTTTTGATGAGGATGTGTTCATTGATGATGGCTCAATAGCCTGGGAGGATATAACTGCTTTGTATGAGCCACTACCGGCTATTTTATCAGGTATTGTTGGGGGATTACTATGTCTAGATCGACGATCGTATGGACTGGCCATTGGTTGGGGCCAGGTTATAGAGTAGATGATGACAGAGGGGACCCGCTTTGCATGGGGACCGTGTGTGCTATCACATTTATATCGGGAGCTACATGAGGTAGTGTTAGGGTTTCAAGTAGATCCGAAGCAAATATGAACTAACAATTATATGCAGATTTAAATACAAAAGATAAAGAAATAAAACAGGACACAGATAACACAGAGATTTAACGTGGTTCACCCAGAATGGGTTATGTCCACCATACACAGCCATCCAATCTTTCTTATTATCCAGCAAAAACAGTACATCAACCTTACCATGCCTTAAGCATCCCAGCTGCTTATAACATACATTTTTAGGGCAACAAACAAAGTCGGCCTTTCTAGGGTTTTATTACAATGTCGGTTTTCATCAACAAAAAATGGCAAAATTCTTTTCTCGGGGGCTGTCGCCCCCGAACCCCTGCTTTTCTCGGGGGCTGCCGCCCCCGAACCCCTGCCCAGGGCCCGGCCCGGCCCCGAACCCCGGCGAGGATACGTGCTAAGTACACAGTACTTTGCTGATCAGTCACCATATTTCAACAATCTCCCACTTGGAGACTGATCAGGCTCCACACCAAACAATCTCCCACTCAGAGACTGATACTACACGACACCATTGTACATGCAACATCCGCTGGATAAAACACTAGGACTTGACTGGTATAAATTCCACAATTATCAATCAAGAAGACCAACAGAAACTGATGAAGAAATCAGCTTCTCCTGTGGAACTGCCTTTGTGAACATATCGACAGGATTCTCACTTGTGTGAATCTTCTCAAGCCGTAACTGACCCTCCTCCAAAATAGTCCGGATGAAGTGGTACCTGAGCTGAATGTGCTTTGTCCTTGAATGAAAAGCAGAGTTCTTCGCAAGATGAATGGCACTCTAGCTATCAGTATACAATGGGCTATCCTCTTGTGTCAGACCCAATTCCTTCATAAAACATTGCAACCAAATCATCTCTTTGCTGGCTTCTATAGCAGCAACATACTCAGCTTCAATGGTTGAAAGTGCAACAACCTTTTGCAGCCTAGAAATCCAACTGACTGCAGTTCCCCCTATAGTAAAAACATACCCTGTAGTACTCCTCCGTGAATCAATATCACCCGTCAGATCAGAGTCAACAAATCCACTTAGAGCAGCATTAGATCCTTTGAAACATAATCCCTTCGTAGTAGTTCCTTTCAAATACCGAAGAATCCATTTCACAGCATTCCAATGTTCCATACCTGGATTACTCATAAACCTGCTCACAACTCCCACTGCATGTGCAATATCTGGCCTTGTGCATACCATTGCATACATCAGACTGCCAACGGCTGATGAATACGGGATGTTAGACATTTTATTAACCTCTTCCTGTGCCTTTGGGAACATCTCCTTAGTCAATTTGAAATGACTAGCCAAAGGTGTACTAACTGCTTTTGCATCCTGCATGTTAAATCTTTTCAACACCTTCTTTATATACTCACTTTGGGACAAATTCAAGGTTCTATTTTTCCTATCCTATGTAATCCTCATACCGAGAATTTGCTTAGCTGCACCCAAATCCTTCATAGCAAATGACCTGGCTAATTTCTGTTTAAGATCATTTATATGTTGCATGTTAGACCCAGCAACAAGCATGTCATCAACATAAAGCAACAGGATAATATAACTGCCATTATCAAATCTCTTAAAATATACACAATGATCAGAATGACATCTATGATAACCGTGTTCAGCCATGAAACTATCAAATTTTAAATACCATTGTCGGGGTGCTTGCTTTAGGCCATACAAACTTTTCTTCAACCTCACATCAAGTTCTCCTTACCTTTGACCTCATATCCCTGTGGTTGCAACATGTAAATTTCCTCCTCCAAATCTCCATGGAGGAAAGCTATTTTGACATCTAATTGTTCAAGATGTAAATCATTTGCAGCCACAAGACTAAGTACAGTTCTAATTGAAGTCATTTTTACAACTGGAGAAAATATTTCATCATAATCTATACCCTTTTTCTGTGCAAAACCTTTTACCACAAGTCTGGCCTTATATCTTTTCTGACCTCCTTCCTCCTCCTTCAGCCGATAAACCCATTTTTTAGGCAAGGCTCTTTTTTCTGTAGGTAAAGGGACTAAGTCCCAAGTCTTATTTTTCATCAAGGAGTCCATCTCCTCTTTCATGCCTAGCTGCCACTGTTGTTTGGCATCCACCTGCATTGCTTCTTCATATTCTTCTGGTTCACCAGAATCTGTTAATAAAATAGAATACAAAGAAGGAGAAAATCTTTCAGGGGGTCTACTTGTCCTCGTAGAACGTCTAACACTTGCAGGAGTTTGTGGGACAATCTGTTGTTGCTGAGCATCAGGTACCTGTGGCATTTCATTTTCAGGAATCTCATCCAACACCACATATTCTTGTTTGTCCTGTTCATGCTTCTTTTCCTGCATCTGTTCTTTATACATAACCTTCTCATTGAATATAACATCTCTACTTCTAATTATTTTCTTATTTTCAAAATCCCATAACCGATAGCCATATTCATCTATCCCATATCCAATGAAGGTACATTTCTGAGATTTAGCATCAAGCTTGGTTCTGTTTTCTTTATCAACATGGACAAAAGTTTCGCAACCAAAATTTTTTAGAAAAGAATAATTTACCTTTTTACCAGTCCATGCCTCTTCTGGAATACCACCATCCAAAGGGGTTGAAGGTCCTCTATTTATCAAATAGACAACAGTATGTACAACATCTGCCCAAAAATGTAAGGGCAATCCAACATGCAATCTCATGCTCCTCGCACGTTTCATGATGGTCCTATTCATTCTCTCTGACACACCAATTTCCTGTGGAGTTCCTGGAACTGTCTTCTGCTTTCAAATCCCATTTAAGGAACAATAATCTTCAAATGCTTTGCTGCAATACTCACCTCCATTATCCGATCTGAGACACTTCAACTTTTTTCCTGTCTCATTCTCAACCAAAGCTTTCCATTTCTTAAAAGTTTCAAAAACATCTGATTTTTGTTTTAGGAAATATACCCATGTTTTTCTGGTTGAGTCATCAATAAAAATAACATAATAACAAGAGCCACCAAGAGATGATACCTGAGCCGGTCCCCATACATCTGAATGTACAAGCTCTAACTTCTCACTCTTCTTCTCTTTCCCAACCTTGAGAAATCTGACTCTTTTCTGTTTACCATAAACACAGTTTTCACAGAACTCTAAATCAATCTTCTTTAGTCCTAGCAATAGATTTTTGGAGTGAAGTATTTTCATCCCTTTCTCACTCATGTGCCCAAGCCTATGGTGCCACATTATCGAATATGTTCTTGCAACATTTATTGTTGTTGTCCCTGCAGTAACTTTATCTGTAGCAGCTAAGGTAGAGTAAGTGTTACCAGTACACAGATATAATGTGCCTACCTTCACACCTTTAGCTACTACTAATGATCCTTTAGTGACCTTCCAAATACTGTCTGAGAAGGTAACTATGCAACCTTCACTACCTAGTTGCCCTGTAGAAATTAAATTTCTTTTTAAATTAGGAACATGTCTTACCTCCTGCAGAAACCAGTCATTACCATTCAACAACTTGATCTTTATCTTTCCTTTTCCAACAATTTGACAGGGCTCATCATCACCCAAATATACCTGTCCAAAATCACCTTGAACATAATCTAGAAAATATTTTCTATGGGGTGTGGCATGAAATGAAGCCCCATAATCTATTACCCAGGAATCATTAACATTATCCAAACATAAGATTAAAGCATCTTGTAAACTATTACTTGCAATATTAGCTTCCTTACTGTCATTTTCATTTTTGTCTCCTTCTTTGTTTTTTCCGAGACCAACAGTCTTTCTTGAGATGACCAGGCTTTCCGCAGTACCAGCAATCTTTCTTTCCTCTAGATTGAGAGCGTCCTTTCTTTGACTTCCCTCGTGACTTCTCATTCCCAGGGCCTTTTCCTCTTTCCTTTGATCTTCCTCTGTTCTCCACATTCAAAACACTACCCGATGATGTTGGAGTCTCACCTGTGCTTTTCCTTCGCATTTCCTCACTTAGGATAACACCAACAATATCATCAAATACCAAAGTATTTTTACCAGAGACAGAGTTACTTATAGCCATAACCAAGCTATTCCAGCTTTCTGGCAAAGAACATAAAATCAAGAGAGCCCTAACCTCTTCTGCAAAGGTAATTTTTACCGAAGACAATTGATTGGTAATTGTATTAAATTCATTTAAGTGCTCCACTACAGATCCTCCCTCACTCATTTTCAAATTAAACAAACGCTTCATAAGAAATACCTTATTCGAAGCCGAGGGTTTCTCATACAACTTAGCCAATGTTGCCATCAAATCTACAGTCGTTTTTGCTTCTGTTATATTGAATGCTACAGACGACGCAAGGCACAATCGAATGGATCCCAGTGCCTTTCTATCTAAAATGTCTCACTCTTCATCTGATATTGTGGTCGGTTTCTTTGCCTTTCCTTCCAATGGCCGCCACAAATCCTTTTGATACAGGTAATCCTCCATCTGCATTTTCCATAATTGATAATTTTGGCCGTTAAACTTTTCGACCTTGAATTTGGAATCCTCCATTGCTCCCACTCAAATCTGAAAGTCCTGCCAATTTACAGAAAACCTCGCTCTGATACCAATTGTTAGGGTTTCAAGTAGATCCGAAGTAAATATGAACTAACAATTATATGTAGATTTAAATACAAAAGATAAAGAAATAAAACAGGACACAGATAACACAAAGATTTAACGTGGTTCACCCAGAATGGGTTACGTCCACCATACACAGCCGTACAGTACTTTGCTGATCAGTCGCCATATTTCAACAGGTAGTATACCGATAGGTGAGCTCATTGGGAGTGGGGATCACTCTTCTTCATATTTGGGCATGGGAGGACCTTCCTATGACTCGACCGGTGAGTCTGAGATTTAGGGTAGTAGACCAATCCTATGTATATATGTATGACGGTATGATGAGCCAACCCCACTTGGGGAAGTTAGAGTGGTGGCGGCGGGCATTTGATGATTTAGATACAATGATCTAGAGGCTGTATTTTGAGTGCGAGCCCTAGGAGGATGATGCAGAGGCCTTTCCATATGTGTTTATGACACGATACCTCATTGGTAGGACAACCTACAATATGGAGAGACATGTACTTGGGAGAGTGCTGAGACAGTTTGGACGGAGGCAGGGATTGCCGAGTGGATCTAGAGAGTATGCACAGGTGGCTCGAGAGAGGTTCCAGTGGGGGCCAGTTTTACCTTATGATATGGCTTTGGCAGAGTTCTGCACACTATAGGCGAGACCATGACAGATGAGGCCGGAGATGGTAGATGCAGGGGTGTCAGATGAGTACACGTAGTACATTGCGGCACATTCGATTCCTCGGATATCAGATCCAATAGAGCCTATTCCATCCTTCGAGGAGGAGAGGAGACAAAGACGGAGGATGAGAGGAGGTGTGTAGGTGGACGAGGGAGAGGGGAAGGAGGTGGTGGTGATGGAGGAGGAGGAGGAGGAGGGGGAGGATTTGGAGGAGGTGGTGGATTAGGAGGTGGAGGTGGGGGTGGTCGGGGAGCAGGTGGTGATGGTGGTACAGGTGGTGATGGTGGTGCAACATCTGGTTAGAGTGGCATCTGAGATAGCATTTATGTATGTTATCGTATTGTCATTTTGGACTGTATCTTGGATGGCTCTTGGTAGCCGATATTTTGGACTTCATTGTACTCTGATACATGTATGTTTTTGCGATGATATGATATATGAGGAGATCCCATATTTTGTGATGATATGCATGTTGATGATATGTATGGTTTTTATGCAGGATGATGATCTATGATGTATGCTTAGATGGATATTTGTGCTTTCTATATGTATGTGTTGATGAGATGATTCCTATATGCATGGTTTAGGATGATTTAGTTGATGTCTATATGCATGTTTTATGAATGTGATGCTAGCATGTGGATGCAGGTTGATGTATGCATGTTTTGTGGATGTAATGTTTTTATGTATGTAATGTCATGATGATGATGTATGCATGATGCTAATGATTTTAATGATGGTACTTTGTGTTTTATGTTGATGAGATAATGAGATGATGATTGATGCCATGTATGATTGATTTATGTAAATGCATCTAGATGGTTTAAAATGAATGCAATATGGATAAACAAATGTAAAGTACAAATGTTTATATGATGATATTTAAATGATTGTATATATAAAAATGTATAAACCAATGTTGAGACAAATGGTTTTGTTATGATTTTGATGAAATATGACTAAGCGAAATGATAATGTTATGATAATACAACTCATGGGTAATGAATAACTGCACCTTAATGCAATTTAAAAGGATAATGAATGCTTTCCAATGAATCCTAAATGAAATTTTGTTGTAAGATGTAATGAATGAGTATAAGAATATACTAGATGGATAAATGAATGCACTTAATTCGTGGATAGATAAATAAATGCATGCAACTACGGAAATCTAAACAAATGTATGGGAAACAAGTTTAAATGATGATAAATGACGAGTTGTGAATAATACTAATGAATGCATAGTAATGGCAAAAAATGGCGGTAAATGCAAATGATGACAAATTTATCATACAAATGAATCTAAATGTTATGAGTTTGCAATGATGGAATGATAATGAACTTTAGGTATGTAAATGCAACTAAATGATATTAAATGCACTTGAATGAATATCAAAGAATGAGGTTAATAAAACCTATATGTAAGTACATGATAATGAACTATATGCATTTAAATGCAACTAAATGTAATGAAATGATGATGTGCTCATGATAGATGAATGCAAGGTTGTTTAGACTTTGCATGATGCACTGATGATGTATCAGAGAACTCTGTCGTGATTGTATCCAAGACCAAGTCGCTTTTCAAATAACTTCTCATATATTAATCTTCTTCACACTTGCATACAAAACCATGCATATGAATAATGAATAATCAAATGGATGGGTGATATGCAATAGAATGCAATATAAACATATGAGATGGAATGATGATCCATAGTGCTTTATTTCATCATTGAGCATGGTAGTATCAATCTTGGACGAGGCAGTAGGAACCAAGGATGGAGCATTGTACCTGCAAACAAACAACATAATTAAAGAATAAAGAATATGGATCCTCGATAATGGTTCATGCTCATATGGTCGAGGTATACATTGTAGTCAGCAAGCCGTAGTGATCCATGTTTGTATTTTGCATAAGATCATGTAGCTTAGTGAACTTCCCATGTAGACACCATTAGTACATGCCCCATAACTTCATTGGAATAAATCGCAGAAGATACATAAACAAAAATGATACTTAGGAACCATCCTGACCACTTTAATCACTTGTGCATATCCCGGAGTAGCGTAGGAACCTGATATAAATGAATAAATAACCTACAAATCAATCAAGTATTTGATAGCTTTAAACAAAATTTTCTTGTCAAAGAAAATTTGATATTGTCTTCGTTTTGGTAAGGAAGGATGTATCCTTGTTAAGACAGTTGTGCGTGTCGATGTTGATTGTTTGGTGGAAGTGGTCATTGTTTGAGTATTTCACAGTGTTTGTTTGGTATCTTCTTGGATGCGTATGTACAATGCGTTGCCATGTTTTTGATTGATTTTTGATGTTTTATCATGTTTTTGGAGTTTGTGAGTGTTTTTTTGGATGTTTTTGGTATTTTGTGATTGTTTTTTGAATGTTTTTGGTATTTTGTGAGACAGTTTTCCGAATGAAGAACCCAATGAATCACAAGTAATGCAGAATCCACTTCCATCAATAGGTTAAGGGTATTGCCCCCAGTTTAGACATGACTATGAAAAAGCGGGATGCAAGACGCATGAAGTACTATCCTTGATTATAGATCAGTAACAACCCATGGTTTGGACTGATGGATGCGTGGATGGAATGAATGTGATCGCAACAAGTCTGAAAGACATAGGAGGCATGGCCTTTATGAGTGGCGCCTGTTTGCCAGGTTTTCACCATCGCACTTACGCAAGGTGCCACCGAAGTGGTTACTCACTATTTGGATGCATGATTTTTCTTTACTATTTTCTTCAGGACATTTATCTGAATGTTTTTGGTGTTTTTCTGGTATGTATGGGAACCTGATGCTCTATGCAGCTTATGTATTAAACTGTTTGAGGTGCATGTTGTTGATCGTATCTGCTAGCGGGTGTCCTTCTGAAGTAGCCAACTAATATGCTTCGGACCCAAATACGGTAGTGATAACATATGGACCCAGCCAATTTGATTCAAAATTTCCCTGATGTTCTCTACTTGGTTGGTTATGAGGATTCTCTCGAAGAACAAGATCACCTACCTCAAATGTGCGAGGTCTAACTCGATGATTATAGCTTCTGCTCATGCGCCATTGATAGGCTTTGAGGTGGTTGTATGTAGCTTGTCGTTTCTCATCAAGCAGTTCCAAGTCTTGAAGACGTGAGACTCTGTATGCTTCATCATCTATGAGATTATGCAAGGAAACCTATAGAGATGGTATCTCAACCTCAATAGAAAGGATGGCTTCTATGCCATAGACCAGCGAGTAAGGAGTTGTGGCTGTAGGGGTTCAAATGCTAGTTCGATACGCCCATAGTGCTGGTTTAATTGAACATGCCAATCATGACCGACATCATTGACTATCTTCTTGAGGATTCTCAATATGTTCTTGTTTGATGCTTCGACCTGACCATTGCCTTGTGGGTAATAGGGAGTGGAAAAGCGGTGTTGGATGTGAAACTTCTCACAGAGTTCACGGACATCCTAATTTTTGAAAGGAAGCCCGTTATCTGTGATGATGGACATGGGTACACCATACTGACAGATGATGTAATTAAGGATGAATGAGGCGATCTGCTTGTCGGTGACTTGGGTAAGTGCAACAACTTTGATCCACTTTGTGAAGTATTCGGTAGTGGTAATAATGAATTTGTAGCCATTGGATGAAGATGGATGAATCTTACCCACAAGGTCAAGTCCCCATTAACAAAAAGGCCATGGTGTTGTTATTGGTTGCAATTCCTGTGCTCGTGCATGTATCAGGTCTCCATGAACTTGGCACTTCTTGCATTTTCTGACAAAATAATAGGAGTCTTTTTCCATGGACGACCAATAGTATCCAGCACGTATGATCTTCTTTGCTAGGGACGGGCCGCTTGCGTGAGTTCCACAAATTCCTTCATGTACCTCTTGCAAGGCCTTTGTTATCTCATCTTGTTCCAGACATCAAAGGAGAGTGCCATCAAGACTGCGTCGGTATAAGGTTTCAACAATAATGGTATATTGAGCGGTTTGGCGAATGAAGGTTTTACGTTGGTTAGTCGATTGGTTAGGGGGAAGTGTGTGATCACGGAGGTAGGTGTAGAACTCACCATACCATGGGGATTCAGAACCATCAAGGTGACATATCATCTCATGTTCGGGGATATCATAAGCGGGAATCCAAAGCTGTTCTACCAAGAACTTGTAGCGTGTTGAATTCTGTGGAAGATCGAGGAGAGATGTGATAGTAGCCATAGCGTCAGTAGCTCAATTCTGATCTCTGGGTATCTTCTCAAAGGTGATAGTAGTAAATGATGCCTTTAAACTATCCACCATTTGTTTGTACGACATGAGTTTGTCATCCTTGGTCTGATATTCATCTGTTACTTGTCGGATGACAACTTGGGAGTCGCCATATATTTGTAATTTTCATTGTATGGCTAGTCTGAGTCCTGTGATCAAGGCTTCATACTTTGCTATGTTGTTCGTGCATGGAAATGTGAGCTTGTAAGACTTCGGGATGTTGCCTTCTTGAGGTGTGATAAACAGAATGCCTGCCCCTGAGCCATGCCTAGTGTATGAACGATCAAAGTATAGTTTCCATGGTTATGCTGCTGTGATCATGAATATCTCTTCGTTTGGAAAATTGGAAATGAAAGGATGATCGCCTATGAGTGGTGCATCGATCAATTGATCTACAATAACTTGATCCTTGATAGCCTTACGGTCCACATACTCGATGTCAAATTCACTTAGAATAATCACCCATTTGGCCAAGCGGCCTGTCAATGCTGCTTTGCTGAGTAAGTACTTTAGTGGATTGATTTTGGCAATGAGTTGTACTTTATGTGTTAACAACCAGTGGCTCAGTTTAGTGGCTGCCAAGATTACTGCTAGGCAAGCTCGCTCAATAGGTATATAATTGAGTTCATAGCCGACCAATATGCGAGAAATGTAGTATACAACACACTCTTTCCCTTCTGCATTGTGTTGAACCAGTAGCACTCCCAATGCTATATGAGTTGCTGAAATATAGAGCAATAACAGTCTACTTAGATCTGGTGGGATCAACAATGGTGTATTCATGAGATAGTCTTTAAGCATCTGGAATGCTTGCTGGCATCTAGTATCCCATTGAAAGCGGATGTTCTTGTGTAATAAGTGTGTAAAGGGGTGACACTTATCTGCCGATTGTGCAATGAATCTTCAGATGGATTGTAGCCACCCTTGTAATGTCCTTAGTTGACTGATGTTCTATGGAGGTGGCATGTCCATGATTGTTTTGACTTTGGCTGGGTCAACCTCAATGCCTTTGCTTGAGATAATGTATCCTAGAAGCTTCCCAGAGGTTACTCCAAAGACATTTCTTTGGGTTGAGGCAAACATGATATTGTTCCAGTCTATCAAAGATTTTACCTAATATGTCTAGATGACCTTCTCTTGTGAGTGATTTTGCTAGTAAGTCATCAACACAATCTTCCATTATGGTATGCATCATATCATGAAAGATGGTGGTCATTTCTCTTTGAAAGGTTGCTCCTACATTCTTTAGACCAAAAGGCATTACATTCCAATAGTATGTTCCCCATGGACATGTGAAGGCTGTCTTATGTTGATGCTCTGGTGCGATATTTATCTGGTTGTACCCTGAAAATCCATCCATGAGAGAAAACATGGCATGTCCCACTGTTAGGTCTACAATTATGTCAATGTTTGGTAGAGGGAAGTCATCTTTAGGACATGCCCTATTTAGATCTCTGAAGTTAGTACAAATACGGATGCCCCCATTTGGTTTGCCAATAGGTACAATATTGGATATCCAATTTGCATAATCAATTGGTCTAATAAAACCAACATCTAGGAGTTTCTTGAGTTCTGCTTTGACGAGTACCGCAATCTGAGGGTGCATCTTGCGAAGCTTCTGTTTGACAGGTTTAACTCCTTCTGCTATGACGAGGTGATGCATGACTAAATCTGGATCAAGACCAGGCATGTCTGCATATGACTATGTAAAGTTAATCTGACGCTTCTGGAAGAATTCAACAAACTTAGGCTGTTCCTCTGGAGTTAAAAGAGATGCTAGATGTATGTGGTGAGGAGTTTCAGGAGTCCCCACGTTGTATTCTTTTGTCTCTTCAATAAGGATTGTTGATTGTTCCTGCTGTGTACTAGAGGGGAGGATGTCAAACCTTTCATCCTCAAGCACCTCAGAGAGCTTTTCACTATTGGATACACTCTTTCTTTTTACTTTTTGGAATCAAACAGTGCCACAGTGTGATTTTCACTGAAAGATCCATGTTTTATTGTTATATTTTTGCAGCTGAAAGGTTTGGCATCTACCCCAAAGTATGTTGCGCTATTAAGTTCAATGTAGAATCCAACTTTGCGATCCTCGCTTGGTATGTTATCCCTTAGTTCCAAAAAGTCAATGATCGCCTCATCATTTTGGAATTGGTCAAGGCATGGGGGATTAGATTGGTTCCATTCAATGAGTTCAGGATGTTTAATAGGCATTACCTCATCGATCAGGTTAAGTTCATAAGAGGTGTCAGTGAGGGTTAAGATGTTGTGGTGAAGGTCATTGATGGTACTCTCCCTATCAAAATCAGGCGTAGGATGTGACGTAGGGTCTGTGGAAAATGTTTCTAGTTCAGGAACCCAAGAGGTCTTTATCTGTGCTTTTTCGTAAATAGGGATGTCTTTGCGAGGTGGAGGTAGTGATGCATCTTCCTCATCTGAAGTATTAAGATGGACAGAATCAAATTCCCACTCATGTGAGTCAGTCTCTGAGTCACTTTCCAGTATCCGATTACTATACCATACTGGGTTGTCCCTTGAGTTAAACACTGCAGGTGTGATTGGTTGATGTACCTTTGTAGATGAAATGATCGATGCTGTAGGAAGGATTATGGGGATCAAAGAATCCGATACGGGGAGTATTGACATTGTTGAATCAGCTACTTCTACTGGAATTGCCAATGTTGTTGATATTGCTGGGGGTTCTGATACTGCTAATGGTGTTGTTGATGTGATTGTTGCTATTGATGGAGTTGTTGGTTTGATTGGTGGGATGTTTGGTGCTGTGGATGTTATTGCTGGGATGTTCAACCGTATTGGAGTAATTGGTGTGGTTCTGGGTGCTGCTGATATAATCAAAGGCAATCTCCTTAAAGTTTTAGGCTGATATAGAGGTTTGCTTGGTTTTCCTTTGAATCCAAGTTTAGGAAGGATCTCCTTTTGAAAACCTAAGCCAGTATTATCTTTAGGCTTTAATTCTGGTTGCAGCGGCTCATGTCGTCCTTTCTTGCAAGGTCCCAAAGAACTCTGACCATCATAACCCATTCTTTGCATAATGAGAAGGCCTTTTCCATATTGATCTATGGGAAGATTAGCTTGTGGGATGTCCGTGGTGATTGGGTCTTTATAGATCCATTCTGCTAAGTCTTCATCTCTGGTTTCTTCTTCTTGACTCTTTCCAAGGATGAAAGGTGTCAAAGTGCATGCTGGCTTGACTAGTGGCATTTGAAGTAACCATTGAGGTTTACCATGAGTTCTAGGAGAAGTGGGTAGTTGCCCAACACAAAAGAGTTGGCTGAGATTGTACTCCCTAGGACCTTCCTCTATCATTTTCATCTTGAGCTTCTCTTGCTTGGGTATAGTGGTGTTTGAACTGGAAAGAGAGGCGGGACTAATGTATGAGGTGGATGAGGTGGCTTCTCTATTGTTAGGAACGGTAATCTCTGGTTGATGGTTGATATTGTTACAATATGCAAATGGATTTGCATCACCTAGGATTGTAATTTCTACACCATTATGAGGGAACTTTGATACACTGGTGGTAGGTGGATGGAATGGCTTGCATGGCGTGTATCCAAGGTCTTCCTAACAATAAATTATACGACAGAGCAAGGTCTAGAACTTGACATATGATGTGCTTCACCATTGGGCCCACTCGGATCGATAGCACGACTGCTCATTTGGATGAACGCTCTGCATCATCATAAGCTTTTATGGTTATCTTTTTGCGGGGATCCACTAATTCAATTGCATACCCCAATGCGGTGACCAATTGTAGTGTATAGATATTTAGGCCTACTCCATTGTCGATCAAGACTCACTTGATCCTATGTTGGTTGATAAATCCTTTAATATGGAGTGAGGCGTTATGAGATTACTGGAAGGATGTATTGTTGCTTTTAGAGAAAGTGAGACATGGTGATGACCTCAGATTTCCAACCATAGCTTGGAATTGATCTATATTTAGATTCGTAGGGACTGACGCCTCTTGGAGAGTTTGATCCAAGATTGTTTTATGATATGGGGATAGGCGCAAAATATCTAAGATGGAGATAAGTTCAGGCATCTTATCTAACTGTTCCATAAGGTTATATTGCTTTGGGATGGAAGGTGTGCCTTGTGGAGCTTCTTTGATGGTAATTTTGCTACGATGCATAACAACATTGCAGGTAGAGTTTGGATTTTTGATGGTAATGGTTGCAATTTGTTCATTGGCATCATATAGGTGGTTTACAGTGTAATTATAAGCAGCTCACGTATAATCAGTGGTATCTGTATTTCACTTTGAAGTGGAAGGACCCCTTTGATCTTGTGATGGAAGTGGATTTTTAAACATAAGATGATCATTGTTTGTTGTTTTTGGGTCATGGCCTTCAATTTCAATCTTGCCTCGGTCAATGAGATCCTGAATAAGATCTTTCAATCTGTGACAATTGCTTGTTTTATGCCCTTTCCCTTGATGGAATTCGTAGTGTTCATTATCCCTCCACCATGAAGGTTTGACCTGGGGTTCGTAATTGGATGTTTTTGGTAAATTTACCAAATTTGAAGAGACCAATTGACGTAACACTGTTTCAATAGGTTCCCCTAAGGGAGTGTACGTTCCTTTTTGTTTATAATTTTGTTGGCATTGTCTTGGTTCTTCTTGTGGGATATTGCATCCTTGATTTGGTGGGGGAGGAACCGTGTTGGTCTTAGGAGGGGGGTTTTGCCCTGCAAAGCAGACCACAGGTTGTGCACTTTTAATAGTTCTTGCATCTACAACCCCATCATTGACGATGTTCTTGTTTTTATTCCAGAAGTTAGGTTTATCACTGTTGAATCATGGGCGAGGCACACCTTTGGGTTCATTGTATATTTTGATAAGCCCCTTTTTGATGAGGGCCCTTTCACATTCTAAACCCTGTGTGATCATGTCATTGAAAGACTCTGTACCTTTCATGTCTAAATGAAATTCCATTTCTTTGTTCAAGTTGGAAATAAAGATTTCCACTAGTTCTCTTTCAGGTAGCTGAAGGGAACGTCTGCTAGACATTTGTCGCCATCATTGCAGGAAAGTTGAAAATAGCTCCCCTAGTTTTTGCTTAGTGTTACATAGATCGGCCATGGTGATATCACATTCAATGTTATGTGAGTAATATGCAATGAATTTTTGGACCAGTTCTTCAAATGTCCTAATTCTGCCTATTAGTCGAGAAAACCATTGCATGGTTGTCCCTGCCAAACTTTGGGGAAAGAGTCGCATTAGGTATGTGTCCTCATATGCCACTTCTAGGCATGCTGAAAGGAATTCTCTAACATGACCGTGAGGGTCTCCTTTTCCTCGATACTTTTCAAACTTAGGTGTTTCAAACCCTCATGGAAAAGGTGGCATATGTAGATTCCTATCAAAGGGATAGGGACAAATATCGTTAAGTGAAAACTGGTTTGTTTTCACACCACTGTGGAGTTGTTGGGCTAAACTCTCAACTTGTTGCCGCAACATGTCTATATCATTTGGAGGAGGAGGAGGTGGGGGATTTACTTGATGAAGGTTGTATCTAATGTGATCTTGACCTCTTTCATCCTCATTACAACTTTGGCGTTCTAATGCTTTCCTTAGTTGTGCAATATCAAAGTCAGAGGGTAGTTTGGCTCCCTCTTGGGCAAGTCTTAAAAAGTGAGCATCAGCGTTGCTCCTGAGTATTTCATCAAAAAGTCGATCAAAGAGAGGGTTGTGTTGCACCCTTTCTATTGCTGCAGGAGTAGGAGTACTTGGATTTTCATCATTTGCGTTTCCTCCAAGGGCTTCTTGGAATTCATTGAGATTTTCCTCCTCCTCTTCAATTTATAGTTGTTTAGACCTTGATTTGGTTTGAGCCATTTTGTTAATAAGTTTTTGTTGAAGTTTGGTTAAAATGATGATGAGTTGGTGATGGAATGAAAGATTAATGTTTGGTGGAGTGTTCTGCATACGGATCTCTAGCACTAAAGGTAGATGTTACCAAAGTCCTTCCTTGAATTGCTTGTTGTGTTTTGTTGACAATGTTTGATGTGATAAGGTTTAGAGAGATCTGAGATGTGTTACAGACCCAACTACCTAGTAATGAGAGGATTCACTCATAGACCAGTTTTAACCTACGTAGAAATGCCTCTTAGGATGAGTTTATCCTAGATGTAGAGATACTCTAAAAGTGATATGTTGTGTTTGATTCAAGCAATATCGAAAGAGAACTTAGGACAAAAACCTCTTGATGTTTTGAGAGTTGGAATGGATTTGATGAGATGTGAATGTGATAATGGATGAAATGTGAACTTCAATAGAAACTATGTGTTACAAAAGGAACAAACTCTTCCTCTTCTCTTTCAGGGGTTGGTGATTCTTCCCTAGCTGAGTTATATGTGATGCAAATGTCTAGAAAGAAGGCAAGATTGATTTTGCCTCCCTTGTTTTGATGATAGCTCAAAGCTTTATATTGAGTAAAAGCTCTGCGGTTTAATGACTCTTGATCAAACTCGTTTGATTTTCCTTGAAGATATAGACGCATGTGACGTAAGAAGGTTCTATGTGAGACAAAGATTTTTTTATTAAGATAGAAGAATTTCCTTCTTTTGATGAATGCCTTTGAGCTCAATGGTCTTTTCTTCAAATTTATGTGTTGATGAAGATTCTTCTTTCTCAAGATGTGAAGAATGGTCATATAGTTTGATACTTTTGTTGTTGCACTTTTTTTTTAATCTTGGTATTTGAAAATGTTTGTGTTGGATGAATACTTGTTTTTGGAACTGATTTTTGATTTTTTCTTTGACAAGAAAACAAAGCAAGCACACAAACATAAGAATGTTGCCTCAAAAGGCACAAATGAGTGTGGGTCTAGATCAACCCAATCTTTGAACTTTTTATGACCCTTTCTTTCCAAATATTTTTGAGTATATTTTTCCAAAAAGCCTGAAGTCGGCTCAGTTTATCACTGGTCTTGACTCCAAACGAAGACACTTCAAACATACTTTATCCCTAATGTCAAATGGCCAGTTGCGATAATTTTAGCCCACATCTTGATATTTCTTCAACTTTGGTACTACATGTAATACCCTAAAAATGGTCATCTAAACTATGGGCCTCTAATCTTGACGACGTCACCAACGTCCTAACCAAAGGCAATTAAATCAATCTTGAGCACACAATTAATTTCTTAAATCTTCAATGTCACATGGCAAAAGTAATCAACCAATATTAATTAAATATTTATTTAATTAATTAAATCATTCCAAGTAAATCATTTTAAACAATTATATTATTTATTTTTATTAAATATCCTAGCATATTTAATTAAATAAATCAATTTGCCACAAATCTTCAAAAAAGGAAACAAATCAAGAAAGAGGAATTGGAAATTATGAGCACAAATCTTCAAAAAAGAAAATAAATCGAAAAAGGAATTAATTGACCAAGAAAGAATTAAAAATTGAGAAAAGAAATCAATTGGAGATAATCTTGAAAACAAATTAAAAATTGATAAATAATCTCAAAGAAAGAAATTAAAACAATTAAATATTAAAATCGAATGAAATAGAGAATAAATCAGTTTTTTCTTGATTTTATCTTAATTTTAGTTCAATTTCCTTTAAAACTGAGAAAAGCATCCAATCACATCAATTCACCTGGATTGTGCTTCCTCTTGGAAAATCTTGACCGCTCATCATCATTTGATCTCAGCCTTTGGTTTCTTTCTGAATTTTCTATAAATTCAGCCTCTCATCTCATTCAAAAAGATCCTGGAGAATTTATTGTTATTATGCTATTTTTGCTCTAGGTTCATTGAGAATATTGCATATTAGTTATTGCATATTTCATTAAATCATTCAGATCATTTATCTCATTTAGCTTAATATTGCTTAAATCTTGTTAGATTAATCTTGCATCCATCTAGCTTAATATCATGCTCATATAGATTAAATCCTTCATTTAGGTGTTGTCTAGTCACTGGTATCGCTTATGCAAATCTGAGAGCAATCTAAACTTGCATCTTTTAGAAGGCAATGGGTCGCTTTGTTATGGTTTTCTTATTCATGCTTATATCTGACTAACCATGCATCTAATGACTTAATTGAAGTGTTGTGTAGTCCAGATACAGATACAAGTCCACTTTTCACACACACACTACATACCTTATGAATCCTGCCATGGCAGGTAATGATGTGATATACTAAGTCTTGCACGAGCATAACAAATAGACGATCCCTATGATTGGGGAGTCACCACTTTTATCAAGCTACAAGTAGCCTTTCAAAAAGCTATGTTTCTACTTAAGGAAATATGTATGGTGAGTATCTTGGGAACAAAACATTCTATGCTCTTGCACTGAACTTCTCACAAATATCTTCAATCAATAGAATGGGTGGGCTACTACATAAAGGTGTTTAGTAATTTTCGATGTCTTTGGATATAAGTTCATTCTGCAGTGACTCACTTAAGGGCCTTGTAACTTGTGGTGGGGCCCATTTGTCCTTTCGACAAGTTACACTGTAGGAACAACTATACCCAAGGCTACAACTTTCGCTCGCACCTGATTTCTATAGCGGCTCGAAGGTTTTACCCAGCGAGGTCATTCCCAAGAGTGATGTGTCTCTTGGTAGACCTCTCTTAAAAATAGAAACTTTGAGTGTTACTAACACTTTTCTCTTTCACCTAGGACCACGAAAGCCAAGGGAGAGTATAGTGTGTGTTAGAAGTAGGACCACTCGACAAAATTTTTGCACAAGTGTGCCAAACACAAAAGACACTTGTTCTTTTTAACTTATCATTGCAATGATGATCTAACTATTTGGAGATGTTGCTCCAACAATCATGGTGTTCTTTTTATCCTTCAAAGGCAATATGTTGAGTAAACTAGGAAAATGAAATCCTGGTCAACTAAATGAAAAACACATTTTTCTTTGAAAGGAAATCGCTTTAAAAAACAAAACAAGTTGATTGTTCTTTTTACTTTCCCAAAACAAAATGTGGATTGCGAATTTTAACTTGAGTTGATGTAAGGAAATCAAAATTGTCTTGTTGAGTTTTAAGCACCAAAAATGAAGTGTTTGAAGTTGATTTTTAAGCACCAAAAAGGAAGTGCTCAAATTGCCTATCTTGCATGAAAAACAAAGTTTGTTGTGAGTTTTTAAAGCACCAAAATGAAGTCTTTGAGGTTTGATTTTTAAGCACCAAAATGAAGTGTTTTGAAGTTAATTTTAACTTGCAATAAAATCAATAAAAGTGAATTTCTAAAATTTTAAGCAATAAAATGGGTTAGTTCAAACCAGCACAAGAAGCAAATAGTCAGTAAAATCCGCATACATGGTGGGCCTCTACAAGCCTAAGAAAAATTGATTTATCAATTACAGCGCATTTTTTACAACGCTTTGTTACAATAGCGCTACTCTGTGTGAGAATAGAAGCGCTACTTAACACAAACGCGCGACAGTAAGGACAAAAGCGCTAAAAGAATTTATTACACAAAGAGCCAACGCCGCTAAAATGGGAACAAACACGATACTTAAGGGTCAATAGCGCTACACTATAGACAAAAGAGCTAATTTTTGGACAATAGCGCTATTGGGGAAATAATAGCGCTAAAAGACCAAATTGCGATAGCGCTAAAGCATGAACAAAAGCGCCGAAGCGCAACCTGTGTGTCAAGTAAAACAGTCAAAAAAGTTAGTAGTTTAAGAAGGTTGCTCTTCGATTCACGTCGGGTTCACCAAATGATGCTCTGCGAAATGAGAGATTGTTAGACAAAAGCCTGTGGTCGTATAACACATAAGAAGCACACAAAACAAAGAGAAATGTTAGTGTTAATCAACCAAAGACTAATCTAAGCAGGCATACCAAGAGACACTAAAAACATAATAAAACATTTAACTATGAAAATAAATGCAAGAAGACATCTCCAAATGCCTTCCACCATGCTTGTAGCTCCTCCTCCCTTGTTCCTCTCCTCTCCAAGTTCCAAATTAGTGTAGCTCTCAACAACTTTTTGCACTATGTATGCCTTATGGAGGTTCAAGATTGAAATGCTTTAACTATTCTATGCAAGTGTAAAACAAACTAGTTATGATATGCTATGAAATGAACTAAGATTTATTTTAATCCAAAATGACAATTGTAGTCACATAAATATGTCCACTTAATTAAATGAATACTTAGTATTTATTTGATTATTTAACCATCAATTAATGAATGAATTAAATTAATATTTAATTAATTCATCTTAACCCTCTTCTCCTATTAATTAAATAAATTATTCAATTTATTTGATTTAATTCACTTAACCAAATTCAGACCATTAATTAAATAAATAAATCATATTTGTTTAATTAAATCTTCTCTCACATTTAAATAAATTAATATTTATTTAAATCCCCCAAAATCCCACCTCTCACATTTAAATAAATTAACATTTATTTAAATCACCTTTATCCTCTACCCACTTGTATTTTCCTACAAAAGCAAGTTGCACAATTATTTTAAATAAATAATTTATTTAAATCACCTTTATCCTCCACCCACTTGTATTTTCCTACAAAAGCAAGTTGCACAACTATTTTAAATAAATTATTTATTTAAAATCCTATTTATCCTCACCCACTTGAAACCTTTAATGGTTTCCCTTAAAGTATTCAAACTTGATGGCTTTAAAGTCTTCAAACTTGATGGCTTCCTTCTATAGTCTTCTTAAGACTTTAATGGTTTTCCTTAAAGTCTTCAAGCTTTTAATGGTTTCCCTCAAAGTCTTCAAGCATTTTAATGCTTTATCTTCATTTTTCTCATTTAAATAAATTAATATTTATTTGAATATTTATCCAAATGCAAATTACACCATTTAATTGAAATAAATGATTTTATTTTAATTGAAAATACCAAAATTTCTCCCACTTGCATTTTCCTACAAAATCCACTTGCATGCCTAAAGCCCTTCTAGAATTTTCTAATCACTTCTAAATAACCTAACCCCTTCTCTAAACTTTGTCACATTCCTAAGCAAAAGGGAAGTCACTTCTCAAACCCTCAAAGTCTTTGATAACCATTGAAGGCTTTCAACCTTCAACCACTAAATGACTCAAAATCTTTGATAACCATTGAAGGCTTTCAACCTTCAACCACTTAATCCCCAAAGTCTCCAATAACCATTAATGGTTACCGCAAACCCTCCCACATGGTTAAAACATTTGTTTTGACTCAACCTCTACCCAACCCAAAGGTCTCATCAGGCCATTAATGCTTTGACCATGATTATCTCTTAAACATTTGCACAAAGTTTTATCCTTGGATTAACTCTTAATACAGTGGGTAATCTTAATTTGGACTTGACCCTTAGCCTCTAGATAACCATGAGGTCTTCTTAGGCCTTTAATGCCTCCAACCTCTTCTCTCAACCCAATCCTATGTTGACACTTGTCACCATTTTATTGGTGCCAATTATGCACATGGATCCCCAACTTTCAAACTTGGCCCTTGATTAAACCATTCAATCTTAACCCTTCATTTCCCCATTTCTTCTATAAATAGAACCCTTCTCCTCAAGCAAAAAAGAGAAGCATTAGAGTATTGTTGTTATACTGACATTAGCATAGAGCTTTTTCATAGCATCACTATCTACACTTGCATAGCATTTGCTTATCATATTCAACTATCTTGAATCTCCATATGGCATCCATGGCTAGTGCTAAAAGCTGAGAGCTACACTCATTTGGGACTTGGAGAGGAGAGGAACAAGGGAGGAGCAACTATGAGCATCTTGATTAGCTATTTTATTCTATGTTTATATGCTTTCTATTTCATGCTTAATATCTCTCTTGATATGCATGTTTAGGATAATCTTTTGTTGCTAACACTAACGTTTGTTTCTTGTGCTCTTGTGTGTGTTGCCATCAAACAGATTTTCTAATCTTTTTTGCAAAGCATCAACAATATATTAGTGATTTATGTTAAATGCTCTTCTCTAAAATTGACTATAAGTTAAATGCATGCAAGTTTTCAGGATCTGGATTATGAAGAAATGAGCTCTATTTATAGCAAAAATGGAGCAATGGATGGTTGAGATTGAGTAATCTCAACAACGGTCAGGATTGAATGGTTTATGATCTATGTGAGGACTTTCAATCCAATCCCAGGATGACAAATGTCAACATGAGATGGGTTGAGAGGAGAGGGAATAAGCATTAAATGTTTGACATGACCTGAGGGTTAACTTGAGAGGTAAGGTTAATGTTGAGTTGAGTGAATAAATTCTTTATTCAAAGAATAATGCTTTTATCCAATGGATAAACTCTTATGCAAGAGTTAGTGAGGATAACCATGGTCAAAGCAATAAATGCTTGAAGAGACACATGGGTTACATGAGGGTTGAGTTAGGGGTCAAAGTCCCTAACCATTGGTGCAAGTGGATTTAACCATAAATGGTCATGTAAGAGCCATTAGTGGTTTGGAAGAATTTAGAGGTTAGCTTGTTATACATAGAAAGCATTAAATGCTTTTCAAAGACTTTGGAGTCTTTGAGAAGTGACTCCAAGTTTATTAGGAATGTGACAATAATTAGGGGATGGATTAGGCTAATTAGGAAGGGGTTTAGAAGAATCTAGAAGGGGATTAGGATTGCAAGTGGATTTGGTGGGTGAGGAAAAATAAGATTTTTATTAAAATAAAATTCATTTATTTCAACAAATAGGTGCAAGTTGCATTTTTAGGAGAATGCAAGTGGGGGGATTGAATGATTTAAAATAATGTTTTATTTAATTTATTTAAAAGAGGAAAATGGATTAAATTAAATAAATAGGATTTATTAATTTAATTGATTATGAATTCGATTTAATGAATGAATTAAAATAAATTGAATAATTTATTTAATTAATAGGATAATGTTTGATGATGAATTAATTAAATGTTAATTTAATTAACTGTTGGTTAGTGGGTTTTTAATCAAATAAATAGCAAATATTTATTTAATTAAATTGGACAGATTTATGTGACTACAGAACTATTATTCCTAATTTCCTTTTTATCTTACACCCTTGAGCATTGAATAAAATAGTGTAACCATTGTCACAAATCTAGTTGACACTCAGAAGGTTATGTTTTAAGCCTTCTACAAAGTAGACATTATGAATAGGCATATTATCATCTAATAACAAGGTTCCTAATCCTTTGATCTACCTAGAAGTGTTATCAACAAATCTAATAGATCCTTTGTCATAAATTTCAAGTTTGATAAATTTATTTCTGTCACCAGTCGTTTGGTTTGAACAACCATTGTCAATCACCCATGAGTGTTTCTCTTTGGAATAAAATGTTGTTTGCACAAACATTGATTCTTCAATAACTTTTTCCTCCTTTGGTCTCCAAACTAACTTTACTTTGTTCACCTTTACATTAGATTTTAAAGAACTAAAGTTCTTGTTGTTCTCTCTCTGTAAATCAAGGTCAAATATGCAATACTTGGCTACATGACCAAGTCTATTACAACTATATCATCTTAACTTATTGATCAAACCATAAGAATATTTACCAACAAAGTTTGATCTTCCTCATAAAGCAACTTTACAATCATTTATCTTATGACCATACTGATGACAAAAGAAACAATAGCTAAAGAAATGAGGATTATACCTAATTGGAAATCTTCCATGCATAATAAATGATTCTTTGACAACATTGTTGCTTCTCTTTACATGAAGATCTACATCTTTGTGATCAGATTGATTATTTTTATTAGTTCCTAAGATCTTTGAACTTTGGCCAACTTCACACCCTTTGAGTTTTTTGTTATTTTAAGAATTTTCTAAATTCTTTCTCAACATGACAATTTTAGCTTCCAAGCTTTGACACTCATCTATCTTGGATGCTAATTCTTTCTCGGTCACTTTTTCAACTCTCTTACTTTCCTCAAGCTGTGTGTAAGCCTCATTAATCTTGTTGATCATGTTTTCCTTTTCATTCATGGATTGATATTTTTGTATGAAAGCCTCTTTTTTCAACCTTTTAATCCCCTTAAGAGCACAAAGTAGTTCACCCTCAAGATCAACATCTATTATCTTAGATTCAATATCAGTCTCATGTTCATCTTTATGACTTGCACTTGAACTTGCAATTGCCATAAACAACATTCTTCTTATTTATCAACAAAGTCTTCGGTGTTACTATTAGATACATCAACATACAAAAGTTTTTGTCTTCTTAAAGGGGAACTTTTTTCTAGTTTTAAATGATTTCTTTTTGCCTTGTTTTTCACTACTCTCTTCATCATCATTGGGTTCATCATAAGGACACTTGGCTGCAGAATGTCCTATTCTACCACAGTTAAAACACTTGAAAGGAAGTTTTCTTTAATACTTTCTTGACACCTTTTTAAGTTTTATAGCAAAGTGAGACTCTATAATATCAAAGTCTCCAGAGTGAAAATGGATCTCTTTATTCTTTTTCTCAACCTTGAAGGCTGCCTCTCTATTGGTAGACTCCACCTTACATGTTCTCATTTCATAAGATGTGAGAGCACCATGAAAGTCATCCATATAATAATTGTTTATTGTTGGCATTTTGATGATGTTTTGATTATCATTGATGGACACACACTTTCTTGATGTATGAGTTATGCTCAACCGATAATTGCTCCAACAGGTATTGTGTATTATTGAATGTATAGTCTTTAGACTATCGGTGTTTTGCAGAAAATGGTTTGACGGTCACAGATTGTATGAAGACCGCAAGTGGTATGAAGACCCCAAGTGGTATGAGGATCCCAAGCGGTTCGAGGAGCTCAAGCGGTATGAAGGAACCAAGTGGTAGTTAAATTTTGATCGGAACACTACGATCTACCAATCTTTATTTTTGACAACGGCAATCGGTATATTGTATTAACTGGTATTACTCTGTGATGAGTTACCAACCGGTATTTCTGTAATGTGTTATGAGTTATCATCCACCGACACTTTGGCGGTGTTTTTGTGCCGTGTTACCAAATGTGTCTAGATACACTGAACCTAGGAACTTGTAGTCTAATCCTATTGGACCGACATGAAATCCGTTTCCTTTGTAAGGACATCATGTCTAGGGTTTGCATGTGAGATGCATGTATGAGATATAGAATAGAAAAGGTTATGTGCGATCATCTAAGAGAAGATTAGGTATGTGTGAAGAGATAGAGTGTGGAGATATTGAAGACTGAAGTAATGCTGAAATGCATTAACAATGAGCTGTCAAGGATCTAATTAAGCATACTATGCTATTGCCTAGATCATTCACTTGTTGATTACTAATATCTTCGATAAGTCTAAAACCCTTAACCGGGTAGGCCCAACAAAGCCTTTGTAAATCTTCTAACAAGGTGGTTCACAACTATGGATCTAAAATCCTTTAACATAGTAGTCTTTAACAGGACTTATCTCCTAACAGAGATCTAGATTCCTAACAGGATCTGTTCTGGTGAAGAACATTGTACGACCTTAACCGGTCTGGTTTCTATTCTGCAGATAGTTACTTGTGAGTTTTTGCTCACCGTGGTTTTTCCCGATTGGGTTTCCATGTCAAATATATTGTGTTATGGTGATTGTGCTCTTGTGAGTGAATGCTTTGTTTGCTATTTGGTTTGCATTTATCTTAACCGGTTAATTAGTGAATCTGCTCTACCGGTTATCCGCTAAACTGTTTAAAAGTTTGTTTACAATATTTTTTGGCATACTAATTCACCCCCCCCTCTTAGTATTCATCAATTGGTATCAGAGCAAACCTTTCTATAAGTCTAACCACTTGGAAGGAGATATGGGGGAATATAGTGTGAGGGAATGTACTCATCATCTCACTCAGACTGAGAGAGCCTATGATGAACTCAAAGTCAAGTATAAAGCCTCTTTGGCCAAAAGAAGAGAGCATGCTAAAAAACTGATGGAACTTACTAAAAATAGCTCTTCTGATGAAGCTCACATGGATGCCCTAGTTGAAGAAGTTGAAAAACTGAATGAATCTAAAGCCAATCTGAGAAAGGAGTTGGAAGGACTAACTATCAGAATGTGTCAAGAGCTTGAGAACAGAAGGAAAGCTAAAGATCTGGTAAAAGACAAAGATCATGAGATCTCCAAGCTGAAGCAAGAAATCAGTACCCTTACCACTTATCTCCAAGAAAGTAAAGTGGAAAAAGAAGAAATGCAAGGTGAACTAAACATGGCTATTTCCGAGAATGCAACCTTGATGGAATCCAATGCTGCTATTTCCAAGAAACTTACCGAGTCAAAGGAGATACTTGCCAAATTCAATAAGAGTACTATTAAGCTAGAGCAAAAGCTGGAATCAGCAAAGCTAGTAAAGAATACCACTGGAATTTGTTTCTCTGGGTATGAGGAAGGTGAGACCTCTGGAACAAAAGCTGAAGCATCAAAGAAGCAACCGACATCCAAAGGAAAAGGTAAGAAAAAATTTAAACCTGTTTGCTTTAATTGTCTCAAAGAAGGACATACTGCCAATGTGTGTAGAAGCAAGGCCTACAACAATTTTCCTTATTTTCAAAACAATATGCCTAGATCCAATAGATTCAATGGAAACTGTTATGCATGCAAAAAGTTTGGACATAAAGAATTTGAATGCAGGTCGGTTTTTCACAACATTGGGAGATATCCTCCAAGGACTCAAGGAGTCATCCTGGAACCTTCTGTGAACTAGAATCCCAACTGGTACAATACCTATTACCATTGGTCAGGTGGTTATCAAGCGGCTACTAGTTGGAGAGCAACTTGTTTGATCTGTCGTGGTAGCGATCACACTACTGCAACATGCAGAAGAAAGAATGGTAGTATGAATAACGGACCATGGAGAACACCTAGAATGGTATGCTATCATTGCAACAAATCGGGACACACTGCTAGAACTTGCAGATTGAGAAAGAACCTATCGGATGATATACCGATCACTCCAGAAAGGAAGATTGATGTTGAAACTATTCAGGTGGAAATGAATAAAGCTTAGAAAAAGAAATCAGAAGAAGAGTCACAGGATGAACCTGTTTCTTCACCTAGTGTGGAAGTCTCTGAACCGATAAACTGAGCTTCAGAAAATCTTAGGGGGAACATATCGGTGAAATATTTTGAACCCTCAGTTTATATCGGTAAAGACCTTAAGCAGTATATGTTACTTGTCAGTTGGCAGAAGACTTGAAGTGGTAAAAGGAAAAATTAGGGTTTGTGCCCTAGCGGTGATGCATTTATTATGGTAGGTGAGAATTTGTTTAAAAGGGTTTTTGTCGTCATTTTCACTTATCTATTTTCGAAAGAAGAATATTCAAGAGTAGAGCAACTAGAGCGATTTGTCTAGCAGTTGATGAAATCTTGCGCGAAATCTTGCAACCATCTTCAAGCAATCAGTGAAGAACTCTAAGCGGTGAACTTGCAACCGAAGTGGTGTTTTGTGTGCGACATTGGAAAACCTAAATCCTGGTTTGTGAAGGTATTTTTCAAAATTCTTACTTATCATTTGATCATGGCTTCTGCATCGCACTCTAGTTCTAGTGCACTTGTAGATTCAGCCAAATTTCTTCAAAAGAAAATGAAATACAATGCCTTATCTCAAATACTCATCGGAGTTATTGTTGAGGGAGATATTTCAGGGTATATAGACTATAAATTGGAAGACCTAGGATCCCTAGTGATTCATTCCCAGCTAAGCCTTTTCTGTGGGGATGACAAGAAGATCAAACCTGAGTATAGTGTCCTTGAGAAGATGAAACTGCACAACGAGGTATATTTTCTAGAAGAGTTCATAGAAGAACATATTCGCATCATCCTTAGCAGAGTGCATGGTGACAAGATGTATCTCGAGCGGACCCATGACATCACACCGGAAGCAATTTATGCCGTCACAGGTTTCTGCAATATTGGAGAGGTACTAGCTCTACGGAAGGTCACCAAAACTGAAATGACAAAGCTCACTGGTTCTGTGAGTGACCAACGGGCGATGACCGTCAACACCATCTTTGATGATCTGGTAAAATATACTTGCATGGTGATTGGTTACCGGATATTTTATGCCAGCTGAATGAATTCTATCCCCGCTGTTGCAGTGAATGCTGCTTACAGGATGATCAAGGAAGACACTACATTTGACATATGTACCTGTCTATAGAAGCAATTGCTGTTGAATCTGAAGTCCATCAAACAGGACAATTCTCTGATATTCAAGTTTGGACAACTTCTGGTCGGTTTATTCTTCTACTTTCAAGGTTATTTCCCTAGAGTAGGTGATGTTCAATGGTCTGCTGACCTACCGGTTTCCAGACAAATTAAGGAAAGTCTACAAGCAATAGGAACTGGATATCCTGAGGTTCTTAATAAGTATTTTGATGAATTCAAATGGAAGATGAGCCAAAGAATGAGGATATCTAATGATATTGTGAAGAAGTATGAAGATGACATTTGCTTCACAATAAGGATAGATGACTGCATAATGGAAGTGGTGGAACTAAGAAAGGAAATAGTTGGCCCTATGGGGTATGAAGTGGTGAATGACATGTTGATCGGGTATGCCTCTACCCTACTTGCCTCACCACTGGATGAAAAGAAAAAGAGAACCGATACCTACTTGGAGAGGGTCACACCGATTGAAGAACCAAAACAGAAAAAGGGCAAAGCAGTGCCATCGGTATCTGCACCGGTTACCTCTGTCAGTCCAAAAGTGACCAAGCGGTCACCAGCTAAGAAGAAACTTGAGATCATTCTAGCAAAAGTCTTTGAGAGGAAGCGGAAATCCAGGAATCACTCACCAGAGGAAGAAGACACTGAACCGAAGATTCAAACAAAGAAAACAATGCAATCAAGTAAAAAGACAAAGTCTACTGGTAATGTACCTGCAACTTCAACACCGATAAATATAGACATTTCTTCTTATAAGCCAATGACATATTGTCAGAGGACAATTAAGAACATTAGGAGGAAATTGCTTGATGATTTAAAAGAACATTTTGATGATTTTAATGATAATGAGAAAGAAGAGGTAGAACATGAAATCATTAAATACTTATGTATTAATGATCGGTCACCATCTGAGATTAGATCGGTTACACCAGATTCTTTGTATAATTATTTAGATAATAAATGGCGCATTTCCATTGAAAGAGAACAGGAGATCAAGGAGAAAATTTTTGCACAATACTTTCCTGATGCTTCAAGTTCTGAATTATTTGAAATAATGGATAAGAACAAAGGCATCTTCTTCATGAGAAGGAGAAGACTCGGGCTACTAGAAGGTAAAGCTTCTGAAGTGGAAAAGGACACACATATACATGTTAAAGCTGCTGTCAAAATACACCGGGTATCTGAAGCTACTAAGAAGACTGAACAAGAACTTGACCTATCCTCAGGCAAACTGGATGAGGTATTTGACAGTCAAGGAGAAAGAGTGACATAAAAAATTGATCCTATTGATTTTGATGCATTAGATAATGAGGATGTCACTCCTGACAAAGAGAAAGAGAAACAGGATAAAGAAAAAGAAGAGAAATAGAAACATGACAAAGCAGAGAAAGAGAAACAAGACGAGGAAAAAGCTGAAAAAGAGAAACAAGACAAAGAGAAAGCGGAGAAAGAGCAAGAGGAAAAAGCAAGGCAAGAAGAAATCAAGATGAAAGAGTTAGAGAAAAAGAAAGAGGAAGATAAGAGAAAAGAGGAAGAGAAAAAGAAAGAGGAAGATAAGAGAAAAGATGTAGAGAAGAAGAAAGAGGAAAAAAAGAAGAAAGAGGAAGAGAAGAAGAGAGAAGAAGATAAGAGAAAAGAAGAAGAGAAGAGGAAGGAAGAAGAAAGGAAGAAGGAGGAAGAGAAGAAAAAGAAGGAAGAGGACAAGAAGAAGGAAGAAATGGAGAAGAAACAAGAAGAGGAGCAAAAGAAGAAAGAAGAGGATAAGAAAAGAGCAGAAGAGGAGAAGGAAGCAGAGAAGAAAAAACAAGCGGAGATCAAAACAAAAGGAGGGTAGACTCCTAAGGCAATCGGTGATCAAACCAAACAGGTTGATACCACCAGCCCTATTGATCTAACTCTTGCAAGTCTGACTCAATCGACAGATGAGTTTGAGCTACTACGAAGCATCAAACTTGCACAGGAGAGACTGGAAGAACTGCGAAGGAAGCAAGAACAAGAGGTCATACAAACTGCGGTTGACACCCTTACCAGTCTAATTCCCAGTACCAACCTCCCCAGTACCGACTCCTCTCTATCCAAGCTTAAACTTCTCTGTACCATAGTGGAGGACCAGGTACAATGCTTGGAAGATGTTGTTGAAGCAATTGCAAAAAAGAACCATGAAAAGGCACTCAATGTTGCCTTATTCAAGCAAATGAATGAACCGAGGACACAACTACTGAAGCAACAAAATGATATCAATTTTGCTATGGGTGAAGGTAAATTACTGTTGAGTAAAATCTGCCAACCCCATCTATTTTGTGACGATGTGTTTAAATAGAAAGCTAAACTCCAATCGGAGTTACAGGCATATATTAGCAATTTCAAGATTCCATATGATTCATTCAATACCTATGACAAACTGTTCATCATTATCAGCATCAAACTGCCAAGATGGACTTAGAGATCAGCAACCGGACTCAAGATTTGCAGGAGCTACAACTGCTCCTATTGCCAAGACTGTAGATTCTTCAGAAATGTTTTCTCAACTTGGAAGCTATCACGGTAACTCAAAAGATGAGTACCATTGATGCAATGGAAGAACTGGTATTCCAGATGAAGACTAAAAGTGAGGTTTCTACCTCCTTACTTGAGTCATGGACATTGGCCATGAAAACTTTTATGTAGGACTTTAAATATGTTTTTGAGAAATTTCATTCCTTATTGTCATGAACATCTACTCTATTTTATTATATAAGCAAAAAGGGGTTACTTTGTATTACTTTGTCATTGTTGGCAAAGGGGGAGTAGTGTACATTAAAATTTTGGTGAATGTTACCATTTCATGTACTTTCATGTTACCATTTTGGGGAGTAGTGTACATTGTAATCTTTGCAAAAGGGGTAGTGTATATGCTTAGGGGGAGTAATTTTGATTATGGCATTTTTTGTTGTAAAAACACTTAGATGTCAAAATTTTCCTAAGTGTTGCCATCAATGCCAAAGAGGGAGATTGTTGGTATTTTGATGATGTTTTGATTCTCATTGATGGACACACACTTTCTTGATGTATGAGTTATGCTCAACCGGTAATTGATCCAACCGGTATTGTGTGTTATTAAATGTATAGTCTTTAGACTATCAGTGTTTTTGCAGAAAATGGTTTACCGGTTACAAATTGTACGAAGACTGCAAGCGGTATGAAGACCCCAAGAGGTACAAGGATCCCAAGTAGTTCAAGGATCTCAAGCGGTACGAAGGAACCAAGCGGTAGTTAACTTTTGATCGGAACACTAGGATCTACCAGTCTTCATTTTTGACAACCGGTAATCGGTATATTGTATTAACCGGTATTACTCTGTGATGAGTTACCAACCGGTATTTCTGTAATGTGTGATGAGTTATCATCAACTGACACTTTGGGGGTGTTTTTGTGTCGTGTTACCAAATGTGTCTAGATACACTGAACCTAGGAACTTGTAGTCTAATCCTATTGGACCGACATAAAATCAGTTTCCTTTATAAGGACATCATTTCTATGGTTTGCATGTGAGATGCATGTATGAGATATAGAATAGAAAAGGTTATGTGCAATCATCAAAGAGAAGATTAGGTCTGTGTGAACAGATAGAGTGTGGAGATATTGAAGACTGAAGTAATGCTGAAATGCATTAACAATGAGATGTCAAGGATCTAATTAAGCATACTATGCTATTGCCTAGATCATTCACTTATTGATTACTAATATCTTCGACAAGTCTGAAACCCTTAACCGGGTAGGCCCAGCAAAGCCTTTGTAAATCCTCTAACAAGGTGGTTCACAACTGTGGATCTGAAATCCTTTAACAAGGTAGTCTTTAACAGGACTTATCTCCTACTAGAGATCTAGATTCCTAACAGGATCTATTTTGGTGAAGAACATTGTATGACCTTAACCGGTTTGACCTTAATGGGTCTGGTTTCTATTCTGTAGATAGTTACTTGTGGGTTTCTGCTCACCGTGGTTTTTCCCATTTGGGTTTCCATGTCAAATATCTTGTGTTATGGCGATTGTGCTCTTGTGGGTGAATGGTTTGTTTTCTATTTGGTTTGCATTTATCTTAACCAATTTATTAGTGAATCTGCTGTACCGGTTATTTGCTAAACTGTTTAAAAGTTTGTTTACAGTATTTTTTGGCATACTAATTCACCCCCACCTCTTAGTATTCATCATTTATATCCTTTTCTTCTTCTATTGCAGATGTTTTGGAATCATACTTAGATGGCAGTGATCTTAGGACCTTATTTATTACATCTTTATTCTTTACCTCTTCTCCTAGACCATGAATAGCATTGACAGTTTCATCAACCTTAAGAAGGTAATCTTATATCTTCTCTTCCTCATTCTTTTTTAGCTTTTCATACTTTTCTCTCTGATTTTGTATTTTGGCCCACTTCACTCTATCGTTACCATAATAGATGGTATTTAGTTTATCTCAGACTTCTTGTGAAGACTTACATTGCATAACTTTTACGAAGACATCTTTAGACATACCACAAAGTATAGCATGCTTTGGCTTGGCATCGGTTTCAGAATCTTTTTTACTAGCAACATCAGTGGGTATTCTAGGAGGAACAATATAACCATTTACAACTAAACTCCACACATCAACTCCTAGAGAAACCAAGTAGGTTTGTATTCTAACCTTCAAAAAAGCATAGTCAATGCCATCAAATAGAGGTGCTTTTGCAACTGAAGAACCTTCTTGTGTCATGATTATAATTATTTCCTACCAAGATCAACCTAAGGCTATTAGACCTATTATAAGGAACTTGACTACTTTGATACCACTTGGAATACTTCAAACCACTGAGAGGGGGGTGGTGGTGGTGAACTACTGGTCAATAAAACTTAAACAAATGACAATTAAATGTTCAAGACCAATAGCACTAAAAAGCATAACATTCTATAAAAATAATAGTGATAAGGCATGCAACAATCCATTGATCGTACAAACCATAGATACACATCACTTGACATAGGTATTTGAGTTGAAAACCCTAGAAGGGTAAAAAACTATTGTGAAAGTAAATTTTCTTATGCCTCACTGGGCCCATAAACCTCACTAGTTACATTCAGGGCACCAACCCCCTTACAAGTTTAAGAACACCAACCCCTTACAAACTCAAGAATGCCAACTCCATCTATGTAAAAGACTAAAACACACAACATACTACTCTTCTTACATTAACATCATTGGTTACATATGGATTTTAACTCACAATTATATCTCTCACTCCTCTCTCCAAATACAAAAATACAATGACATAAAAAAATGTATGACCTCTACTGTACATAATTACATCCCTACTATTCCAAAACCAAAGTGTTTCATTCTCAAACCAAAATTATCTTTTCTTTCTGTGATACCATCTGCATTCATAGATCAAATACAACTCTTATCAACACAAGCATTATGAACATCATTAAACCCTTGATCAACTCCTTATCTCGGAAACAAAAAACTATACCTTGTACATTCTACAAAATTAAACATTAACATGTTAATAAACATTCATACGGTCTGTAGAAGAACCGTTCTCTCTTTCAATGCGCATTCCGACCTTCATCGAGCAAGCTTCATCATTTTTCAATCTTCATTGAGCAGTTAGAAGAATCTATTATTTGCAGAATCAAACTAGTAACCACCCATCAATCTTTTGTCATAGGAACTAGTTGTTGATGTTTGTAAACTCGAACTTCATACCCGCATATGCTAGAGATTGAATATCAACTTTTGGCATGGCTATAAAGGTCATATTAAGAATTAATATTATTGACACTCAGGACTATGTTGTTTATTATGATCATTAAAGTGTTGGAAATATGTTGAAATTGCTTATGTGTTGTCATTGATGTCAACACTGTTCTATTTATATTGTGCTCTGATAAATGGTTTATTATCTGCATTAATTGTTTAATTTGTGGAAAACTGATTCATCTCCTCCTCTCAGTTTTCCTCTGGTATTAGAGATTCTAACAATTGGTATCAGAGCGAGGTCCTCTCTGCAAAAGCTTAACCGCTTAAGGAGACCCAATAGCATCAACTTCTACATTTAATCCCTACCAGAAGGAGAGTCCCAGATTTGATGGTACAAATTACAAAATATGGAAGGAGCGAATGAAGATTCATCTGAGATGTCTTGGAGATGAAGTTGGGAGATAACAGAGAAAGGGTATATACCTCATGATCCTAATTCTGGAACTCTGACACCTGCTGATGAAAAATAATATTGATAATGATGTCAGAGCGAAAGAAGCATTGTTAAGTGCCCTATTTGATGAGAAGCTGTTGAATGTCATAGAGATGGAAAATGCAAAGCAAATCTAGTTGGAGCTTGAAACTCTTAATGAAGGCAACCAAGTAGTAAAGATTGAAAAACTTGAAGGTTACTAGGTGAGATATGAAACTTTGAAGATGAAGAAGATGAGAAGATAGGTTCTTTCATGGATAGAGTGAATGTGATTGTCATGGGAATCAAATGCTGTGGTGGAAATGTTAATGAGGACGAGGTTGTGTCAAAGATTCTGAGAGTTCTACCCTCGACTTACAAGATGAAGGATACTGCAATAAATGAACTTCAGACAATGTCAAATACCCTTGTTACCAGAGATACATTACTTGGGAAGTTGACTTCTTTTGAACTTGAAGAACTTGGAGATCAGAGTGCTACAAAAACTGAGACTGCATTTAGAGCATCTTCCTCCGGTAAGAAGAAGATAGATTGGAAGGAGTTATATGCTAAAGATTTGGAAGACATTGAAAGACAAGACAAAGAAATTGAAGAGTTGGAAGCCCTAATTGCCAAAAGAATCCCTAAAGGACAGGCTAGAAGCAAGTATGAAGGAAAAGTTCCTTTTAAATGTTTTCTATGCAATAAGATTGGTCATTTTGCTTCTAGATGTCTTGAAAGAGCTACTAGGAATCAAGAAAGATTTATGAGGAATTATAAACCTAATCCAAAATATTAGAGCAGAGCTTTATTTAGAAGGAATAAGGATAAATCATGTTATTATGCTGGTGATGATGATTTTGGTATTACTGATGATGATGATGAACCTGCGAGTGGATCCGGTAATGGAAGCTCCAGCAAAGATTGGGTCTTTATTGCTATCAAGGATGATTCTCCAGAACCTATCATTGCTACAAATCATACTGAGGAGAAAGCCCTAGTTGCTAAAATTGAAGAGAAGGATGAATGGGTTATAGACAGTAGTTGCTCACATCATATAATTGGTGATAAGAGGAAATTCCTGACTCTGCAAGAACTTGGTGGTGGACTAGTTAGATTTGGAGACAACAAGGCATGTAGGATCAAAGGAAAAGGAAAAATATCCTTGGATGATAAGACTAATATTGACAATGTTTATTATGTTGAAGGTTTGAAGACTAATCTTATGAGTGTAGGTCAGATGGTGGATAGAGGATTTCATTTGCAATTCAAAGATGTAAAATACAAGATTATCAATAGATTTGGTTTGGAAATTGCCTCTGGAACTCAGAACAAAGGAAATATCTTTCATTTGAACTCCGGTGAGAAGGCTTGTTTGATTGCTTAGATTAATGGAAGCTGGCTATGGCATAAGAGGATGTGTCACGTGAATTTTGATTGCATAGTGAAGATTAGTTCAACACAGGTTGTCAGAGATTTGCCTAAGATTATCAAGCCTCATAATTCACTATGTAGAGAACGTTAAGTGGATGAGAAAGGTAATAATCAGATCAGATCATATGACTGTGGACCAAAATATGATATTGTCAGATCAGAACTGGTTGCGCAAGAATCAGTTTAGAGCATTGATCCAGTTGCTCCGGTAACATCAGAAAATTCCACAGTGATTGTTGATGAGCAAAAAGAGTCAGAAAGTCAAGATAATTCAAAGACTCCCAAGTATGTAAAGTTGAATTATCTGAAGATTAGATCATTGGAGATAAGAGGAAAGGTGTGATGAAAATAAGAAGGTTAGTTGTTGAAGAGGTATGTTTAATTTCTCAAATTGAACCAGAATCTTTCAATGAAGGAAGTAAATATGAGAATTGGGTGAGAGCTATTGAAGAAGAATTGAATCAGATAGAAAAGAATAAAACATGGGAATTGGTTCCTAGGCCTAAAGATAAAAATGTTATTGGAACCTGTATGCGAGAAAAGCGGGGTGATGAAACTTAAAATGTAAAATATATGAAGTTCAAAGAGGCTTGTCCACACACCCACAAGACTTCTTGGTGAAAATTATGGAGTCATGAAGAATGACTCAACTTCCCAAGGTTGGTTCCATGGTTCTCTATCTCACAAGGTCCCTCAAGCCAATTTCTTTGCTCTCAGATCACTGAGCAAAGTGGTTTAGGGATGACAAATGCAAGAACGAGGGATGCTTATGATTGATTTAGTTATGAAAATGCATCCTATCTATGCATGATTCTACGAATGTAATAAACTAGATTATGAGATGACAAGATTAGTAGCAATACTATCTTAACATGATATACTAGTTTATGAGTTAAGCTAATGATAAAGGAAATAGTCTAAAATGCTTATTAGAATAATTCCTATTACAAAGAGAAGCTAGATGTGTTAATAAAATTGAGCATAAATGAGATACTTAAAGCTTGCATGGATCCTTAAAATGGAGGAATGAGAGCTCTATTTATAGTGAAAATAGGGCAATGGATGGTCAGGATCGAAAGAGTTAATCAAGGGTCAAGTTTGAAAGTTGTCAATCCATGTTTTCAATTTTCACCAATGAAATGGTGACAATTGTCAACATAAGGTTGGTTGAGAGGAGAGGTAAGAAGCATTAAATGCTTGAGAAGACCTCATGGTTACCCTAGGAGGTAAGGGTTAAGGTTAGGTTAGGGTTATCCATTGGATAAAGCTTTTACCCAAGGGGTAAACTCTTGTGCACAGGTTAAAGGAATAACCATTGTCAAATAAATGCTTGATGAGACCCTTGGGTTAGATGGAGGTTAAGTTAGTCAAAAAGTCTCTAACCATGCCACTAAGGTTTAGTTAACCATTAATGGTTTGAAGACTTTGGGGACAAGTTTGTAAGAGTCCTTCCAGATTTGGGGGTATTCAACAAGTTAGCTTGTTGAATGGATAAAGGCTTTAATGCCTTTTGAAGACTTTACTCCAAATTTGAGAAGTGACCTCCTCAAATTTAGGGGTTTGGGGTTAATTGATTAGGATTAGATGGATTTTAGAAGAAATTAGGAATAGGGTTTAGGATGCAAGTGGGAGATGTAGGAAAATGCAAGTGGGAGAGGGAAAATAGAATTAATTAAAATAAATTACTTTATTTCAATTTTGTTGCAATTTGAGAAATTGAATAAATTGGATTTATTCAATTTGGGGTAAACTATTAATTAAATGTAAATTTAATTAAAAGGTAAGAAGAAGGGTTTTAATTAAATAAAATGACTTATTCAATTCAATGACATAAAGGGCTTAAGTGAATTTAACTAAATAAATTGAATAATTTACTTAATTAAATAGAGGAATGTAGGTGATTTAGTTAAATTAGATTTAACTAAAATAGAGGAATGAACATAAAATATTCATTTAGGAATATGGTCATTTTTATACGTCTACATTTTGCCCCTCTTTGAAGTGACGTGTGTGCACATGTTGATTCAAAGAAAATGATGTGTCATCATGATTTAGTTATGATCAATTTTTATGTTGTTTTGAGATTTTCATGTCGTGCCCCAGATTTGATAAACGATGTTGATAATGCCCCCTCGGGAGATGAATCAAAAATTTTGAAAATTTGATTTGATTTAGATTATTTTGATAAATTTCATTGCATTGTAAAATTTTGTCTATGTTGAATGTGGTAATTTGATTCATCTCCCGATATTTCCATTTGGTAGGGTTGTAGGAGACACCGTGAGCAATTTTACGCGTCGCTCCATGTAAACCTAATTTTGATTTACCCTATATAAAGGGAAAAAGTGATTTCTTTTGTCTCATTTGTGCTTGTTGACCTTGGAGAAAGTGATTTTTGGAGAGAAGTCAAAATGTCGGTTCCTAATGCTTCGCATCGATTCGAGCGCATTCGGAGGTATCAGAGGCCTATTGCGTATGGAGCACCAGTAAGTCAACCTTTTTGACCCCTTTTGGATTTTTTATTTTGTCATTTTTGATCATGTTTTTAATTTTGTCATGCAGATTTGGCGGTTTAGCACGTCAGGGTCAAGAAATAGTGCGTACGATAAGTTTCGTAGCGCGCAGGGTTTAATGAATAGGGTAGCATCCAAAAAGTGTAGGGTAGCGCTTAGGGTTAGGTTAGCGCACCGGGATCACAAGGTAGCGCAAAGTGTAAAATGGGTAGCGCATAGGGTTTCTAGGAGGTCGCAAGGGTAGGGCTAGATAGCACGTAGGTATGACCTAGTGTATAGGGATATATATATATATATATAGCGCAAGAAAAAAATAGAATAGTGCATAGGGTAGTTTAGTGCTTAGGGTTAGGTTAGGTGGCGCTTTGGAAGAAAAGGATAGTGGATAGGGAAATTTTTTTGTATAGTGTGATTTATGAATGAAGAAAATTGGTAGGTTGATGCCAGCTTTGTCAGGATAGGTGCAAATTGCCGATCTGTGTATGAGTTGTCCAATAAGACTTCTGATATTTATTTGATTTGCAATTTTTTCAAGTTGATATAGATTTGATGCAGATTTAATATGAGTGTTTTTTATATGAATTGTGGAGCTTGAGTTGCTTTACAAGCTGCATTGATTGTGGAACTTGAGTTGTTTTACAAGTTGATATGGATGTGAAACTTGAGTTGTTTTACAAGTTGATATGAAACTTGAGTTGTGTTACAAGTTGATATGATTGATATGATGTGGAACTTGATTTAGATTGTCAAATTTTCAAGTTTTGATATGAATTTGATTTTGGTATCTATGTTGTGATGAGGAAACTGATATTAGAATTGTCTTGCTTTTTGACAGGAGTGACTTGGAGTCGTTCAGTCATGTTGCGATTTTTGAGACCGTGGTCATTGATACCACGATTGACATAGATAGATAGAGACATTATTGAGAGGTGTGGCTTGACCTCGTTGTTAGATATGCCTCGGTTTACCGTGAACCGGGGTTTATTGACAACATTGGCGGAGAGGTGGCACAGTGATACAAACACCTTCCATTTGGCGATAGGCAAGATTACAGTGACACTTGAGGATTGTTACCAGATTCTACGGATTCCTGTGGTAGGTGCATTGCTACCCTATGAGTAGACTGAGGAGGGTGGGACTGAGGCACTTCGCTGGATCTTGTAGGATGATACTGTTTGTGGGTATGAGATCCCTTGGCAGGAGTTCTTGGATTTGGATAATGCTCCTCTACCATCAGTGCTGGCAAGTTTCATAGGTGGTTTCTTATGTCTCGACCGTAGGTTGAAGGGACTAGCAGTGGGGTGGGGATTGGTTCTGGAGGATATGGTGACACAGGGTCATCGATTTGGATGAGGGTCGGCTTTGCTGGCCCACTTATACAAGGATTTACATCACGTGGTATACCTAGGTTATGACAGTTTATCAGTTGGAGTGACACTGCTACAGGTATGGGCGTGGGAGCATATTCCCGCAGCTAGGCCCCTGCTGGAAAGAGATAGGCCTTTTGGGTGTGCGTATGCATATGGATACAAAGGGATAGTTGTCCAGCGTAAGCTGGGCCAACTAGAGCACTGGAGGAGAGTGTTAGATGATATTGATACGGTCATCTGGTGACCATAAACAGGTTGCGAGGTATGGGCCAAGGATGGGATGGAGATGCCCTACGTTTATATGACTAGATATTTGATAGGGCAGTTGCCCTTTGTTATTGAGAGGTTTCTGCATAGCCGGGTGTTGTGGCAGTATGGTTGACAGTAGGAGATTCCACAGGGAGCATGCCTATATGCTCAACGGAGACAAGACATTCCAGATTGGGGACCTATGATTGATAGCACGACGGCCATGGAGGAGTTCTTTCATTTAGCCGACCAGATTTGGGATTATGCCCCTGAGATTGTGGATGCAGGGATGACTGACGAGTTCACAGGACTGTTCGCAGCGCGTGTAGTGGCCAAGATATCGGATCTAGTTGAGATGATTTCGGCTTTTGATGACGATGAGGAGGTAGATGAGGGAGGTGGTGATGGCGGAGATGGTGGAGGAGGTGGCCGAGGTCAGCGAGGAGATAGATGGAGATTGGATCGGGGGAGGAGAGGAGATAGGGGTGGAGATGGTGGTGGTAGGGGGATACGGGCACAGAGAGCTGTGCGGTGGGCTGTGATGGATAGAGGGAGAGGAGGTTTGGCTATCAGAGCTGGGGGTGAGGAGAGGGTTGGGGAGGTGATAGCAGTAGTGGGAGGGTATGATGACATCATACGACGGGCCCACAGGAGGAGGTCAAATGTGCTACCTCCACCAGCACCGAGGATAGGTAGAGGGACAGGGGGTACCCCTTCATAGGTACCCCTGCAGATGTAGATTTTGATGCATCTGCAGGATGCACAAATTAATCTCTGCAGTTGTCAGTGCAACAATTGCAGACATAGTTGCTGGCACATGAGCGTCAGATTACTCAGCTGACCACAAAGCGTGATACTGAGATAGAGCATCGAGGTTGAGCAGAGGAGCTCACATCGAGTTTGTAGAGAGCTGCAATAGGTGGTCCGATGAGAGACACCTTGAGAGAGCTGGCTTTGAGAGCCAAGGAGGCAGAGTACTACCAACTTCATTATGAGGATGTGGTGCCTGGGGAGCGTCGAGTGCAGAGTTTTACAGCGTCGAGATCGAGTCGATCTTGAGAGACTGGGTCAAGGTCAGAGAGCATAGGCATGACAGGGCCTTCTAGACATGATCCACCTGGAGATCTAGGTGCTGGGACATCTGCAACAAGACCGTCTCCTTCAAAAGATAGTCATACCTGAGAGACATCGTCTCTATTGTATTTTGATCATTTTGTTGTATTGGCACAAACATGACATATTTTGTATATTGATCATTTTTTGAGATATATATATATACGACACCATTTTCTTTGATCCTCATGTGATGTGTTATGGATTATGTTTTCTACATGTTGTTGTTTATTCTATGATGGTGCAATGCTTGCATGTGATGTGATCTGTGATGAATATGATGTGATAATGCATGATGTTGTGAGATGTATCTTGAAAATGAGATGTATGAGAATGATATGTTGTGAGATGTATCTTGAAAATGAGATGTATGATAATGATATGCTGTGAGATGTATCTTGAAAATGAGATGTATGATAATGATATGATGTGAGATGCATCTTGAAAATGAGATATATGATAATGATATGATATGAGATGTATCTTGAAAATGAGATGTATGATAATGATATGATGTGAGATGTATCTTGAAAATGAGATGTATGATAATGATATGTTGTGAGATGTATCTTGAAAATGAGATGTATGATAATGATATGATGTGAGACTTATGCCAGTTTTAAAATGATTTGAAACTAATTGATTTGATATGCAATTAATTGTAAAATGATATACAACTAATTGTAAAATGCTATGCAACTAATTGATTTGATATGCAACTAATTGTAAAATGATATGCAACTAATTGATTTTGAGCATCCTCATTCTGTACTTGTCATCCTTGTATAGCCACATATTGTTTGCTTTCTTTGTATGTATCATCATTGAGCATTGATTAATTTTGGGATATGTTGAAAATTTATACACGCATAATGGTATAATTGAACCATAATGACCTGAGAAAAATTTTCATGATTTTTTATTTTGCAAGACAGCACAAACGTCAAGGTATAATTGAACTAGGACAACCTGAGTGCGGATTGCGTAGAAACAGACAAGATTAAATCATTTGTATGCGTAAAGTGGAATCATGTCTTCAGTGATATGTTATGAATCACGTCTTGAGACAAGTATTTACACAGTACAGATGATCGCCTCATACACAAAAAACTAAGAAAATATTGGAGTCCCCACGACGTTCTCTAGCTTTGAAGCATTGTTGAGAAAATTTAGAGGATCCAACAATTTAAAAAGTTCAAGTGAAAAAATAGTCAAAACTTTATGCAAGATGCAACATTTGATACTTCAGAAAATCATCCATCATATTTTGTGAATCCTGTTAAGCGATCAATGTTTTCCTTTTCCTTTTGCGATTGTGCGAGTGTTGTTTGCCGGATATGATGTTCTGAGTTTGCGACAAGTTTTGACGGCTTGAATGTGCTACAAGTTTATACTTCCCCTAGTCAAGTGTGCTTCTAAATGTGGATTGTACAGTGATTACCAAGCCATGGTGAGATGCGGTGAAAGGATATGTGGATAAACCAGGATAGTGACTACGCTAAGTATGTCCTGGATGGATATTGTGATAAAAATGTCGGGCAATGGCCGATAGTGCTTTACTGTGGATATAATGGTATGGATATAGATAGAGGAGTTGTCCTCTCACAATAGCGTCTGCTGCCAAGTTTTCACCAGTTGCTTTTATTGTACCTTTTTATTTACCTTTTTCTTCATTTTTTAATATTTTTGATTTTTTGACTTTTCCATGGATTAGATAACTCAAGTGTAGCATTTCTTCAGATGGATGTTGTTAGTTGGTTCGTCAAGCACATCTCCTTCTGAAGTTGTTAGCTGATAGGCGCCTGATCCATAAGCTGATATAATGACATAGGGACCTAACTAGTTAGGTTCAAACTTCCCTTTCTTTTCCTGATCTTGCTGATTTCTAGGATTTTCCTTGAGTACTAGGTCACCAATTTAAAAAATTCTGGGAATGACCTTGTGGTTGTAGCTCCTGCACATACGTTGTTGATATGCTTTGAGATGAGTGTAGGCACGTTGACGTCTTTCATCTAGAAGCTCAAGCTCTTGTAGTCGGTTAACTCGATACTCTTCATCTGGAATTAGGCCTTTTAGAGAGACTCTGAGAGATGAAATTTCTACCTCTAAGGGTAAAATTGCTTCAGATCCATATACCAATGAATATGGTGTAGCTCCCGTTGGTGTGTGGATGCTAGTTCTGTATGCCCAAAGTGCTGGATTGAGTTGTACATGCCAATCTTTGCCTGCATCATTCACTGTTTTCTTTAGGATTTTTAATATTGTCTTGTTGGATTCTTCTACTTGACCATTTCCTTGCGGGTAGTAAGGTGTAGGAAAATGATGTTAGATTTTGAATTTTTCACATAGTTCTCGCACATCTTGGTTTTTGAAAGGTCGTCCATTATCTGTGATGATGGAACTTGGAATGCCATATCTGCAGATCAGATAATTAAGGATAAAAGAGGCAATTTGTTTCCTAGTCACTATGGTCATGGGGACTACTTCAATCCATTTGGTAAATTATTCCGTTGCAGTTATAATGAACTTGTGTCCATTTGAAGATGAAGGGTAAATTTTGCCAACCAAGTCTAGTCCCCATTAGAAAAAGGGCCAGGGGTTGCAGTTCCTGTGCTGGTGCATGTATAAGATTGCCATGGATTTGGCATTTAGGACACTTCTTCACAAAATAATAAGAGTCTTTTTCCATTGTTGGCCAGTAATATCCCATTCTTAGAAGCTTTTTAGAAAGAGTAGTACCACTTGAATGTGTGCCACAGATACCTTCATGAAGCTCATGTAAAGTAGAGTCAGATTCATTACGATCAAGACAACGAAGAAGAGTACCATCTAGACCTCGACGGTACAAAGTATCAACAGTAAGAGTATAACGGGCAGCTTGTCAGATAAAGTTACGTTTTTGGTTTCAGGACAGGTCAATGGGTAGGATATTGTTCTTAAGATAGTCGTAGATCGGTCCATATAACAGAGAGTTGGAACCGGTCAAGGTATAGATAACATGGGATTCTGAATGGTCATAGGCTGGGGAGAACAATTGCTCTACTAGAAACTCGTAACGACTCTGTTGCTCTGGAATTTATAGTAGTGAAGCGATAGTAGCCATGGCATCAGCTGCTCTGTTGTCTAACCTTGGTATTTGCTCGAAGGTGACGTGTACAAAATATTGTTTGAAATCATCCACCATTCGCTTGTAGGGTAACAACTTGTCATCCTTTGTCAGATAGTCATTGTTGATTTGATTGATGACTAGTTGTGAACAGAGACTTTTAATTCTGTGATCCTCCATTCTACGACCATTTTGATGCCTATAACCAATGCCTCATATTCAACAATGTTATTTGTGCATGGAAACATAAGCCTATATGATCTTGGTATAGTGTGTCCTTCAGGAGTGATGAACAAAATGCCAACACTTGAGCCATGTTGCGTGTAGGCTCCATCAAAATATAAGGTCCATTATTTGGTGGAGATAGCAAGAACGTGTCGGTCTGGAAATTCGATCTCCATAGTTTGTTTTCCTGGTAGTGGTGTTGCTGCCAGTTGATCTACAATTGCTTGTCCTTTGATAGCTTTTCGCTCTGTGTAGTGGATATCAAATTCACTGAGGATCATGACCCACTTAGCCAATATGCTTGTAAGAGCTGCTTTATTGAATAAATATTTGAGAGGATCAATTTTTGCAACTAGCTTAATTGTGTGAGCTAGAAAGTAGTGTTAGAATTTTTGAGAGGCAAATATCACTGATAGACAAGCTTTCTCAATGAATGTAGAGTTGAGTTCATATCCGTTCAATGTCCTGCTGATATAATAGATAGCTCACTCTTTGCCCTGTTGATCTTCTTGTGCTAATAATGCCCCCAGTGATATGTCTATTGTTGAAATGTAGAGGACGAGTGGCTTCCCTGCTATTGGTGGTACTAGAACTGGTGGGTTCATTAGATATTGCTTGATTTGATAAAAGGATTCAGCACATTTGGCTTCCCATCTGAACGATACATTTTTATGTAGAAAATGATTGAATGGGAGACTTTTATCTGCTAGTTGAGTGATGAATCGCCTGATTGATTGGAGTTGTCCTTGTAGAGATCTAAGTTGGCTGATGTTCTTTGGTGGTGGCATCTCCATAATGGCTTGTACCTTTGCTGGATCCACTTCAATACCTTTAGCTGAAACTATGTAGCCTAGTAATTTGCCCGATGTAACCCCGAAGACACACTTCTTAGGGTTGAGGCTGACTTGGAATTTTTCCAATATATCAAAAATCTTTTCTAAGATGCTTAGATCTTCTACTCTAGTGAAGGATTTAGCTAGTAAATCATCTACATAGTCTTCAATGAAGGTATGCATCATGTCATGAAAGATTTTTGTCATTGCTCGTTGATAAGTTGCTCCTACATTCTTTAAGCCAAAAGGCATGACATTCCAATAGTACATTCCCCATGGACAGGTAAATGATGTTCTATCTTGATCCTCTGGGGCTATCTTTATTTGATTATAGCTTGAAAAACCATCCATTAGTGATAGCATTGCATGGCCTGCTGTGAGGTCTACAATTATGTCGATACTGGGCAAAGGAAAGTCGTCCTTTGGACATGCTTTGTTGACATCTCTAAAATTAGTGCAGATTCTGATACTGCCATCTGGTTTTGATACTGGTACAATGTTGAAAATCCATTCAGCATAGTCGATAGGTCGAATAAATCCGACGTCTAATAGTTTCTTCATCTAAGCTTTAACCATGAGTGCTACATGTGGATTCATCTTTCTTAGTTTTTGCTTGACTGGCTTAGCTCCTGGAGAAATGGACAAGTGATGCATGATTAATTGTGGATCAATCCTGGTTATATCTACATATGACCAAGCAAAGTTGATAGGCTTTTCTTCAAAAAATTTAATAAATTCTGATCTTTCTTCCTCTATCAGAGATTCTGCAAGGTGTATAGTTTTGGTTGCTTCTGTAGTACCAATGTTGATTGATTGAGTGGGCTCAATCAATATGGGTGATCGCTCATGATAATGCTCAGGAGGAGTGTCAAGTCTCTCATCCTTAGGTGCCTTAAAAAGGTTTTCACCCTCAGATGCATCCTTTATTTTTACTTTTGTGTGATCTATTGCTGCCATTGACTGGTTTTCAGCAGCAGATCTTTTAGTTTGCTTATTTTTGCGACTGAGAGACTTGGCACTCCCCTGATTGCAGATGTCGTTACTTTGTTCACTAGTAGAGTCTGTCTCTGGGGTAACAGTACATAAGTAATGAATAATGGATTCATCATTCGGGAAAATTGGTATATCAGGAGTTTCAAGCTCGTCCCAATCTATGAGGTCAGGAAAGACAAGTGGTAAGGAGTCGTTTGGTGGATCAAGTTCTGCGGCCGTAAGTGTCAGGACAGAGGTATCATTGTGATTGGCTAGGGTGTTAAAGAAGTTAAGGATTTCATCGAGGTCTTTGATGGTATCATCTTCCGCATAGAATTGCTCATAATGTCACTGCTCTTTTTCCTTGGCGTCATAGATATTTTGTGAACCAAATTCAAGTGGTCTAGATTCTGTATTGCATTCTTCTTAAGAGATGGGTGTATTACTATCATTTGCATAAATATCTTCAATAACATTAGAACAGCTGCCCCATTCATATTCATTGGAATCAGTCTCAGAGGTATTATCCCAGATTCTAGCAGTGCTGTGAAATGGTATGTTGTAGGGTGAGAAGAAGTCTTTGATAATTGAGACAAGTTTGACAGTTTTCTCTGATTCTGTGTCAGATCTTGTTTCCACTCTTTGCATTTGTTCATATACTGTCTCTCCTCGGGGATGAATGATGTAATCAGGAGGTGATTCTTCTTTGTTGGATATTGGTTCTTGAATATGATGTGCTTCTGCAGTAGATGCTTCTTTCTTTTGATTGATAGGCTGCCTTTGACATTGCTTTTGTTCTTGATGCTCATGTTATTTGCATATTGTCTCAGCTGACTCAAACAGTGCCTCCTGCCAGGAGTCTTCTTTGTATTTCTTCTTTACTTTCCACTAAGGTTTTTGATATTTGCGTGGTTCCCTCCTTGGTAGTAGAGTGAGTTCAAAGCCTAATCCTTTTTTGTCTTTACTGAATTGTGAAGGAGGATCTAATGGTTGTGTGATGCCTTCCTTTAGCTTACCAATAGGTCCTTTGCCATTGTATCCCATTTTCTACATGATTAAGTAGCCTTTTCCATACAAATGTGTTGGTATAGCTACTTCCACAGTAGTTTCTTTGTCTTCTTCCTCATCTTTGTACAACCAACTAAGGATGTCCTTTTCCTTAGATTCATGTGCTAGAGTGCCGAGTTGGATGAATGTGCCATCAAACTTGGTGATGGGCTAAGTTTCTTGATGTGCTGATGCTGTAGGTAATCCATGAGATCTAGGTGATGTTGGTAAGTTGGCCAAACACATGGGTTCCAAAGAGTATTCTCCCATGCCTTGTTTTTTGATTTTCATTTTCTGCTTGAAATCCATAGATAATGATTTAGACTTTTCTTGTTGAAGATCTGGTGTTGAGGAATTTTGTTTATCTCTATTATGTGGAACCAAGCTGTCTTGGGCTGCCCCCATAGCATTACAACGTTGAAATGGATTATAATCAGCTGATATAGAAACCTCCTGCCCATTGTAGGGGAATTTAACACACTAGTGATAAGTGGAGGGTACCGCTTGCATTTCATGTATCCAAGGTCAACCTAATAAGATATTGTATGTGAGGTCTATGTCTAAGACCTAGCACATAGTATCCTTTCGTATTGGTCCTACTTGAATTGGCAACACCATTGTTCCTTTGGATGATCTTTCTTCATCATCATATGCCTTTATAGTGATCTTTTTGCATGGATCAATAGACTCCTCAGAGAAGCCTACTGCACGGATAAGTTTTAAGGTACAAATATTAAGTTCAGCTCCTCCATCTATTAATACCTATTTAACTTGGTGTTTATAGGCCATGACTTCAATATGGAGTGGAGTATTGTGTGGATGGCTCAATGAGATATTATCATGCTCAAAAAAAGTGAGGTTATGAGGCCCTATCATATGAGCCACCATGGCTTGGAATTTGTCAGCATCTAGATCTTGAGGTACATTTATTTCTAATAATGCTTGTTCCAATATGTCTTTGTGTTTTGGTGAAAGTTTTAAAAATTCCAGTATAGATATTTGAGCAGGATTTTTGCACAGTTGACTCACTAGATCATATTGAATTTTGGGTACGGTGTTTGTTATTGACATATGTCCCTTCAAGACATATTTTTGAGCTCTGGTTGTTACGTTGATGGATTCATGTTCACGCCTGTCTTTGATTGTGATAACATTGACTTGATTGTCCTCAACTGATATGTGATTAATGGTGTTATTATATATGTGATTGATACAAGCTCCACGTGTATCATTTGAGGTTGAAGCTCCATCCTTGTTGTAGTTTGGAAGAGGATTCTTGAAAGCTCCGTGGTCACCATTTGTCTTGAGGCCATCGACCGTTATATCACCTGTATCGATCATGTCTTGAACAATGTTTTTCAGCCTCATGCAATCATTTGTTTGATGACCTTTGTTGCGATGAAAATCACAAAAGTGTGAGTCATTCCACCAGGGTGGTTTGATTTGTGGTTCAAAGTTGTTGATTGCTGGTAAAGAGATAATTTTGTTTGCCACGAGTTTTTAGAAAGCCAACTCCAGTGATTGCCCTAGTGGTGTATAAATGCATTTTGGAAAGTTGTTTGCATTACCCCGTGAGTTTGGATTAGGACCCCTATTGGTGTTATTATTTTGGATATTGTTGGTGTTGTTTGTGTTGAGTTGATTTTGATTGGTGTTTGGTGCACCAATGTTAGTGCCTGGGTTAGCACCTTTGGGATTCTTTGTAGCTTGAGGACTACCTAATAATGCGAGCATGGGTTGCTTTGATTTTGGATCATTTGATTCATTTCCTCCTTCATTTCCACTATTTTTGTTTCTGGTCCAGAATCTGGATTTGTCCAAGTTGTTGTTGTTTTGGTTGTTGTAATTGGATGAACTTGTTCCTTCTTTGAAAAATTTCAACGTTCCCTTTTTGACACATGCTTCTTCTACTTGGATGCCATTCTCAATCAATTTAGCAAAAGATGGTATGTATTGGAGTTTGAGTCTGTAACTCATCTCACTATTCAAGTTGTCGATGAAAATTTCCATCTTTTCCTTTTTGGGTACATCATGAGGATATCTTGAAACCATACGCCGCCAACGTTGAAGGAATACCATGAATGTTTCATTGTTTTTCTGTTTGGTGTTACAGACGTCTAACATGGTGATAGCATGTTGAATGTTATAGGAATATTGAGTTATGAATTTGTTGACTAGTTCATCGAATGATCTGACAAGAGGTGTGATTTTGGATAACCATTCCATTGTTTGTCCGCACAAGCTTCTTGGGAATAACCTCATCAAATAGGTGTCATTATGGACGAATTCAAGACTCATTGTGCAAAATTCTCGAACGTGATCACGGGGATCACTTTTCCCATCATATTTGTCAAATTTGGGAATGTCTGAGTTTGGAAGAAAAGGTACCATGTTCAATCTTTTGTCAAACGGATAAGGACAAATTTCAGTTAATGAATACCATACTGTCGTCCCTTGTTGCATGTCTTGCATTTGTCTTTGTAGAATTGCATTTGTTGAGTAAGAGCAATCAAAGGTGCATTATTTTGTCAAGGGAAGAATTCTTCCCTTGCATTAATTCTAGGCCGCAATGGTGTATGGAATGGTATGTTTTGCTCGGGGATGTTTTGCTTAGTTATATTTTGCTCAGGGATATTTTGCTCAGGGGTATCTTGCTCACGGTCACGTGTTTCTTCCTCTCTTTGTTGTTCTTGATATTAGTAATGTTGAGATCTTATTTTAAAAATGTCTGTGTCAAAGTCTTCAGGAATTTTAACTCCTTTGCTTGTGAGCATGAGTAAGTATTTTTCCTTGTCATTTTCCATGAGTCTTTCCACAAGTTTTTGAAATGAAGCACTCTCTTGACATTCTTGAAGAAGTTATTTAGAAATTTTGGTGTCCTCTAGGTTTGGACGCTCAAAAGGATTTGATAATCTCCGATTCATGTTGGATTCCAGTTGCATTTCACTTTTCTTGTTTCGTTGAGAGTGAGTAACGACAGGCATCTAGTAGAAGCTCTCTGTGACAAAAGGAACGAACTCTTCTTCAATGTTTTGCTCAGGGGTTGGTGGTTCAAATCGAGGTATGTTATAAGTGATGCACTCGTCGGGAAAGAAGGCTGGATTGATCTTCCCTCCTTGATTTATGTGACTGAATGCTGATTTTTGATAGAATGCCCTACTCCTCAAGGGTTCCTTGTCAAATTCGTTTGTTTTGTTTCGAAGATACAAGCATATATGACGAAGAAATGTGCAATGAGATTTGAAGAGTTGGCAATTGATGTATAAAAATTTATTTCTTTTGGCAAGTTTCGAAGAACTTGGTTGTTGTTTCTTCAACTTAGTGTTATGATAAATATTCTTTCTTCTCAGAATATGAGGATTAGTCATGCACAAGCGATCAATGGTGTCCTTTGATTTGTTTTGGATTCAGTTTAGCTTGTTTTGGAAATTTAAGTCTTACTTTATCAAAGTGAAGGTTTAGATGCCCCTCACGACAAAGTGCGTCAAATGATATGGAATACGAGCTTTCCCGATATGGAAACTCGATTTGACAACTTAGAGTCTTAAACAAGTGTGTTTTGGGATAAAAATCTATTTGGTTTAAAGGACCTGTTTGCCACTTGTGATGATGTTTCCTAATTTTGATAGGAGGGATGTTTATCTTGTGACTAGTTTCAGATTTTCAGACAACTTTGCTTGATAGAAATTTGCTTGTAGAAATAGCTTTTGATACTCTATTTTTGGTTTTCTGATTGATGAAGTTTAGGCTGATGAAGGAAAGCTTTTGAAATTGCTTTCAAAATTTTCAAAATTGACCGCTGTTTTGCCCCTTGTTTTTCTGGTTTTGACTATGCGCTAGAATAGAGTCGCAATGCGCTATAAAAACTTCTCTATGCGCTAGCAAAAAGACTCCACGCGCTACGTTGCCCCTTGATACGCGCTAACTAGTTAATACTGTTTAATATTGCTTCAGCTTTGGTTCAAAAGGTTATGCACCAATATGGGCCACCTATGTGCTAATAGTTAAACCCTATGCGCTAAAGTTTGACCTCTACGCGCTAAGCTGATGCTTCAAAGCGCTAAACTGTTTTCAAAACGTGCTAACTGCCACTGCTTGCTTTTAGATTCTTGTGAAGCGCTACTGATAAGACTTAATGCACTAAAGAGAAGATTTAATGTGCTAAAAGATGGTTCCTACGTGCTAAGAGGTTGCTCTTATGCGCTAAACTGCCCTGAAATATATTGACTTGGGTGTTTTCTATAATTTTGGAATTTTGGTTTGAGTTTTTAGTGCTGATAGATGATTTTATGAAATAACAAATGAAATCACAACACCGAGGAGACAACCATTTTGCTTAATCTTAAAAATAAGTGTATGTTCTGCAAGGATGTGTTCGAATCCCTAATGTTTCAAAAGGTTTAGATACAACATGCATTTCAATTAGACTCTTTATTCAAGGGTCATAAGCAATATCATAGCCCACTAGTCTCGATACTCCATCAGCTCAAACAACCGTGTCACCCCCTAGGGGGCGCCTGTTTTTTCGCCTTCTGCTAGAAATTAACCCAAAGTGAATTTCTTCATAATTGAGTAGTTATCTTGGGAGATATATGGTGAGCGATCTTGGGGGCAGATTCTTCCCCACCCTTGCACTATGATATTGCAAATGTTTGGTTATTGACTCGGCTCAAAGTTTCTGTGCTAAGGTTCATTAGCAAGCTTCCTGTTCGGTCGTCAGTGATAAAATCCCTCAAGAGGTTTCCCAACCTTTAGAACAAAGGCTTTACGTATCGTAAAGATACTGGGGGAAGGCTAATCGCTACGTGCAATCGTTGAAAAGGACTTTCATCACTTTCCATTTTTGATTATAGTGGGTCGAAACACTTGGCTTCAAAGTTGTTTCCCACTTAGGTCGTTCCCTTCACACCGGCCAAAAATGACTTTAAGATTTTTTCAACCCCTCGGGAAGGAAGGCCTGCTAAAGGATTTATTGCTTGAATTAAAGAAATCTTTAAGAGTGGTTTGGCTTTTTGATCACCCAATTAAGGGGAGAGCATATACCTTCCACTTTTGAGACGAAGCACGCAAGTTCTTTTTAGCCCTTCAAAGCAATGATTTGCTAATCCTATATGGAGATGTTGCTCTAGAAAAACATGGTGTTCTTTTTAACTTTTCAAGGCAACAATTTTTTGATCTAAAAAGAACTTGGTCAACAAAATGAACACGATTTTCGTCAACAAAAGAAATCGATCGAAAGGGGAATATCTTCCCTTTTTAGTTGCAAAAAGACTTTTGGGACCTTGTGTGGTTCTTTACTTTGCTAAAACCTAAAATGGATCCTTTTATACACCAAAGGATGGTGAAGTTATTTTTAATCCATTTGTTTGCAAAACTTGAAAAAAAAATAAAAAATTTAATTTGTTCTCTCTTTTTAAAACCCAATTTGAAAATTTTCACTCCTAGAAAAGTAAGAAATTTTTTGTTTTGTCGTTCTTTTTAAAGCCCAAATAAAGTGAGTTCAATTTTAACAAGAATCAAAAGAAGTTTATATCTCAACTAACTTAACTAAGTTAGTAAAAACCTAAACTATTTAATGATCTTAAAATCAAGCTCCTATCTACAAGAAATTTGTTAAAACCCTGCAAAATACCAAGTAAAATTGTTAGAAAATCTGTGGATTTTTGTGGACTTCAACAAGTCTAATTTTTACATTTGGTTACAGTTTTTGGTTTTGCCTCTGTCTGTGATGTGCTATAGAAAAAACTGTATGCGCTACTGTATAGCCAAGATGCGCTATCAGACAGACCCGATGCGCTAAGTTGTTTTCCAGATGCGCTAAGTTGTTATTCTTCCACGCCGAGACCTATAGGAAAATGTTAGTGAGGATGATGCGCTAAAGTATGATCTTCACGCACTAGGAAATGAGTCCCATGCATCAAACAGTAGTCCATATGCGCTAAGGGATGTTCCCTACGCGCTGATTCTTGTTTCCCGCGTACTTGCAAAAGTGTTTATTTTTAAAAACCGATTTGATTAATGGGGTAGAGCCCCACGGTGGGCACCTTAAATGTATGCAGGAAAAGCGAGGCGATGAAACTTAAAATGTAAAATATATGAAGTTCAAAGAGGCTTGTCCACACACCCACAAGAGTTCTTGGTGCAAGTTATGGAGTCATGAAGAATGACTCAACTTCTCAAGGTTGGTTCCATGGTTCTCTATCTCACAAAGTCCCTCAAGCCAATGCCTTTGCTCTCAGATCACTGAGCGAAGTGGCTTAGGGATGACAAGTGCAAGAACGAGGGATGCTTATGATTGATTTAGTTATGAAAATGCATCCTATCTATGCATGATTCTACAAATTTAATAAACTAGATTATGAGATGACAAGATTAGTAGCAATACTATCCTAACATGATATACTAGTTTATGAGTTAAGCTAATGATAAAGGTAATAGTCTAAAATACTTATTAGAATAATTCCTATTACAAAGAGAAGCTAGATGTGTTAATAAAATTGAGCATAAATGAGATACTAAAAGCTTGCATGGATCCTTAAAATGGAGGAATGAGAGCTCTATTTATAGTGAAAATAGGGCAATGGATGGTCAGGATTGAAAGAGTTAATCAAGGGTCAAGTTTGAAAGTTGTCAATCCATGTTTTCAATTTTCACCAATGAAATGGTGACAATTGTCAACATAAGGCTAGTTGAGAGGAGAGGTAAGAAGCATTAAATGCTTGAGAAGACCTCATGGCTACCCTAGGAGGTAAGGGTTAAGGTTAGGTTAGGGTTATCCATTGGATAAAGCTTTTACCCAAGGGGTAAACTCTTGTGCAAAGGTTAAAGGAATAACCATGGTTAAAGCAATAAATGCTTGATGAGATCCTTGAGTTAGATGGAGGTTAAGTTAGTCAAAAAGTCTCTAACCATACCACTAAGGGTTAGTTAACCATTAATAGTTTGAAGACTTTGGGGACAAATTTGTAAGAGTCCTTCCAGATTTGGGGGTATTCAACAAGTTTGAATGGATAAAGGCTTTAATGCCTTTTGAAGACTTTACTCCAAATTTGAGAAGTGACCTCCTCAAATTTAGGGAAAGGGGATAACGGATGGGTTAGGGGTTAATTGATTAGGATTAGATGGATTCTAGAAGAAATTAGGAATAGGGTTTAGGATGCAAGGGGGAGATGTAGGAAAATGCAAGTGGGAGAGGGAAAATAGAATTAATTAAAATAAATTACTTTATTTCAATTTGGTTGCAATTTGGGAAATTGAATAAATTAGATTTATTCAATTTGGGGTAAACTATTAATTAAATGTAAATTTAATTGAAAGGTAAGAAGAAGGGTTTTAATTAAATAAAATGATTTATTCAATTAAATGACATAAAGGGCTTAAGTGAATTTAACTAAATAAATTGAATAATTTACTTAATTAAATAGAGGAATGTAGATGATTTAGTTAAATTAGATTTAACTAAAATAGAGGAATGAACATAAAATATTCATGTAGGAATATGGTCATTTTTATATGTCTACATTTTGCCCCTCTTTGAAGTGACGTGTGTGCACATGTTGATTCAAAGAAAATGATGTGTCGTCATGATTTAGTTATGATCAATTTTTATGTCATTTTGAGATTTTCATGTCGTGCCCCAGATTTGATAAATGATGTTGATAATGCCCCCTCGGGAGATGAATCAAAATTTTTGAAAATTTGATTTGATTTAGATAATTTTGATAAATTTCATTGCATTATAAAATTTTGCCTATGGTTAATGTGGTAATTTGATTCATCTCTCGATATTGCCATTTGGTAGGGTTGTAGGAGACACCGCGAGCAATTTTACGCTTCCCTCAATGTAACCCTAATTTTGATTTACCCTATATAAAGGGAAAAAGTGATTTCTTTTGTCTCATTTGTGCTTATTGACCTTGGAGAAAGTGATTTTTGGAGAGAAGTCAACATGCTGGTTCCTTATGCTTCGAATCGATTCGAGCGCGTTCAGAGGTATCGGAGGCCTTTCGCGTATGGAGCACCAGTAAGTTAACTTTTTTTACCCCTTTTGATTTTTGATTTTGTCATTTTTGATCATGCTTTTAATTTTGTCACGCAGATTTGACGATTTAGCGTGTCAGGGTCAAGAAATAGTGCATACGATAGGTTTCGTAGCGCGTAGGGTTTAATGAATAGGGTAGCATTCGAAAAGTGTAGGGTAGCGCATCAATAGGTTAGGGTAGCGCTTAGGGTTAGGTTAGCGCATTGGGATCACAGGGTAGCGCAAAGGGTAAAACAAGTAGCGCATAGGAGATACCTAGCACATAGGGTTTCTAGGAGGTCGCATGGGTAGGGCTAGATAGAGCGTAGGTATGACCTAGCGCATAGGAATAGATATATAGCGCAAGAGAAAAATAGAATAGTGCATAGGGTAGTTTAGCGCTTAGGGTTAGGTTAGGTGGCGCTTTCGAAGAAAAGGATAGCGCATAGGGAAAATTTTTGGTATATTGTGATTTGTGAATGAAGAAAATTGGTAGGTTGATGCCAGCTCTGTCAGGATAGGTGCAAATTGTCGGTCTGCATATGAGTTGTCCAATATGAGTTATGATATAAATTGATTTGATTTGCGATTTTTTCAAGTTGATATAGATTTGATGCGGATTTAATATGAATCTTTTTTATATGAATTGTGGAGCTTGAGTTTTTTTACAAGCTGCATTGATTGTGGAACTTGAGATGTTTTACAAGTTGATATGGATGTGAAACTTGAGTTGTTTTACAAGTTGATATGGATGTGAAACTTGAGTTGTGTTACAAGTTGATATGAAACTTGAGTTGTGTTACAAGTTGATATGATTGATATGATGTGGAACTTGATTTAGATTGTCAAATTTTCAAGTTTTGATATGAATTTGATTTTGGTATCTATGTTGTGATGAGGAAACTGATATTGGACTTGTTTCGCTTTTTGACAGAAGCGACTTGGAGTGGTTCAGTCACGTGAGCGATTTTCGAGACCGTGGTCATTGATACAATGATTGACACAAGCAGATGGAGACATTATTGAGAGGTGTGGCCTGACCTCGTTGTTAGATATGCCTCAGTTTATCATGAACCGGGGTTTATTGACAGCATTGGCTGAGGTGGCACAGTGATACGAGCACCTTCCATTTGGCGACAGGCGAGATTATAGTGATGCCTAAGGATTGTTACCAGATTCTACGGATTCCTTTGGTAGGTGCATTGCTACCCTATGAGTAGACTGAGGAGCGTGGGACTGAGACACTTCGCTGGATCTTGCAGGATGATACTGTTTGCAGGTATGAGATCCCCTGGTAGGAGTTCTTGGATTTGGATTATGCTCCTCTACCATCAGTGCTAGTAGGTTTCATAGGTGGTTTCTTATGTCTTGACCGTAGGTCGAAGGGACTAGTAGTGGGGTGGGGATTGGTTCTGGAGGATATGGTGACACAGGGTCACCAATTTGCATGGGGGTCGGCTATGCTCGCCCACTTATATAGAGATTTACATCAGGTGGTATACCTAGGTTATGATAGTTTATCAGCTGGAGTGACATTGATACAGGTATGGGCATGGGAGCATATTCCCACAACTAGGCCACTGGCGGACATAGATAGGCTTGTTGGGTGTGCGTATGCATACAGATACAAAGGGATAGTTGTCCAGCGTAAGCTGGGTAAACTAGAGCACTGGAGGAGAGTTTTAGATGATATTGATACGGTCATCTGGCAACCATATATAGGTTGCAAGGTATGGGCCGAGGATGGGATGGAGATGCCCTACGTTTATATGACTAGATATTTGATAGGGTGGATGCCCTTTGTTATTGAGAGGTTTTTGCATAGCTGGGTTCAGCGACAGTATGGTCGACAACAGGGGATTCCATAAGGAGCATGCCTATATGCTCGATGGAGACAAGACATTCCAGATTGGGGACCTACGATTGATAGCGTGGTAGTCATGGAGGAGTTCTTTCATTTAGTCGACCAGATTTGGGATTATGCCCCTGAGATAGTGAATGCAAGGATGACTGACGAGTTCGCAGGACTGTTCGCAGCACGTGTAGTGGCCAGGATATCGGATCCAACTGAGATGATTCCAGCTTTTGATGACAATGAGGAGGTAGATGAGGGAGGTGGTGATGGAGGAGGAGGTGATGGCGGAGATGGTGGAGGAGGTGGCTGAGGTCAGCGAGGAGATAGAGGGAGATTGGATCGGGGGAGGAGAGGAGATAGGGGTGGAGATGGTGGTGATAGGGGGATACGGGCGGAGAGAGTTGTGCGACTGGTTGTGATGGATAGAGGGAGAGGAGGTTTGGCTATCAGAGCTGGGGGTGAGGAGAGGGTTGGGGAGGTGATAGCGGTAGTGGGAGGGTATGATGATGTCAGATGACAGGCCCAGAGGAGGAGGTCAGATGTGCTACCTCCACTAGCACCGAGGACAGATAGAGGGACAGGGGGTACCCCTTCACAGGTACCCCTGCAGATGCGGATTCTGATGCATCTGGAGGATGCGCAGATTAGATCTCTACGGAGATTTTGATGACATGATGGCACTACAGGTGGTGCATTCTTTCTTGGGAAGAAATTGGTTTCATGGATTAGCAAGAAACAATCATGTACTTCATTATCTACTATTGAAGCTAAATATATAGCTATTGCAACTAACTGTACTCAGATCTTATGGATGAAGCAAATGTTGAAGGATATAAGGGTAATTTATGATGAGCCTAATTTTATTCACTGTGATAATACTGCTGCTATTTATATGTCGAAGAATCCAGTATTTCATTCCAAATCAAAACACATTTCTATAAGGTATAATTTCTTGAAGGAAAAGGTTGAAGCAAAGGAAGTCAGATTGGTATATGTGCCTACTAAGGAACAATTTGTAGATATTCTAACTAAACCATTGCGTAAAGATTTTTTTGAATATCTCAGAGATCAGTTGGGGGTCACCACCCCTCCAAGAGAGACTTAGAGATGCAAGGATGCATCAATCCGGTGAACTTATCATCTTCTGATCCGGGTTGATGGGATGATGCTGCTACTTAGGGGGAGTAGTCAGTTGCTTGGTTTGGCATCAACCCTTTGTCATTGATGTCAAAAGGGGAGAGGTGTTCATGTGAAAAACTAAAAATCTTAGGGGGAGAGATATTTTGTTGGTTCTTGATTGTTTGGGGAGAATGTTGGCATTGCTTGGCACTTGGATGTTTTTGACATTCAATGTTGCCATCAATGTCAAAGGGGGAGATTGTTGGAAATATGGTGAAATTGCTTATGTGTTGTCATTGATGTCAACACTATGCTCTGGTTGGATATGGTTCTATTCCGGTTGGTTACTACTATCCCCGTTGGTTCCTGTTCCAGTTGGACTTGGTTATCCGTGATTCTGATATGGTATGATTAGATTGGTTTTTTCAGTTTTGGATGGTTATTCGGGATGGTTATATGCTTGTCACATTCAGTTGGTTCATTTGGTGCTCCGAAAGCTATCACTTATGTTCCGGATTACCTTTTGATATTTCTTGTTATCAGTTGGCTTTACCAGTTTGTGATATTCGATGATTTGGTTGTGATTTTGGTTCGGCTTATAGAAATGGTTCCTAGCATGCTGAAGGCATTCTTGATTGTGTCCTGATTGTTTGGTAGCTTAGCATTGGCTGGTGTGTTGATTTGGTGGTCCTATTTGGATCTGGTTGGTTATTCTGTGTTATTTGCACTGAGGGTTTCTACCGGTTGGTGAAACGTGTTGATATAGGTCTTAGCAGAATTTCTGACGGATATAATTGTTTGGGAATTTGAATTAGGTCCATGCTATGTAACATAAATCATAATATTGGTCTGGTGGTATCGTGTGATCATTTTTTTGTAATTATTGTTTATGGGTTTAGGGTTTAGCCGACCTTATTATCAAAGTTGATGATTTGTATTTATAGGCGATATATTCACATAATTTGGATACCGATATGGTTATGTCTGCATTATCAGAGAGAGGTAATTGTGCGAACAAAGATATATCATTCAGTGAAGGGTTGTGAAGGATTTAGAGTTGCAGAGCATACATCTGTGTTGAACCAGAACTGTATCAAGCATTAGGAGATGTTGTTTTCACAGTTCATTTTCTCTGGATTGTAGTCTGATGTTTATGTAAGTCAGTGAGACTTCCCTTTTTTGATGAGCATTGAGCTCTAGGTGGTTGGCATGATTGCAAGTGCAATCTCCATTGTAATTATCTCACACACTATTGCAGAAGTATTATCTGACTGTGGGTAGGGTTTCCCATCGTGGTTTTTCCCTTTACCGGGTTTTCCACGTCAAAATATTGGTGTTGTGTGTTCTGTGCTTTCATGCTTTATCTTTCACTGTGCTATTTATATTGTGCTCCAATAAATGGTTTATGAAGAAGTTGAGAAAGTACAACTTCTGAGATCCCAAGAGCATCTGTATGCAAGAATACCCGTCACAAGAGAAGATTGGAGACTGAACACAAAAAGGCTATGAAAGAGAGATTATCATTCAGAGAGGGAATGAAAAATAAAGTTACAATACAATCCTTATGATAGGAGTATGAGAAACCCTAAAGATGTGCAACCCTAAAGAGATAAAGAGTATTTAATAATTAGAATAATTATTAAATATCTACAATATTATTAAATGCCTAAGTTTTAGCTTAAGCGTAGAGTATAATAGACTAATAATGAAATAAATAATTATTAGCTAATACAAGATAACTCTAACACCCCCCCCTTAAGATGAACTTAGGGAGTAGCTAAAAACACTAAATGAAGGAAAGCAAAAAGAAACTACAAGAAAAAGGCAAATTTGGGTCCCGACAACAAGGCCTGATGAGGTACCCAATCACAACCAAATCTCTATGAAACAAAGAAATAGAGAAAACCACATGGGAAAAATTTTTGCTCCAAAAAGAGATGGGAAAAGCATGCAAAAATAAACATGAAGGAAGGCAGACCTCAATGAGACCCCCCAAGGACAACTTCCTTCACCCCAAGCATAGAGTGCAACTGAAGATAGCACACAGATGCAAAAGGTTTAGTGAAGATGTCAGCAACCTGCTCCTTTGTAGGAATGTACTCCAAGATGAGAAAACCATCTTGAATCAATTGTTAGATGAAGTGCATGTGAAGCTCAATGTGTTTAGACCTTTGGTGCTCCACTAGGTTGCAGGAAAGGTGAATGGCACTCTAATTGTCACACCAAAGAATAGTGGGACTATCAGGAGGGAACCCAAACCCAGTCATCAACTGTCAAAGCCATAAAACCTCCTGACTAGCTAACACCGCTGCTCGGTACTCAACCTTTGTAGATGATAATGCAATAGAAAACTTCTTCTTGCAAGACCATGTGATATGACCAAAACCAAGGAAAAAAACAAAGCCAGAAGTAGACTTTCGATCTTGAGCATCACCAGCCCAATCTAAGTCAGTGAAGCCAACAATGTGAGGGGATCCTAAAGTATAGTGAATGCCAAACTGTGTAGTGCCTCGAATGTACCTCAAAATATGTTTGGCTTCTTTCCAATGGCTCTCATGAGGATCATGGGAGAACCGAGAGACAAGACCTACCACAAAAGAAATATCTAGGCGGGTATGGGTCAGGTACAACAAACTGCCAACCAACTACCTATATAAGGTAGAATCCACCAAAGGTGTAGAACAAGTGGTAGACAAAACAACACCTAACTGAAATGGTGTGGGTGCAGGCTTGCAAGTAAGCATGTCAAATCTGTGAAGCATATCAAGAGCATACTTCTGTTGAAGTATGGAAATCCCATCAGAAGACTGAATAGCATGTAGGCCCAAAAAATAGTGCAGAAGGCCAAGATTTGTCATCTCAAACTGCTCCATCAAGGCTCGTTGAATATCCTGAATCAAGGAGGATGAGATACTGGTAATGATAAGATCATCAACATAGAGAACAAGAATAATTATATCATCTCCTTGACATTTGAATGTAGACTATAGGATCTAAATGACAACATGTAAAGAGTGTGGAAAGCAAGAAGGAGTCCATCTTCTCATACTAGGCTCGAGGAGCCTATTTGAGACCATATAATAAACGTCGAAGTCTGCAAACCAAAGAGGAATCTTGCACAAATCCCTGAGGTTGCTCCATATAGATCTCCTCACAAAGGTCTCCATGCAAGAAAGCACTCTTCACATCCTTCTGAAAAGCTGTCCATCCTGTGAAGCTGCCAGAGAAAGTACAAAGCAAATAGAATTCATCTTGGCAATACGAGAAAAGGTCTTAGAGTAATCAATACCCTCCACCTCAGAAAACCCCTTTGCAACAAGACGAGCCTTATACTTATTAATAGAACCATCTGTAGCATACTTGGTACGATACACCCACTTGCACCAAACCAACTTTCTTCCCTTCGGAAGAGAATAAAGATCCCAAGTATGATTCTTCATCAAAGAAGAATACTCCTCATCCATGGCCCATCCCACTCTAGGTGACCGGTCACCTCTGAAAATTTCTGAGGATCATCCGAAATGGTATGAATCAAAAGAATAGAACTAGATGTCTATACACAAGTACGATGAGTGTCAGTAGGATCACCTGCCATAGAACCAACAACATCAACTGTAAACCAGACCCACTTGAGCAAAGCCTAAGCAGCGGGTGGTGGTGAAGGTGGACCATCATCTGCATCATCCTCAAGGAATAAGGAATCCTCAAAAGATGAAGAGGGAGGAGGAGGCAGTGAGGAAGAAGTTGTTGATGGAGAATCCATCTGAGGAAGGTGCTCATCAAACTAGACATCCTGCCTAAACAAGACCTCTTTGGAATCAGGATCAAACAACCTGTACACCTTAACATCCTCACAGTAGCCAACAAAAATGAGTGGTTAGCTCTTCCTCTCTGTGGTTTTCCTCTAAGCATCTAGAATAAATGCTCAAGCCTCACTACCAAAAACTCAGAATGAAGAAACATCAAGCTTGACATGGGACCAAGTCTCCTCAGGAGTCAACTGGCGCAATGCCTTATGAGGCAGCCGATTCTAAATATAGGTGGCACAATTAACTGCCTCAGCCCAAAAAATAGGCTGCATAGAACGTGACTGAAGCATAGAATTGGCCATCTCCCTTAGTGTTATGTTCTTTCTCCTAGAAACACCATTCTGCTGAGGGGTGTGAGGAACTGATAACTGATGCTGCAAACCATGCTTTGTGTAGAAATCTGTAAAAGCCTGATTCACATAGTCTCTCCCATTATCTATGCATATCCTCTTTATAAAAAGACTAGACTGCTTCTCTATAAATGTCTTAAAGACTCGAAATGAATCAAAGACATCAGACTTGTACTTAAGAAAGTACACCCATGTGCGTCTGGAGAAGTCATCAATGAAAGTGAGCACATACTTGGACCTTGAAAAAGATGGAGTCGAAAATGACATAAGATCACTGCGGATCAAATCCAAGGGTGCCTTAGCATGGGTGGCTCTACCTATAGGAAAAGGATCATGGTGATTCTTGCCAAGTGCATAATCTCGACATACACCATCAGTATAGGATATCTGAGGGAGCCCAATAACAAGTGCATTTGTGCTCATCTATTGTAAGTATCTGTAGTTGACATGGCCAAAATGCTCATGCCACAGTCTGCTCATTGAATCTGAATGTGCTATAAGAGAAACACCTAAACCAAATGGACTCTCAAAGCCATCAAACCGATATAACCGAGAATCAGGATCAACACTGCCAGTAGCCACAACCAAATCAGGATCATGGAGCTCTCGAATAACCACATCATGTGGTGAGAGCTCAACCGTTTTACCAGAGCTAGAATGACAAATCTAATAAACAGAGAGGAGGTTCGTAGAAATGTCAGGAACCAAAAGAACATCCTGAAAACAACCACCTATCAAGGAAATAGAACCTGAACCTAAAATTGAAAGTTGTGTTGAGTCACCAATTGCAATAGATAAAGTAATACTATGAGCAAGTGAGGTAACAAGCTGCAGTGAGTGTGTCATGTAGTGAGAAGCCCCAGAATCAATAATCCAAGTGGATGTAGAAGGAATAGCTCATGCAGAAAGAGCATGTCATTTCCCAGTAGAAGAGGAAGATGGAGGTTGAGGAGAAATATGATGCTGTTGCATGGCTGCCTCCAAGGCCTCTAATCGTTTCTAACAACGAGAAACTGGATGGCCTTCTTTGCCATAGAAACAACAAAGTTCATTTGGCTTCTTCTTAGTCTTGGAAGAAGACTCACCGGACTTAGAAGAGTGCTCATGTTTGGGATAGGACTTTGGTTTGTAATCAGACTTAGGTGGTGGCTTGGAGGGATACTCACTACTGGTTGAATCCTTCTTAGGCTTCAGTTTCTACTTCTTGTTTTCTTTAGATGTCTGAGCAACCAATGCTTTCGGCTTTTATCCTATGAGAGTGTCCAACTGAGATAGGTGAGCCTGCTCATGAGTCAAGTGATCACATAACACATCAAAAGTAGGCATGGTGAAGTGTGTACCCAATGCATCCATAGTAGAATAAAAGGTGGAAGCAAATATCTGATAGGGACCTCGAAGCTTAGAGAGAATCAGGTAGATATATTCTGGGTCTGTCTTATTTTTACCACAACTATGAAGGATAGATCTGGTGGTTTTGAACTTGTTCAGAAAGTCCTCAATGTGAGGAAAAGATTCAGGTAACAAGGAAGAGAACTCTGCCTCAATCTGTAATGCTCTGAACTTATGGACAGTACTAAAGAGTGTTTCAAATTTGGACCACATAGCCTGAGGAGTGAGAAAACCATCGAGGTGAAAAAGCAAGTTGTCTGAAACATGTAAGGAGATGACACCCATAGCCTCATCCATCTTATTCCAGTACTGAAGAATATCAAAAGGACACTACAACATTGGTTGATCCACATCCAAATAGGACCACAACCCCTTGATCTGAGAATCCTCGTCATACGAGCTTTCCAGAGGTGATAGTTCTAGGATGTAAGAAGCTCAACTAAAGAATCTGCCATGTGTACCTGTATTTGAACTTGGACCCGCTCTTGATTTTTTTAATTAAGTGATCTTTTAGACTAGACAGAAGATGCAGAAGGGTTTTTTTTTTTTAATAGTTTAGGTGTTTTGATTTTCTGAAGTAAATTATAAAAAATAACACCCCCCCACAATATGTAAAACAAAAACCCAGTACAATTTGATAGCTAGAAAAGAAGACAAGAGCAAAGAAAATGTGATCGACACTATCTTGTGTACCTAGTGATTTTTATAAAAAAAATAACTCCAAATCTGAGAAATCTCCAAGACCTTTCCGATGCCTATTCGTTTTCCAAAAATGGAGTCCATTTGCCCAAGTTATGGCTCCTGGAGTGCAGAAAAGAGCGCTACCTTGGATGACAAAAAACAAGTACCAAATGAAAAAATCAGCAAATCTCACCACCTGATCTGAGAAGGGCTTGAAAAGAGATTTTTGACACCTATTTGTTTTAAAAAATCCAACTCCGTTTGCCCAAGTTATGGCAAAAAAACCTCCCCCCAGTCAAAAGGGCTTGCAAGAGGAGGAGAGGTGGCAGAGAGGGAGAACGGGTTGAGCGGCGGTGGAGATCGGGAGGCGGTCGGGTGGTGCAGAGGGAAGCCCAATGACAACCAGGAAAAGGCGGTCGAGCGCTGGCAGTGTTGAGCAAGAGGCCGCGGGTGGAAGTCAGAGGGCGCTGGTAGCCGCAGGCGGAAGGTAGCGGGCGCTAGCGGCAAAGAGTAGGCGGTCGTGGGAACTGCCGACTGCTGAAGCTGGTCGCGATGGTTTAATAAACCACTAGCAGCTAGTGGTAATGACAGTGGCCTGGGCATGCCATTAAAAGGCCCAAAAATAAAAAATTTTGTTTTTTTAAATTTTTTTTAAATTTTTGCCTCAAAAAACGTGCCTACAAAGGGCAAACTCAATTTTTTTCCAAAGAGATAATGTTGCCCAAACTGGACAAATTTTATATGAAAATGGGGGTTTTTGGGTGTTTTGAGCTCAATGGTGAGGTCCTTTTGAGCTCAAAACTGTCAGAAACAAAAAAGATACCCCACATCCAAACTAAAACCTCTGAAAAAGAACTAAAACCCTTGCCTCCAGAGAAAAACTTCTGAAAAGAAATCAGGGTCAAGCAACAACAGATGAAAGCTCTGATACCATGAAGTAGTTGAGAAAGTACAACTTCTGAGATCCCAAGAGCATATGTATGCTAGAATACCTATCACAAGAGAAGATTGGAGACAGAATACAAAAAAGGCTCTGAAAGAGAGATTATCATTCAGAGAGGGAATGAAAAATAAAGTTACAATACAATCCTTATGACACGAGTATGAGAAATCCTAAATATGTGCAACCTTAAAGAGATAAAGAGTATTTAATAATTAGAATAATTATTAAATATCTACAATATTATTAAATGCCTAAGTTTATCTTAAGCATAGAGTATAATAGACTAATAATTAAATAAATAATTATTAACTAATACAAGATAACTCTAACAGTTTATTATCTTCTTTAATTGTTTAATTTGTGGAAAACTGATTCACCCCCCCCCCCTCTTTGTTTTCCTCCAGTATCAGAAATTCTAACATAAAGTTCTTGTCATTGTAACTAATTTTTGTCACAAGTTCCTGTCGCACATTTTTTCTGCTTCTATCACCATGATTATAGGAGGCAGAACTTTCATTGCAAATCTTTAATTACAAACTTCAATTATTATTTTTGCATCAAAACTTCAAGGGAACATACATTACTGATAAACAATACTTCTTATCACTCAACAAACATATTTTCAAATAATGCATTATGTCATATTTTCTGCTCACAAATTTTCTACACAGCCATGTGACACCATTTGACATCAATGACAAACAAAATGCCATTAGGATTTGCTAAAGAGATTGGTGGAGCCATCAAATTGTTGGCAATATGGAGGAATTGATTATGTGTTGTATTGATGTCAACACTAGATGTTTTGGTTGGTTACCGGTAGAAGATCTTGTGTTACTAGTAAGGGTTTAAGGTTTTACCGACAGAGCTTTTACTGAGAATCTTTGACAGGATGCACAAGTGGTGTTGGTGCGGCTTCTAGATGGAATTCAGGATGTAGAAGGTGATCCTTGATCATGACTTGACTGATTGGTGACATCGCTTTGGCGTGGTGGACCCAGATTAGGTCCGATACCTATCTAGGTTATGGACCGATATCATGTTAACATGTTCTCTACACATTACCAGGATGTTTTATGGACTAATTATTGTTGTTTTGGTCTTAAGCCGACATGGCATATCATTGTAATATGGATGTATGCAATGATCTTATTGTAATATCTTTTAAGTGGCCGACCTAATTGGTTTAGGCCTTAGGGTTTGTATAAATTGATGTAAGATCTCATTGCAGATCATGGTATGGGAATGAAATGTGTGACGTGGTCACGGAATGAAATATCATATGCGAAGGAGATTTGGTCGATCATAGGTGATCGAATTGGGTTTAAGTAAGAGGTCAAAGGCCTCCGGTATTGAGCTTAACCGGGACTGTAATTAGGCATGGTAGATGCTATCTCTAGGAGTTTATTCTTCTAGATTGTTGTCCAATTATCTTGAGGTGGTTATAACCTCTTTGTAGTTAGTGAGACTCCTTTGTAATGAGCAGTACACTCTAGGAAGTGTGCCTTCCTGCATGTGCAGGCCCCTTATTGTATCACATACTTTTTACATAAGTATCATCTTACTATGGGTAGGCTTTCCACCGTGGTTTTTCCCTTTACCAATTTTTCCACGTACAAATCATGGTGTTATGTGATATGGTTGCATTGTGTTAATTCTCTATTTCATTCTTAAGTTTTATTGCTTAACGGTATTTGTTTCTGCTATTCCAATATTCAATGTTTATGTGCTCTGGTTAAAGGTTATAAAGTGGTTTGATTAATATAATCTATTGACAACTTACTCACCCCCCCTCTCAGTTGTCCACCTGTTATCCTAACAATTGGTATTAGAGATTTGGTCCTCTTTTGCAAAAGCTTAATCGCTTGAGGTAGATCCTATGGCAACTAATACTTCAAATCCACCAGGAACTATTTTCAGAAAAGAAATCCCTAAGCTTGATGGAAAAAATTATGGGACATGGAAAATCCAAATGGAGACTCATCTTAGATGTCTTGGCAAGGATATTTGGTAGATCATCGAGAAAGGATATACACCTTATGATTTGACATCTGGCAATCCTGCTCCTGCAGACCTGGACAAGAATATTGAAAATGGTTGCAGAGATAGAGAAGCCCTCTTGTGTGCACTTACTGATAAGAAATCATGGGATTGACTGATAAATCATTAGCAAAGGTTATGTGGGATAAATTGCAAACTCTGAATGAAGGTGATCCTACTGTCAAAATTGCTAAACTTGATGGTTATCGGGTAAGGTATGAGAACTTGAAGATCAAAGATAATGAAAGAATTGCTACATTTATGGAAAGAGTAAATGAGATTGTTATGAGAATTCAATGTTGTGGAGGATCTCTGAGTGAAGATGGAATAGTTTCCAAAGTCTTGAGAGCCCTTTCACCGACATACAAGATGAAGGCGGCTGCAATAAATGAAGTGAGAACAATGGCAAACACTTCAGTTAACAGAGACATTCTGATTGAGAAATTATCTGCTTTTGAGCTTGATGAATTTGGACCTTCTGGAGCTGCAAAATCTGAACTTGCTTTTCATGCATCATCATCTACAAACAAAAGTGATTGGAAAGCCTTATATACAAAAGAATTGAAAGATATGAGGAAAGGGGATGAAAAATTTGAGCAACTTGAAGCCTTATTTGCTAAAAGAGTACCTAAAGGACCGATAGGAAGTAAGTATGAAGGAAAATTACCTTTTAAATGTTTTGCATGTAATAAGATTGGTCATTTTGCATCTAGTTGTCCTGAAAGGAATGCAAGATTTGAAAAAAGAGTTAAGAAATCATTTAAGCCTAATTAGAATAGATATAGATTCAAAAAAAGTAACCAATGCTACATAGCGGATGAGGAAGGAGTAAGTGATGACTCTGAGGATGAACCGACATTAGAATCTACTAGTGGATTTGACAATGGAAAGGAATGGGTGTTCTATGCTTTAAAGGAAGATGAACCAAAACCGGTTATCAAGAATGAAGAAAAGGCCCTAGCAGCAAAAGTTGAAGACAATGATGAATGGGTAATTAATAGTGGATGCTCACATCATATGACTGGAGATAAAATAAAATTTGTGTCCCTACAAGAATACAATGGCGGTCAAGTCAGATTTGGGGATGACAAAGCATGTATGATTAAAGGTAGAGGTATTATTTCTCTGGATGGCAAGCATAATACTAATAATGTCTATTATTTAGAAGGTTTAAAGCATAATCTTTTAAGTGTTGGTCAATTGGTAGACAAGGGATTCCAACTTTAGTTTAAAGATAGAAAATGCAAAATCATTAACAAAATTAATTTGGAGATTGCAACCGGTACTTAGACTGGAGGTAATATCTTTCACTTGAACATTGGTAATAAGACATGTTTGATTGCTCATATTGATGAGAGTTGGTTATGGCATAAGAGATTGTGTCATGTTAATTTTGATTGTATTGTTAAGATCAATTCAACAAAGGCAGTTACATATATACCTAAGATTATAAAGCCTCATAATCCGGTATATAAGGAATGTCAATTGGGAAAGCAAGTTAGAACTTATTTTAAGAGCATACATGATAAATCTAATGATGTGCTTGATTTGATTCACACTGACTTGTGTGGTCCAACAAGGAGTAGAATCTTTTAAGGTGATAGGTATTTCATGCTAATAATTTATGATTATTCTAGAATGATGTGGGTGACTTTTGTAAGGGAGAAGTCTGAAGCTTTTGAGAAATTCAAGATCTTTAAAGCAAAGGTGGAAATGGAAACTGGATTGAAAATTAAATGTCTGAGATCAGATCAAGGTAGTGAGTTCACTTCTCATGAATTTAATAGCTATTGTGAGACAAATGGAATTAGGAGACAACTATCTGCACCCTGGATTCCTCAACAGAATGGAGTAGTGGAAAGGAAGAATAGAACCATTTTGGATGCAGCAAGAACTATGATGATGGAAGCCAAATTACCTCACATCTACTGGAGAGAAGCAGTGAGTACAACAGTCTACACATTCAATAGAGTTCACATCAAAGGTGAAACCAGTAAGACCCCTTATGAATTATGGTTTGGACATACACCTACTATTAAATATTTCAGAATTTTTGGAAGTAAATGTTATATAAAAAGGGATGATTCAATTGGGAAGTTTGATCCTAGATGTGATGAAGGGATATTTCTTGGATATTCAATTCAAAGCAAAGCATATAGATGTTATAACAAAAGATTGCAAAAAATTGTGGAGAGCGCAAATATGAAAGTGGATGAGAAATACATAAATTAATCTATATCATATGACAGGGAACATGCAGTGGAAATGATCACAACTGAACCAACAATACCTCAACCGGTACAAGATACTGAGACAATTACACTAGTACAATTAGAAAATTCAACTGTGACTAATGATTAGAATAGTGAACCCGAAGTTCAAAAGACACCAAGGTATATAAGGTTAAATCATTTTGAAGATCAAATCATTGGAGATAGGAACAAGGGAGTTATGACAAGAAGAAGACTGGAAAATGAATAGGTATGTCTTATTTCTCAATTTGAACCGACATCTGTTATTGAAGCTTATAAAGATAAACATTAGTTAAAGGCTATGGAAGATGAATTACATCAGATAGAGAAGAATACGATTTGGACTTTAGTTCCTCGACCTAAAAATAGAATGTTATTGGAACTAAATGGGTTTTTAGAAATAAACTAAATGAGGATGGTCAAGTTGTAAGAAACAAGGCTAGACTGGTTTGTAAATGATATTCTCAATTGGAAGGAATTGATTATGGTGAGACATTTGCACCTGTAGCTAGAATTGAAGTTGTTAGACTATTTCTTGCCTATGCATCTTATAAGAACTATAAGGTCTATCAAATGTATGTGAAATGTGCATTTTTGAATGGCGAACTTGAGAAAGAAGTATACATTGAGCATCTTGATGGATTTTCACTAACACATGATAAATATATGGTTTCCAAGTTAAGGAAAGCTTTATATGGATTGAAACAAGCTCCTAGAGCTTGGTATGCAAGGTTGGATAAATATCTTTTGAAGCTTGGTTTTACTAAAGGCAGTGCTGACAGTAATTTATATTACAAGATCACTGATGATGATATTCTGATTATTGAAGTATTTGTTGATCATATCATTTTTGGAGGTGAAGATAAATTATGCATGAAATTCTCTAATAATATGAAGAATGAATTTGAAATGTCAATGATTGGTGAGATAAGATTTTTCTTAGGTTTGCAGATTACTCAAACTGACAAAGATATCTTTATCTGTCAAACTAAGTATCTAAGAGAATTGTTGAAGAAGTTTGGTATGGATAATTCCAAACCAGTAAGTACTCCTATAGTGACAAGTGAAAAAATTATATATCAAAGACACATCTGCACCGGTAAATCCGACAAGGTATAAGTCTATGATTGGTGGCTTGTTGTATCTAACTCAGACTAGACTAGATATTATGAATGCAATAAGTATTGTTTCAAGATATCAAAGTAATCCTAAAGAAAATCATGAATGTGCAGTAAAGAGGATATTCTGATATTTGCAAGGAACAACAACATAGAGCTTATGGTATTCTAGAGATGATAACTTCACTTTATGTGCATATACAGATTCAGATTGGGCAGGAGATACTGATGACAAAAAGAGCACTTCTAGTGGATCTTTCCTTCTTGGAAAGAAATTGGTTTCATGGATTAGCAAAAAATAGTCATGCATTTCTTTATCTACCGTAGAAGCTGAATATTTTGTAGCAACAACTAATTGCACTCAAGTCTTGTGGATGAAGCAAATGTTGAAGGATATCAAGATAAATTATAGTGAACCGGTAGTTATCTACTGTGATAACTCTGCAGCTATTGACATGTCTAAAAATCTGGTATTTCACTCTAAGACTAAACACATATCAATAAAATATAACTTTCTGAAGGACAAGGTGGAAGAAAAGGAAGTCAAATTGGTTTATGTGAACACTAAAGAGCAGATTGCAAATATATTCCCTAAACCGTTGTCTAAGGAATCATTTGAGTATTTGAGAGATAGGTTAGGGATATCTACCCCTCTGATAGAAACTTAATTGATGGAGCAGACCATCAGTCCAATATGCATCATCAACTTTATCCTTTGCTCTGAGTTGATGTAGGGGTGCTATTACTCAGGGGGAGTAGTTAGCTTTGAGATTCATAGAATTTTGATATCTATGTCATATCTTTGGCATTGATGTCAAAGGGGGAGAGTTATATGTGAAAAATAATGTTTATGGGATTCAGATCAGTTTCATATTGGGCTACACTCCTCAGGGGGAGTTGCTGGGATTTTTTAGTTTTTCATTGTTATATCTTCTATGAGAAATGTTTGGCACTTCTTGGCACTTAGATGTTTTCTTTTTCACATCTAGTGTTGCCATTAATGCCAAAGGGGGAGATTGTTGGTAATATAAAGGAATTGATTATGTGTTGCATTGATGTTTTCTCATTGATGTCTGTTAGGTCCCGGAGACAACTGAGAGGGGGGGGTGAATCAGTTGTCAAATAAATTCAAACCAAAAACAACTTAACCAAATTAATGCTTAATACTGGTAAACCAGTTAAGTATGTCGGTAGACAATGTTAATAGTTAATTTCTATACCGGTAAAGATTAATGCATGAAACATAAACATAAAGTCATCCACAACACATAACACCAATATTTGTACGTGGAAACCCTGTAAGGGGAAAAACCACGGTGGGAAACCTTACCCACAATCAGATGATACTACTGTAGATAGTAAGTGTACATAAATGGGGTCTGCACATGCAGAAAGGCCAATGGCTTAGAGCTCACTGCTCAATTACAAAAAGGGAGTCACACTGACTACAATTGGATGGTTAAATCCAATAAGAATGTACTACACAAAATAGCATCTTCATATGCTGGATTCAGTACCGGTGTAATGCTGATATGCTTCAACAAAAACCTAACTTCACCTTCAAATGATGTCTTTGTGTATAACTCTGCTTAATCTCGCATATACCTTCACTTAATTCTTTTTCGCATTCCACATTCGATCTTACAAATAAGATCTTACATTTATACCATAACCTAAGACCAATTTTAGTAGGTCGGCTCTACAAGATATTACAATAAAAACATTTTACAAACAATATAATATCCGATGCAATAACCATTTAAACATGTCAGATTAATGCATTTACAACAATAATAAATCATCTCCATAGTGTGCCATGCTAATCTGGAAAAGATAAACCTGTCGGTG